>NC_052166.1:49651873-50008327 GCF_902713615.1 Scyliorhinus canicula
AAGGAGGCCATTCGGCCCATCGAGTCTGCACTGGCTCTTACAAAGAGCACCCTACTCAAACCCACTTCTCCACCCTATCCCCGTAACCCAGTAACCCCCACTTAACCTTTTTGGACACTATGGACTTAGCATGGCCAATCCATCTAACCTGCACATTTTTGGACTGTGGGAGGAAACCAGAGCACCCAGAGGAAACCCACGCAGACACGGGGAGAACGTGCAGACTCCGCACAGACAGCGGCCCAAGATGACTCCGACTCCGAGAAAGAGATACCAACACCGGATGATGGGGTTGAGCAGCCGCTGGAGGTGGTGCTACTGAGGCACTCAACCCAAAAGCGTCAGTCCCCTGACCATTACACGCCCCCTGACCCCACCCCGGTGATGCCCCAATGGCAACGTCAAGCTAAAACGTAAAGAGATCCTCTTTGTCCGTGCCTTTTTCGCCGGACACATGTTCAGGCATGGGCGGGGGTGTTATAACCTATACAAGAACCAAGGAACCAGACCAATTAGGCTCCCCATGAATCTCGATGTGGAGATGCCGGCGTTGGACTGGGGTGAGCACAGTAAGAAGTCTTACAACACCAGGTTAAAATCCAACATACCTCTTCATTCACCTGAGGAAGGAGCAGTGCTCCTAAAGCTAGTGTTTGAAACAAACATGTTGGACTTTAACCCGGTGTTGTAAGACTTCTTACCATGAATCTCGAGGAATACAAGCTGCCCCGCTGAGGGGCGGAGCTCCCTCATTAACCGGGAAGAAACCTGGACATAGAAACCCCGGCCCGGGTGTGGGTCGGTCGCAGGAGTCCCTTCAAGGAGTGGCGCTATATCGTTTTGTTCTACATTCAATAAACCTTTGTTTCCTTTACAGTCCCATGTGGTCGCTTCCTTGGATCCAACACCAGCCTCATCCCACTTTTCAGATCTTGGCATTGCTTTGTAATTGACGAGTGTGTTGCCAATTGCTTTTTAAAATGTGATAAGCATTTGTACTGGCACCACCCATTCAGGCAGTGAATTCCGGGCCCCCTCCCTGCCACCCTCAAGATGAAAGAAATTCACCTCAACTGCGCTTTAACCCTTCCACCAAGTCCTTTATAACTATTCCCTCTGGATATACTCCTTCCTATCTGAACATGATTTATACGCCACAACGAAATCTCCCCTCAGGCCCCTCTGTTCCAAAGAATGAAATGAAACCCCGGCCTATCTAATCTTTCCTCATAACTTTATTTTAAAATTTAGAGCACCCAATCATTTTTTTCCAATTAAGGGGCAATTTAGCATGTTCAATCCACCGACCTTGCACAACTTTGGATTGTGGGAGCGAAACCCACGCAAACAGAGTTGCGTCTTTCCTATATTATTTTTGGAGCAGCACGGTAGCATTGTGGTTGGCACGATTGCTTCACAGCTCCAGGGTCCCAGGTTCGATTCCGGCTTGGGTCACTGTCTGTGCGGAGTCTGCACATCCTCCCCGTGTGTGCGTGGGTTTCCTCCGGCTGCTCCGGTTTCCTCCCACAGTCCAAAGATGTGCAAGTTAGGTGGATTGGACATGATAAATTGCCCTTAGTGTTGGGTGGGGTTACTGGGTTATGGGGATAGGGTAGAGGTGTTAACCTTGGGTGCGGTGCTCTTTCCGGGAGCCGGTGCAGACTCGATGGGCCAAATGGCCTCCTTCTGCACTGTAAATTCTATGTAAATCTATGTAATAAACAGGGGAGAATGTGCAAACTCCACACGGACAGTGACCCAGAGCCGGGATCGAACCCGTGACCGTGGCGCTGTGAGACTGCAGTGCTAACACACTGCACCACCGTACTGCCCTATCGTTCCTCATAACTTAATGACAGCTTCCTCGTCCAGTGCAATCACATCTTTGCTACGGTGCAGTCTCCAGAACTGTTGCCATTTTCCCCGACTGTGGAGAAATTGGAGTGGTTGGCTTGGTCAGCATTTATTGTCCATCCCTAAATGGCCTTGAGAAGGTGGTGGTGAGCTGCCTTCTTGAAGCGCTGGAGTCCATGTGGAGTAGGTACGGCCACTGTGCTATTAGGGAGGGAGTTCCAGGGTTTTGACCCAGTGACTGAAGGAACGGCCGATATTCTGCCAAGTCAGTGACTTGGAAGGGAACCTCCAGGTGGCGATTTTCCCGTGCAACTCTTGGCCTGGTCCTTCCAGGTGGTAGAGGTCATGTGTTTGGAAGGTGCTGTTGAAGGAGCCTTGGTGAGTTGCTGCTTCGTGCCTCAGGGATTGCTTTTCTGTTTTTAAATTGGGGAAAACTGAATCTTCATTAAAAACAAAATAAAGCACAGGTTCACTATCTTTGTCTCTATCTCTTACTGTGTTAATCTCTCTGAAGTTAAAAAATAAGCATTTGAAAATAGCTTTCTCGTTAAATTTGACTTGTTCAGGCCGAGAGGGTCTTGAGGTGTCATTTTGAGTGATTTCTTCTGCTCCCTTTCAGCTTCTATTATTGGTAAATGCTCCTCAGTGCTCATTGTCACAGAGTTCTCATTTGTCACTGTTGCCTAAATGTACAATTTGAATGAAACAATTGAAAACGTAACCACGGAAACTTCCATACTTTAATGCCTGATGTGCGATGAACAAAATGCATGCTAAATGTACCATTTTATAACAGCATTTCTTCATCTTTCTGCATGGGGCTGACATTTAAAGCATCATGGAAATATATGGAAAAATGTTATGTCTGCATGGACTTCAACTATATGTTCCTCTACCCGCAGTTATAATGGAAATGACCAGTGTCAGTGTGTCATCCCGAAGTTCCACCTTTCTGCCAGGGTTGGTGCTGTGATGTCTCAGTTCTGCATCTCCCATGTCCCTCAGTTGGTTAGTGCAGAGAACCTCCCACCCTGCTGCCAACTCCAAGGTGAGCAAATCTGGGGGGGGGGGGGGGGGGGGGGGGGGGGGGGAACGGTTGGGGGGGGGGGAGGAGAAATAAGGGGCATTTCACCACAGGAGTGAACTGGACCAGAGGAGGGGGGTGAGGAGGGGGCAGCGACGATGACGAGGCCGGAGTGGTTGTGGGGCGAGACTACAGACATGGGACAGGTGCAACCCGCACAGCATCAACTGGGTTGAGGCGTGTTGCGCAGATAAAAGATCCGTCTCGACATTGTCCAAGTAAAATTCAAGACTTAGAGTCCCTGAGGGGTACTGCACATACTACTCCCAGATGCTCCTTGCTGTTACCCAACACGCAAACGCAATCACACACCTCTACTCAATTCCCTCCCCGGACAAACACACTCAGAATCCTCTCTCCCCAACACCACCACCACCCCTTTCACTTAGAATCTCTTCTCCCCAGACCCCTGTTGCGGTAAAAACGACTACTCTAGAGTCTATGAGATTCAAGCTAGCATTTGCAAGGGAGAGCGAGAACCTCAGCCCACCCAAGGAACATCTCTCCAAGCTAAAGGGTTCACAGTACATGTCCATTGTTCTTATCTTCCTACTTTTCATTATAATGGTCAACGGGCTAAACAGCAGGCTTGCAATGCAGAACAAGGCCAGCAGCACGGGTTCAATTCCCGTACCGGCCTCCCCGAAAAGGCGCCGGAATGTGGTGATTAGGGGCTTTGCACAGTAACTTCATTGAAGCCTACTTGTGACAATAAGCGATTATTATTAGGGGCTTTTCACAGTAACCTCATTGCAGTGTTAATGTAAGCCTACTTGTGAAAATAAAGATTATTTATTTATTTATTTATAATGTTTCTGATTCACTGCTTAATTAACCGTACTGTTCCATCAGCAGATGTTCCCATTTATCTCAACCCTCAGCCTTGAGTATGAGCTCCTTATCTCCTCCTTCTTCCTAGTTAATAATCTGTTCATACAGGCTGTTTGAGGCAGTGATTTCTAACTACGAAGCTAATATCCCACCAGTCACTTTGGTCAAATATTCCATCATGTCTTAATGCCGACACCTGGTGAATATTCCATTGGGGGTGGGGGGCAGGTCTGGAGAGAGTGCTTGCTAACGTCATGCTAATGTATTAAAATGAAGATCTCAGGGTCCCACGGTGTGATGCCCACCGTTCCAATGCTGCCGACCTCACCTCCGAGGTAAGTGCTCAAATATGATTCTACAGGGTCTTCACTGCTCAGGGTGCACCAGAGAGGACGTGGGGGTCACAGATAAATTCAACTTGAGGCCTGGGCTGGGATTCAGTCACTCATCCCATGGGGAGGGGTCTCTAGCAGGCCTTTCCTTCCATTCACCTCAGGGTGTTCCCTGCTTTAAGGGGTATGGAGGCTGGCATGCTGGCATCGCTTCCTGTGTCCTCCTTGCTGGACCTGTGCCAAATCACCACTGAGGGAGTGCTCATCTTCAGAGGCAGACGTACACTTTTGGGGGGCCCACGCTTTTCTTCTTTCGGGGGCCCCTACGCATGCTCCGCCCCCTGGTGATGTGACGGCCCACCCCCAATAATGTCAAGCCCCACCCCAATGATGCCATGCTCCACCTTCAATCATGTGAATGCACTCCTGACCCCGCCCACTCTCAGCTCCCACAATGCAAGGCCTAATCACTGCTTAAACCGCTGTAGTGCTCTTTAACTTACAACAACAACCAGTGTAACAGCTGTGCAATTGATAAACTGAAATGCACAATGTTTAAGGCACAGAAATCCGTAATGTTAACTGCTTTGTTGCTCGTTAACTTGTGGCAACAACAAGACTGTACTGTAATTGATCAATTGAAATGCACAATATGCAAGCCACAGAAACTCAAAATCACTGCTTAACTGCTTTAATGCTCTTTAGCATATGACAACAACAGGCCTGTACTGTAATTGATAAATTGAAATCCGAGCCTAACTGTTGTCAGCATGGCAGTAGAGATGGCCAACATTCAAATCTGTGTGTCTTGAGGTAAGCAAACATGAACTGACTGATGAGCGATAGGATGGAGGAATCAGCCAATGATATGAGTGCAGCACAGCAGAGGCCAGTGCGAGACAGAAAACGTCCGGTGCAAGAGCAAATACCCCAGTGAAGTGGAGTGTCTGGTCCAAGTCTAATATTAATGGCTTTGCTGGTAGCTGTCTGGCAGGATTCTGTTCTTTGACCACAAGAGAAGAGGCTTTCTGAAGGCCAATAAAGAGAGATGGGGAATGGTGAATACTCACCAGTTAGAACTGTCTACATGTGGCAACCAATCCTCCCCTGTATTGAGAAGAGTGAAAAAGTATCTGCGAAGTACGATGAGTCAGGAACATTTGACAAGTTCAGCAATACCGACAATTGAAAATGCATCCTTACAAGGTTTTACCAACGATAATATTATTGATGATTTTTTGAAGGAAAAGTGCAGGGAAAAGGTTGCCGTGGATTGCAAACAACTGATAAAGCAAGATTTCGCATTTTGTCAGGTAATGTTAACTGCAATGTTTTTGCCAAATCTAACAGTCTGTTTTTAGTCTCTGTCCGTAAGGTACTGCGTGTGACCGTCACCACCCCAAAAAACCTCAGAGTCTCTGAAAGAGCCATTGTCCACAACACATTCCTACTTAAACTAGAATACCACACCTGAAAAGCAACCACAATATGCTCACCCCTCACTGTCTTTAAGTTCACTAAGCCAATCTAATAGATAGACTTTTATCCCACTCGAGCCCCCAATTTGTTATGGGCCAGGGTTTAGAGAATCCCAAAGTGTATCATGCAGAGACCTTTTTGTTCAATGAGACTGCTAATCGAGAAGGATTTCAGTCGGAGGAAGATGAACGCAAAAAATGGACTATATTATTTTATCTGTTTGTGTGTGTTGTTTTGTGAAACAAGAAAGTATATTTACTGTGTGCATTTCTTAAAGGATAGTGAGAAGGTGAAAAATGAAACCACCTTGAAGTTGATGGTTTATTTTTTTTTCTTGTGGGGAGGTGTCATGAGAATGTCACTTTAAGAAATGTTTGTCTGCTCATGTTACTGCAGTGATATCAATGTGTGAGTGGAGCTGAGCTCTGGCTCTGCTTTTTAGTTTCACTTTGAGAAAAGCTTGGGTGTGGCTGTGTTTTTTTGGTTTTGTTTCAGTGTTGGAGCTGAAGCCAGATAAAGTAGGCATACTGCTGTTCTCTCTGCCATGAAAAGACTATCTCTTGATCATTTGGTGAATTCAGAATTTTAAATGTTCTCAGTAGTGAATGCAAACCTGATGTGCTTCTGTTAAAAGGTGTTTATTTTGTCTTCTGGATGTTGTTTGGGAAGTTGTTAAGGATTACTTAGTGTTGTATTCTTTGGGGGTTGTATTTGAATTGATGGTTGCTAAGATGTTCACTGTATGTGTTTAAAAGGTTAATTTGAGTTCATAGGATAAACATTATTTTGCTTTAAAAAATACTTTTCCATTTCTGCTGTACCACACCTGTAGAGTGGGCCGTGTGCTCCCCATACCACAATCTATTAAAAGTTGTGGGTCAGGTGAACTCCATGATACACTTTGGGGTTCTCTAAACCCTGGCCCATAACAAATTGGCACAATTGACATGTCTGTGATGGGTGAAGCAGCATCTCAGACTGATGACTGCCTGTTATGACAACTGATAATAGTGTGAAGCCTGCAATTAGCACATCAAGTACAATCCTAAAGGACACCCTCAATCTTCCATCGCATAACCCTACACACTAATTCATGACAGAAAAACGTCTAAGGCAAGTGCCATTGATGTAAATAGAGCTTAACCCCTTGGTCCTCAGGGTGCTGCCTGACTGTGGGGTTCTACTCACAGTTCAGTTGTGCTTCTCCAAGTGAGAAGGTCTTCATTCCTCATGAGGTAGGGTTGCAACCCATTCCTGAGACCCCCCCACTCGGGGGGCTCCTCTAATGGAATTCCACTCAAGAATCTCAAGTTTCCCAAAGTTCTGGCCCCCCTGTATTCACCTCCTCCCACCCACTTTCCAGCTCTCATGAAGTACGGGCACTCCCTCAGCAATGATTTGGGCAGAAGTCCAGCATGGAAGACACAGGAAGCGATGCCGGCATGCCAGCCTCCAGGCCCCATAAAGCAAGGGGCGCCCCAAAATGAATGAAAAGTAAGGCCTGCTAGCGACACCCCGGAGACTGAGCGACAGAACCCTATCCCGGGGCCCGAGTTGAACCTATCTGTGTCCCCCATCTGGTGCACCCTGAGCAGTGAAGACCCTGGGGAGTCACCTCCGAAATCCCCCCATTGGAGGTGAGGCCGCCAGGTTCACTTTTCTGTAGACCAGTTGCAAATTATGTTGGCGTGATGTCTCGCCAGCACCTGGTGAATATTCCGTGAGGGAGAAAGGTCTAGAGAGAGTGTTTGCATTAAAATGAGGCTCCCAGGATCCCGCTGCGTGATTCTCATTACTCCACCCACGGGGGGAGGGGAGGGGGCTACAATCGCCAATCCCAATAACACCGGAGAGAATCGCGTTTTTTTCGATTCTCACGTGGGCGGAAAGGGATACCTCAAAATCACCTCCATTATCTGGTATGAGAGTCGTCCCCGCTGCTACCTTTTGTCCCACACTGAAATCAATGAATGTTGCTGAATGGAATGTTGTTCCATGTTGATTTGCAACCACTTCTGAGATCTATGATGTCTAAAGTAATTATATTTTCGTTCTTTTCTTGTTTGGAGTAATGGCCAGTTTGCGATAAATAGAATAAGGGTTTAGAATCCTGACAATGTGTGGCCTGTGCAGAGAGCAAGCCTTTATCAAAATGCTGGGTGTTTACTGTTGGATTAGAACAAAGAACAAGAAAATTACAGCACAGGAACAGGCCCTTCGGCCCTCCCAGCCTGCGCCGATCCAGATCGTTTATCTAAACCTGTCGCCTATTTTCCAAGGATAAAGAACCAAGATTATGATGATCACGTTAAATTAGGTTGTGCCTCTATTAACTCAGGCAAATAGGCTTGCAAATCTTCATTTCTAGTTTGTAATAAAATCCTTTGGGGTAATACTGTTACGATGTTGCATGCCATTACAACCTTCCCAGAGCTCTGCACGCTCTGGCCGCACCTTCAACAGCCTAGGATCTAGCAATTCCTTCCTTAATCCTCTCACTATTTCCACCTCTCTCGTCTTTAAAGCCCTCCCTTAAACCCCACCTCTGACTAAGTACTTGTTCACCTGTCCTAATATTTCCTGATGTTGCTTTCTGTCTGATTCTCTCCGATATACTCCTCTGAAGTGCCTGGGGGCATTTCACTGTGTGAAAGGTGCAATAAAAAGCAAGTTGTTGTTTCAATCTTAAAGGGCTAGTCAGGAACTGTCACAATGCTATCACATATGTCAGGTTGATCTTTAATGAGCGCATATCCCTTTAATGTCTTAAGCATGTGCATTTCCCTGAAATTTCAATGTTAAAGACATTGATTAGGGCAGAGTTCCCTTGTGTCTTGTCACTCGCCTGTCAGTGCTACAGGAACCCCTGAATTCAAAAGAACGAGTGTATTCTGAGCCAAGACTGCAATTATCTTCCTCTGTCCTCTTCAGAAATCAGAATTTGATAGCAGCAACTTCTAAACCTTTCGATTCTGTTGTGCACAGATCTACTCCATGTGATCCCACAAACCTGAGGGGTTTAATACAATCAGAAACATAGTTAATGTTTCCCCAAACATCGTAGGTCAGGCAAGGCGCCAACGGTGTTGCTAATAGTTACCTTCAGTGCATATGCCTGAGGAAATGGGAAGATCAGCCTCTGATCACTGTCCAGTGGCTGAGCGTATTGCATGAGCAAATGTTAGGTGAAGACAGGATGAGGCTTTGTTGTGGTGCCCCTGCAGTCAAATAGTTTATTGACATTCACCAACAAGGCTCACATCTGAATGTGTTGGATCAGAAGTAGGCCATTCAGCCCCTTAGGCAGCACGGTAGCATAGTGGTTAGCACTGTTGCTTCACAGCACCAGGTTTGATTCCCGGCTTGGGTCACTGTCTGTGTGGAGTCTGCACGTTCTCCCCGTGTCTGCGTGGGTTTCCTCCGGGTGCTCCAGTGTCCTCCCACATGTCCCGAAAGACGTGCTTGTTGGGTGAATTGGACATTCTGAATTCTCTCTCGGTGTACCCGAACAGGCACCGGAATGTAGCGACCAGGGGATTTTCACAGTAACTTCATTGCAGTAGTAATGTAAGCCTACTTGTGACAATAAGAAAGATTATAAGATTATTATTATAAGATTGAACCTTCTGCATCATTCCGTTAGATCAGGGCTGACCTTTACCTCAATTCGATTTGGAGCATCATTGCTCCAGATGCTCGATGCCAATACCGAACTCGAACGGATCGATCTCGGGGTAAAGGAAAAATGCTGCAGGTGCTGGAAAACTGAAATAAAAGCAGAAAATGCTGGAAACCCTCAGAGAATCTGGCAGAGACAGAGCTGACGAGCACACAGACTGGAAACAAACTCTGGCCGCGATTCTCCGCTCCGGCGACAGAGTGCGGGCGGCAGTGGGAAAACGGGCTAATTTTACCTCGCTGCCGGTGCCCGTTCCGAGGCGGCATTCTCCGGCCTACAAGGGGGCTAGCAGGGGCGTGGCGGGAAGCGTGGGGGCGTGGCCTCGGAGTGGCGTCGGATACCTGGTGCCACGTAAATGACGCGGCGCCGTGGCGCACAACAGGTGACGCAAGGGCACAGGCCGCCGACGGGGGAACCATGGCGCCACGCCGGGCAGCGCCCAGGTTCATACACCATGACCTGGAGACGCTGCTGGACGCCCTCGAGGAGAGGAGGGGACGTCTGTGCACCGGACCCGGCCGGAGGGTACCCAGGCAATGTGGCCCGACGTCTGTGGAGGGAGGTGGGTGCGGCAGTGAGTGCCATCGCGGTGACACCCAGGACTGGCGAGCAGTGCCGCAAAAAGCTCCACGACCTACCTGCGGGCAGCCAGGGTGAGTACCCAGCAATGTGCCCATGGCACCAACCCCACTACCGCCCACATGTGTGACAACCACCCCCTCCCCAGGGGGATGGTACAACCACAGCCGTGACCCACCTGGCTGCAGCCACCCATAGAAGCCGCATTGGCCCTACGCACCCATGCCAACATAGACCCAACTGTGGACTCCCTAACAATGCTGTAATTCCCCCCCACCCCCCGCCCCCCCAGGAAAAGTGCGCCAGTAACCAACGGGAGCGAGCCCGAACCGGAGGGGGTGAACCTGACTTGCGCCAGCTCATCGTGCCCGAGCAGAGGGCACTGGGCATAGCCGGTGCACCTGAGGACCGGGAGATTGCCCATGCCGAGATCGGGGGCATGCCACCAAGTGAGATCCCCCCCCTGCCTGGCTCTCTTCCCCTCAGCCCTCCGCCCCTCTCCCCTCAGCCCTCCCCCCCTCAGCCCTCCCCCTTAGCCCTCCCCCCTCAGCCCTCTCCCCTCAGCCCTCCCCCCCCAGCCCTCCCCCCTCAGCCCTCCCCCCTCACCCTCTCCCCTCAGCCCTCTCCCCTCAGCCCTCCCCCTCTCCCCTCATCCCTCTCCCCTCAGCCCTCCCCCCTCAGCCTTCCCCCCTCAGCCCTCTCCCATCAGCGCTCTCCCCTCACCCTCTCCCCTCAGCCCTCTCCCCTCAGCCCTCCCCCCCTCAGCCCTCCCCCCTCAGCCCTCTCCCATCAGTGCTCTCCCCTCAGCCCTCCCCCCCTCAGCCTTCCCCCCTCAGCCCTCTCCCATCAGCGCTCTCCCCTCACCCTCTCCCCTCAGCCCTCCCCCCTCAGCCCTCCCCCCTCAGCCCTCTCCCATCAGTGCTCTCCCCTCAGCCCTCCCCCCCTCAGCCCTCCCTCCTCAGCCTGGCGCCATTTGCGCGGCTGCTTTCAATGGGGCGGGGGAATCGTGTCGGGGCGGCGTGGCGCGATTCTCCCACCCGGTGGGGGTTCGGAGAATCCTGCTATCTGTTTTCTCCACGGACACTGCCAGATCCGCTGAGATTTTCCAGCATTTCTGATTTCATCAATCTCAGTCCCAATAGCTCCAAATGCCTACAGGTTTTTGCAATCAGAGAGTTCCACATTTCTACACCCCCCCCCCCCCCCCCCCCCCCCCGTGGTGTTGGAAGCTTGCTCCCTAGTTTCTTTCTAAATGGCTGGATCATATCACCTTCTTTTAGATTTCTCCCACCAGACAAAATCAATTCTCTGTATCTATCCCACTGGATTCTTTTAATCAGGTCACCCCTCAATCTTCTATGCAGACTGACTGCATTACTGAACGTGCACCACAGTGAATCACACAGACATTCTCCTGTCAAACTTACTTTGCTGACAAAACACCAGGTCAGAATAGTCCTTTTTAAAATTTCTTCATGGGGCCTGGGTCGCAGGCTGTGCCAGCATTTATTGCCCATCCCTAATTACCCTTGAGGGGGTCAGTTAAGAGTCAACCACATTGCTGTGGGTCTGAGTCACATGTAGGCCAGACCAGGTAAGGACAGCAGATTTCCTTCCCTAAAGGACAAGATGGGATTTTTTTTTTTTAACGACAATCGAGAATTCATGGTCATCATTCAGCTTTTAAATCCAGATTTTTATTGAATTCCAATTTCACCATCTGCAATGGCGGTGCAAAGCATTCTTAAAAAAAATAAAGATGGGACTTTAGTTTGGAGGTACGCTACCGCTCTCTCGCCCGGTCCCAAGCAGTGATTATACTTGTTAATTTAGTGGCTTGGTGATTAATCCCCTGTCATTGATAACCTTTGAACTATGTTGCTATTTCAGCCCTTTCATTGACCTGTTCTGCTCGAATAATTGATACTATCTGCGATCTGTTGGTTTACCATAGTGTACAATGGAGCTTCTGTCACGACTAAGTGGCAATAAAATTTTAATGTACAACAACGATGAAAGAACTGGAAATTATTTATTTATTTGTGCTGACTTTTTGGTCAAGTTGAACATATTAACTTTCAGGGGACAGATTAATTAGAGGGGACAACCCCCACCCTAATGTGGCGGGCCCGTAGGCCTCTGTGTCCCAAAACCACATAATTTAAATCTACAGAAATGAACTAACTCTCCAAATCATCCATTGTAATTTAAAGTGGGTGTTACAAAATCATCTTAAAGAGCTGAACTTGATGTTTGGCTCTTGGGTTTCCGAAAAACTCCGCTTAGGTACAGACTGAGGTGCCTGAACATTGGAGGGTGTGGGCCCAGTTTCCAGGCCTCAAAAAAACCACCTAAGCGTCCAGGAGGCAGAGGGGTGGATTGCAAATTGTGACATGCCACTGATGCCAACTACTGCAGCATGGAAAGAGTCTGCTGCATATGTTAAGAGTGACTGTCCACTGGCCACTGAGATTCTCTATGTGAAGAGCAATAATGCATTTTCCCCCTATTGAAACGGGATGAAATAACACGAGTATTCACCCATATCGAAGGATTCCCCAAGGCCCAGGGGGCCATAGGCTGCATGCACATTTCCTCATCATGCCAGTCCATGGCCAGTTTTCCAGAAACAGTCTGGACCTATTCGTCCTCTGTCAATCATCTGTGCCATCTTTATTCCAATCAGGCCATTGGGTTATTAGCCGGCTACGGGAGAGCAAGAGCTATCTAACCCCTTTGGACTTGTGTGTCCAACAGATCGATGTGATGCATTTAGTCTGTGGGAGAAGAGAGTTGGCATGTATTCTGTCTTGGTGTGCTAGTTTACTTCTCATTTTAGGGCGACACGGTAGCACAGTGGTTAACACTGTAACGGAGTCTGCAGGTTCTCCCCGTGTCTGCGTGGGTTTCCTCCGGGTGCTCCAGTTTCCTCCCACAAGTCCCGAAAGACGTGCTGTTAGGTAATTTGGACATTCTGAATTCTCCCTCTGTGTACCCGAACAGGCGCCACAGTACGGTGACTAGGGGATTTTCACAGTAACTTCATTGCAGTGTTAATGTCAGCCCACTTGTGACAATAATAAAGATTATTATTATTATTCAGTCCATATTGCTGACACACCACGCCCACAAATTCGAGGCAGGGGAAAAGGCTGAACAGTTTCCATCATCACTGCCTCAGACATATTCACAGCATCTCTTAGCAGGATAAGGTCACCAACTTGGAGACACTGGAGTGTGTGAATTCCATCAGCATACGCTCATTGCTAAACCAACCTTTGTGTTGGCATAGTCACATTTATCAGATGGGTGACAGCTGGATACCAAACGTCTTTCTGCATGATGAACAGGCCATGTGGTCATAACTTCCTGGGCATCCATACCTCTGCTACAAGAGCACCTGTAAGAGAGACATGAAGATGGCGGACATTGACTTTTAAAAAATAAATTTAGAGTACCCAATTCTTTTTTTCCAATGAAGGGGCAATTTAGCGTGGCCAATCCACCTACCCTGCACATCTTTGGGTTGTGGGGGTGAGACCCACGCAAACACTGGGAGAATGTGCAAACTCCACACGAACAGTGACCCAGAGCCGGGATCGAACCCGGGTCAGATGGCAAACATTGACAGTGACAATCGGGAATCAATCACTGATGGTCACGACCATGGAGACCAACGATCTGGAAGGGCATTGGAAGAGGCCAGCTGGCCAGGAAGAGGGCAGAGAGAAATCAGAAGCCAGGGAAACCGCCACCTTCTGTGCCCAGTGTCTTCTGCTGCAGCAAATATGAATGCCTTGCCAAAGTGTACCCCCTCAGGCACACAGCACAATGCTTAGCAGAGTTGATCATGTCGAAACCAACATCTTACATGAAAGGAGGTTACCACCAATTAGAATCACACATAGAGTTACAGAGCTGGTCTACAACAAGAGCCAAACAAGAAATGTAATCACACAGATTGTCAAGGAACATGTCCTTCAGCTGCACTGGGAATCATGAGTGCAAATCAATGATTCAAATTTTATGTACAGGAGTAATGGAAGTAATAATTCATTTTCTGTTTGATTCACTTCTCTTTGCAAGGCCCACAGAAAGGTGCAGTTGATTGAAGCGAAGACCAGCAGGTGTATTGTACAGGTGATGTCAACAAAACGTATAATGCACCCATTGCAATTATAGGAAAGATGCCTTTCGGAGGGTGGTGGTTAGCTGACTTCTTGAACCTATGCAGTCCTTGAGGTGTAGGTACACCAACAGTGGTGTTAGGGAGGGAGTTCCAGGATTTTGACGCAGCAACAGTGAAGGAACGGCGATATAGTTACAAGTTGGGGTGGTGAGTGGCTCGGAGGGGAACCTCCAGGCGTTGGGGTTCCCAGGTATCTGCTGCTCTTGTCCTTCTAGATGGTAGTGGTCATGGGTTTGGAAGGTGCTGCCTAAGGAATCTTTGCGAGTTTCTGCAGTGCATCTTGCAGATGGTACGCACTGCTGCCATTGTCTGTCAGTGGTGAAGGGTTTGCATGTTTGTGGAAGGGGGAGTAATCAAATGGGCTGCTTTGTCCTGGATGGTGTTGAGCTTCTTGTGTGTTGTTGGAGCTTCACTCATCCAGGTAAGTGGAGAGTATTCCATTATACTCCTGACTTGTAGATGGTGGACAGGATTTGGGGGGTTAGGAGGTGAGTTATTCGCCGTAGGATATCTAGCCTTTGACCTGCCCCGGTAGTCACTGTATTAATATGGCTAGTCCAGTTCAAAGTCCGATCTTGTTAGAAACAGGAGTAATTTATCTACTGTCAGAAACTGGAGTAATATAGCCACTGTCAGAAACTGGAGTAAATACCCACTGACAGAAACTGGAGTAATATATCCACTGTCAGAAACTGGAGTAATATACCCACTGTCAGAAACTGGAGTAATATAGCCCCTGTCAGAAACTGGAGTAATATATCCACTGTCAGAAACTGGAGTAATATACCCACTGTCAGAAACTGGAGTAATATACCCACTGACAGAAACTGGAGTAATATAGCCCCTGTCAGAAACTGGAGTAATATACTCACTGTCAGAAACTGGAGTAATATACCGACTGTCAGAAACTGGAGTAATATCCTCACTGTCAGAAACTGGAGTAATATACCCACTGTCAGAAACTGGAGTAATATAGCAACTGTCAGAAACTGGAGTAATATAGCAACTGTCAGAAACTGGAGTAATATACTCACTGTCAAAAACTGGAGTAATATACCCACTGTCAAAAACTGGAGTAATATAGCCCCTGACAGAAACTGGAGTAATATACCCACTCTCAGAAACTGGAGTAATATACTCACTGTCAGAAACTGGAGTAATATAGCCACTGTCAGAAACTGGAGTAATATACCTACTGTCAGAAACTGGAGTAATATACCCACTGTCAGAAACTGGAGTAATATACTCACTGTCAGAAACTGGAGTAATATAGCCACTGTCAGAAACTGGAGTAATATACCTACTGTCAGAAACTGGAGTAATATACCCACTGTCAGAGACAGGAGTAATATATCCACTGTCAGAAACTGGAGTGATATAGCCACTGTAAGAAACTGGAGTAATATACCCACTGTCAGAAACTGGAGTGATATACCGACTGTCAGAAACTGGAGTAGTATAGCCACTGTCAGGAATTGGAGTAATATACCCACTGTCAGAAACTGGAGTAAATACCCACTGTCAGAAACTGGAGTAATATAGCCACTGTCAGAAACTGGAGTAATATAGCCACTGTCAGAAACTGGAGTAAATACCCACTGTCAGAAACTGGAGTGAATACCCACTGTCTGAGACAGAAGTAATATATCCACTGATGGAAACAGGAGTAATGTATCCACTGACAGAGACAGGTGTACTATAGCCACTGTCAGAAACTGGAGTACTATAGCCACTGTCAGAAACTGGAGTAATATACCCAGTGTCAGAAACTGGAGTAACATAGCCACTGTCAGAAACTGGAGTAATATACTCACTGTCAGAAACTGGAGTAATATATCCACTGTCAGAAACTGGAGTAATATAGCAACTGTCAGAAATTGGAGTAATATATCCACTGTCAGAAACTGGAGTAATTTATCCACTGTCAGAAACTGGAGTAATATAGACACTGTCAGAAACTGGAGTAGTATAGCCACTGTCAGAAACTGGAGTAATATACCCACTGTCGGAAACTGGAGTAATATAGCCACTGTCAGAAACTGGAGTAATATACCCACTGTCAAAAACTGGAGTAATTTAGCCACTGTCAGAAACTGGAGTAATATACCCACTGTCAGAAACTGGAGTAATATACCCACTGTCAGAAACGGGAGTAATATATCCACTGTCAGAAACTGGAGTAATATACCCACTGTCAAAAACTGGAGTAATTTAGCCACTGTCAGAAACTGGAGTAAATACCCACTGTCTGAGACAGAAGTAATATATCCACTGATGGAAACAGGAGTAATGTATCCACTGACAGAGACAGGAGTAATATAGCAACTGTCAGAAACTGGAGTAATATACCCAGTGTCAGAAACTGGAGTAATATAGCCACTGTCAGAAACTGGAGTAATATACTCACTGTCAGAAACTGGAGTAATATATCCACTGTCAGAAACTGGAGTAATATAGCAACTGTCAGAAATTGGAGTAATATACCCACTGTCAGAAACTGGAGTAATTTATCCACTGTCAGAAACTGGAGTAATATAGACACTGTCAGAAACTGGAGTAGTATAGCCACTGTCAGAAACTGGAGTAATATACCCACTGTCGGAAACTGGAGTAATATAGCCACTGTCAGAAACTGGAGTAATATACCCACTGTCAAAAACGGCAGTAATATACCAACTGTCAGAAACGGGAGTAATATATCCACTGTCAGAAACTGGAGTAATATACCCACTGTCAAAAACTGGAGTAATATAGCCACTGTCAGAAACTGGAGTAAATACCCACTGTCAGAAACTGGAGTAAATACCCACTGTCTGAGACAGAAGTAATATATCCACTGATGGAAACAGGAGTAATGTATCCACTGACAGAGACAGGAGTAATATAGCAACTGTCAAAAACTGGAGTAATATACCCAGTGTCAGAAACTGGAGTAATATAGCCACTGTCAGAAACTGGAGTAATATACTCACTGTCAGAAACTGGAGTAATATATCCACTGTCAGAAACTGGAGTAATATAGCAACTGTCAGAAATTGGAGTAATATACCCACTGTCAGAAACTGGAGTAATTTATCCACTGTCACAAACTGGAGTAATATAGACACTGTCAGAAACTGGAGTAGTATAGCCACTGTCAGAAACTGGAGTAATATACCCACTGTCGGAAACTGGAGTAATATAGCCACTGTCAGAAACGGGAGTAATATATCCACTGTCAGAAACTGGAGTAATATACCCACTGTCAGAAACTGGAGTAATGTACCCACCGACAGAAACTGGAGTAATATAGCCACTGTCAGAAACTGGAGTAATGTACCCACCGACAGAAACTGGAGTAATATAGCCACTGTCAGAAACTGGAGTATTATAGCCACTGTCAGAAACTGGAGTAGTATATCCACTGTCAGAAACTGGAGTAATATAGCCACTGTCAGAAACTGGAGTAATATACCCACCGACAGAAACTGGAGTAATATAGCCACTGTCAGAAACTGGAGTAATATAGCAACTGTCAGAAATTGGAGTAATATAGACACTGTCAGAAACTGGAGTAATATTGCCACTGTCAGAAACTGGAGTAATATACCCACTGTCGGAAACTGGAGTAATATAGCCACTGTCAGAAACTGGAGTAATATACCCACTGTCAAAAACTGGAGTAATATACCCACTGTCAGAAACGGGAGTAATATATCCACTGTCAGAAACTGGAGTAATATACCCACTGTCAGAAACTGGAGTAATGTACCCACCGACAGAAACTGGAGTAATATAGCCACTGTCAGAAACTGGAGTAATGTACCCACCGACAGAAACTGGAGTAATATAGCCACTGTCAGAAACTGGAGTATTATAGCCACTGTCAGAAACTGGAGTAGTATATCCACTGACAGAAACTGGAATAATATAGCCACTGTCAGAAACTGGAGTAATGTACCCACCGACAGAAACTGGAGTAATATAGCCACTGTCAGAAACTGGAGTAATATAGCAACTGTCAGAAATTGGAGTAATATACCCACTGTCAAAAACTGGAGTAATATTGCCACTGTCAGAAACTGGAGTAATATACCCACCGACAGAAACTGGAGTAATATAGCCACTGTCAGAAACTGGAGTAATATAGCCACTGTCAGAAACTGGAGTAATATACCCACTGTCAGAAACGGGAGTAATATAGCCACTGTCGGAAACTGGAGTAATATACCCACTGTCAGAAACTGGAGTAATATACCCACCGACAGAAACTGGAGTAATATAGCCACTGTCAGAAACTGGAGTAATATACCCACCGACAGAAGCTGGAGTAATATAGCCACTGTCAGAAACTGGAGTAATATAGCCACTGTCAGAAACTGGAGTAATATAGCCCCTGTCAGAAACTGGAGTAATATACCCACTGTCGGAAGCTGGAGTAATATAGCCACTGTCAGAAACTGGAGTAATATACCCACTGTCGGAAACTGGAGTAATATAGCCACTGTCAGAAACTGGTGTGATATACCCACTGTCAGAAACGGGAGTAATATATCCACTGTGAGAAACTGGAGTAATATACCCATTGTCAGATACTGGAGTAATGTACCCACCGACAGAAACTGGAGTAACATAGCCACTGTCAGAAACTGGAGTAATGTACCCACCGACAGAAACGGGAGTAATATAGCCACTGTCAGAAACTGGAGTATTATAGCCACTGTCAGAAACTGGAGTAGTATATCCACTGTCAGAAACTGGAGTAATATAGCCACTGTCAGAAACTGGAGTAATATACCCACCGACAGAAACTGGAGTAATATAGCCACTGTCAGAAACTGGAGTAATATAGCCACTGTCAGAAACTGGAGTAATATACCCACCGACAGAAAATGGAGTAATATACTCACTGTCAGAAACTGGAATAATATACTCACTGTCAGAAACTGGAGTAATATACCCACTGTCAAAAACTGGAGTAATTTATCCACTGTCAGAAACTGGAGTAATATACCGACTGTCAGAAACTGGAGTAATATACCCACCGACAGAAACTGGAGTAATATAGCCACTGTCAGAAACTGGAGTAATATACCCACCGACAGAAGCTGGAGTAATATAGCCACTGTCAGAAACTGGAGTAATATACCCACTGTCAGAAACGGGAGTAATATAGCCACTGTCGGAAACTGGAGTAATATACCCACTGTCAGAAACTGGAGTAATATACCCACCGACAGAAACTGGAGTAATATAGCCACTGTCAGAAACTGGAGTAATATACCCACCGACAGAAGCTGGAGTAATATAGCCACTGTCAGAAACTGGAGTAATATAGCCACTGTCAGAAACTGGAGTAATATAGCCCCTGTCAGAAACTGGAGTAATATACCCACTGTCGGAAGCTGGAGTAATATAGCCACTGTCAGAAACTGGAGTAATATACCCACTGTCGGAAACTGGAGTAATATAGCCACTGTCAGAAACTGGTGTGATATACCCACTGTCAGAAACGGGAGTAATATATCCACTGTGAGAAACTGGAGTAATATACCCATTGTCAGATACTGGAGTAATGTACCCACCGACAGAAACTGGAGTAATATAGCCACTGTCAGAAACTGGAGTAATGTACCCACCGACAGAAACGGGAGTAATATAGCCACTGTCAGAAACTGGAGTATTATAGCCACTGTCAGAAACTGGAGTAGTATATCCACTGTCAGAAACTGGAGTAATATAGCCACTGTCAGAAACTGGAGTAATATACCCACCGACAGAAACTGGAGTAATATAGCCACTGTCAGAAACTGGAGTAATATAGCCACTGTCAGAAACTGGAGTAATATACCCACCGACAGAAAATGGAGTAATATACTCACTGTCAGAAACTGGAATAATATACTCACTGTCAGAAACTGGAGTAATATACCCACTGTCAAAAACTGGAGTAATTTATCCACTGTCAGAAACTGGAGTAATATAGCCACTGTCAGAAACTGGAGTAATATACCCACTGTCAAAAACTGGAGTAATATACCCACTGTCAGAAAAGGGAGTAATATATCCACTGTCAGAAACTGGAGTAATATAGCCACTGTCAGAAACTGGAGTAATATAGCCACCGACAGAAACTGGAGTAATATAGCCACTGTCAGAAACTGGAGTAATATAGCCACTGTCGGAAACTGGAGTAATATACCCACCGACAGAAAATGGAGTAATATATCCACTGTCAGAAACTGGAGTAATATACCCACTGTCAGAAACTGGAGTAATATACCCACTGTCGGAAGCTGGAGTAATATACCCACTGTCAGAAACTGGAGTAATATACCCACTGTCAAAAACTGGAGTAATATAGCCCCTGTCAGAAACTGGAGTAATATACCCACAGTCGGAAGCTGGAGTAATATAGCCACTGTCAGAAACTGGAGTAATATACCCACTGTAGGAATCTGGAGTAATATAGCCACTGTCAGAAACTGGAGTGATATACCCACTGTGAGAAACGGGAGTAATATATCCACCGACAGAAACTGGAGTAATATAGCCACTGTCAGAAACTGGAGTAATATACCCACCGACAGAAAATGGAGTAATATACTCACTGTCAGAAATTGGAGTAATATATCCACTGTCAGAAACTGGAGTAAAATAGCCACTGTCAGAAACTGGAGTAATATACCCACCGACAGAAAATGGAGTAATATACTCACTGTCAGAAATTGGTGTAATATACCCACTGTCAGAAACTGGAGTAATATACCCACTGTCAGAAACTGGAGTAATATAGCCCCTGTCAGAAACTGGAGTAATATAGCCACTGTCAGAAATTTGAGTAATATACCCACTGGGTGTAGAGGGTTTGTTATTTTTTGTACATGACGTGAGTGAGGAACAAATGGAACCAAGTGATAACATTTTAAAAATCGCCGAGGTCCCAGGTTCAATCCCGGCTCTGGGTCACTGTCCGTGTGGAGTTTGCACATTCTCCCTGTGCTTGCATGGGTTTCGCCCCCACAACCCAAAGATGTGCAGGTTCGGTGGATTGGCCACGCTAAATTGCCCCTTAATTGGAAAACATGAATTGGATACTCTAAATTTATTTTTAAAATAAATAAAAAAGAAAAGGAAAAGAAAAATGGGGACTGCCAAACTGGCTCTTGCTTTAGCCCAAGGTTATTTGGAAGTAGACAATATAACCTTAGCAAATTTGAGATGTGTACCTAAAGCTAAATTGATGGAATTAGCAATTAACTTGTAGTTAGGATTATCTGCAGGGGCTCAGAAAGCTGAAGTACTTGTAAGTATAGCAACCCATTTAAAAACACAAGCAGTGTCAGACAGACTACATTCTGCCAGAAATAGGGGAATTGAATCAGCTCAAATTCAATTACAAAAATAAATAGGAATAAGAACTTAGAAATGCTAGAAAACAAGAACGAGAAGGCTGCAGAAATGCAACAAAGACAGAACACGAGAGCTCTGGAAATGCGCAACACAGCAGCGGCAGAAAGAGGAAAGGATAAAGAGAATATCAAACTAAAATGCAATGAATTGCAGCCGGAACAACAGAGCTGGATGAGGAAGAAAGCGATTCTCGGCAGTGTAGAGAAGTTTAGATTTGTACTGGCACTTCCAAAATTTGATGAAAGGGACGCCGATGTGTTTTTTAACGCCTTTGAGAACGCAGCTAAACAGATGACATGTCAGGTGTTGGCTGGTGTAGACCTGAGAGATGAACAGACACTTCCAACACTGATGAAGGTTCAACTCAATTTTATTAACTAACTTCCAACTAACTAAGACACGATGACTGTGGGTCTAAATGATGCTAACTTAAACGAGAGACCTAAGCCTTGTCCGAATCAGTTGATTCTCTCAGCACGTGGTGTGAGTCTGTGCTGGGCTGGATGAGTTCTTGTTACACTGAGAGGCAGCACCCAGAATGAGCGGGAACCATGGTGCCCTCTGCCTTTACAGTGAGTGTATTCTAACTGGTGATTGGCTGCAGTGTTTGTACATGTTGATTGGTCCCTGTGTGTGTCCATCAGTGTGTGTCTGCACCATGATATACTGGTGTATATTATGACATCCCCCTTTTATAAAAACATTTTGATATAGGCATGTGATAATAAATAGTGTGGGTGTGTGGAGAATGTACCTAGCTACGTGTGAGGTGCGAAGACATATGTACAAAACTATATACAGGGAACAAGACTATTTACAGAGGAAGGTGCCTGGTGCAGATGACTACCATGAACTGGAACAACCAACGAATCTATTTACAAATCACTGGAGAACGAATACAACAAGGAAGAATATAAGAAAAAAAAATTTCAGAAAGTCCACATATGTACAGAGTTCATAAGTTCAGTTTCTGAGATGGGTGGCGAACTCTGGTTGACCGCCTCAAGGGTGGGGCAATGGCTGGCGCCTCAGGAGCCGGGAGGGCTGCAGCACTGTCAGGGGCAGGCAGAGTGACCGGAAGCGCCACACAGTCCACGGCGGGATCAGTAGCGGAGCTGGTCGGAGGATCCCGTGACGACCCTGGAACCAGGCGAAGAGCACGCCTGTTGCGGCGTCGAATGGATCCATCCGGTAAGCGGACCAGGAAGAAGCGGGGGGCCACCTGCCTTAGAACAACAGCAGGCGCAGACCAGCCACCATCCGGGAGGTGGATCCGAACCTTGTCGCATGGATGGATGTCGGGAAGGTCAGCAGCCCGTGAATCGTAGGAAGTTTTCTGCTGTAGTTGAGACGTGTGCATGTGGTGGAGCACGGGGACATAATCGAGGTTGGGAGTGAGAATCGATGGCACCATCGTCCTGAGGGTGCGGTTCATTAGCAGCTGAGCAGGCGACAGGCCGGTGGAGAGCGGGGCGGAGCGATAGGCGAGCAGAGCAAGATGGAAATCTGAGCCGGCGTCGCCGGCCTTGCTGAGCAGCCGCTTAACGATGTGGACCCCGTTTTCCGCCTTCCCATTGGATTGGGGGTATAGGGGACTGGACGTAACGTGCTCGAAGTTGTAGTGTCGGGCGAAGCCGGCCCATTCCTGGCTCGCGGAACAGGGGCCATTGTCTGACATAACCATCAGCGGAATGCCATGGCGGGCAAACGTCTCCTTACAAGCCCTGATCACAGCCGAGGATGTGAGATCGTGCAACCTGATGACCTCCGGGTAACTGGAGAAGTAGCCGATGATGATGACGTAGTCCCTGCCCAATGCGTGGAACAAGTCGATGCCCACTTTGGTCCAAGGCGATGTGACGAGGTCATGGGGCATCAGGGTCTCCCATGGTTGGGCGGGCTGGAAACGCTGGCAGGTAGAGCAGTTGAGCACCACATTGGCGATGTCATCATTGATGCCCGGCCAGTAGACGGCTTCTCTGGCCCTGCAGCGGCACTTCTCGACTCCTAAGTGGCCTTCATGGAGTTGCTCCAACATTAGCTGGCGCATGCTTTGTGGGACGATGATGCGATCCAATTTCAGGAGCACCCCGTCGACAACCGCCAGGTCATCGCGGACGTTGTAAAATTGGGGGCATTGGCCCTTGAGCCACCCGTCTGACATTAGACACATCACCCGCTGCAGAAGTGGATCAGCCGCTGTCTCATGGCATCAGTCGTGCATCCGAAGCTGGAAAATGGGAGGCTGCAAACTGAACTTGAGCACCTATTTGGCAAATGAAGTTGTCATGATCACACGGAGTTGTGATCGACCTTGAGAGGGCATTGGCAACGGCAAGGTCCTTGCCAGGAGTATAGATCAGTTGAAAGACGTACCTGCGCAGCTTGAGTAGGATACGCTGGAGGCGAGGCGTCATGTCATTCAAGTCCTTTTTGATAATATTTACAACCGGGCGGTGGTCGGTTTCAACTGTGAACTGCGGAAGTCCATAGACGTAGTTGTGGAACTTCACGACTCCAGTGAGAAGGCCGAGACACTCTTCCTCAATTTGCGCATAGCGCTGCTCTGTGGGAGCCATCGTCCGTGCCGCATACGCAACGGGGGCCCATGACGAGGCCTCGTCTCGTTGCAGGAGCACGGCACCAATGCCTGACTGACTGGCATCAGTAGAGATTTTGGTCTCTTTGGCCGGGTCGAAAAAGGCCAACACTGGGGCTGTGGAAAGCTTGGCCTTCAGCTCCTGCCATTCACGCTCGTGAGCGGGGAGCCATCGGAAATCTGTGGTTTTGCGAATCAGGTCTCTGAGGGCCGTGGTGTGTAAGGCGATATTCGGGATGAACTTCCTGAGGAAATTTACCATTCCCAGGAACCGGAGGACCGCTTTCTTGTCCTCGGGCGTCTTCATGGACGTGATTGCTGCAATCTTGTCCTTGTCTGGACGCACCCCCTGGTGGGAGATGTGATCCCCCAGAATCTTGATACTCGACTGGCCGAAGGAGCATTTGGCCCTATTGAGGCGGAGGCCGTGTTCGTGGATGCACCTGAAAACGTGCTTAAGGGCAATGTGTTCCTGTGGGGTTGTTGACCAGATAATAATGTCGTCGACATATACCCGGACGCCGTCAATCCCCTCCATCATCTGCTCCATGATCCGATGGAAAACTTTGGACGCAGAGATGATGCCGAATGGCATCCGGTTGTAGCAGAACCTGCCAAAGGGTGTGTTGAATGTACACAGCTTCCTGCTTGACTCATCTAGTTGGATCTGCCAGAAACCCTTCGAGGCATCCAGTTTTGAGAAGAGTTTGTCATGGGCCATCTCGGACGTGAGTTCCTCACGTTTTGGAATCAGGTAGTGCTCCTGCATGATATTCTGATTCAGATCTTTAGGATCAATACAGATCCGCAGCTCGCCGGACGGTTTCTTGACGCAGACCATGGAGGTTACCCCGTCTGTGGGTTCCGTGACCCTAGAGATGACTCCTTGGTCCTGGAGGTCCTGGAGTTGTTGCTTGAGGCGGTCCTTGAGGGGCGCTGGGACTCTGCGAGGTGCGTGAACGACAGGCGTGGCGTTGGGCTTGACTAAGATTTTGTACGTGTAGGGGAGCGTGCCCATGCCTTCGCAAACATCATGGTATTGCTGGATGATGGAGTCGAGTTCCCCCCTGAAGTGTGTGTCAGAGGATGCAGACACATCGCTTGAAGAGAGAGAGTGTACTCTCTGCACTAAGTGGAGCAGCTTGCATGTCTGGGCACCAAGCAAGGAGGCTTTTGAGGCAGCAACAATCTCGAACGGGAGAATGGCTGTGTGCGCACAATGCGTCACCTCAAGGCGGCAGGAGCAGCTGGCGGCGATGGCATTGCCATTGTAGTCCAGCAATTTACACGCAGATGGCAGGACAGCAGGCTGTACGCAGAGCTTGCGAAAATCAGACGACGCGATGAGATTGGCTGAAGCGCCAGTGTCCAAGCGGAACCTGACAGGGGAGCGGTTGACCGTAAGGGTGGCACACCACTCATCATCCTGGTCGACGCTGTGGAAGTGGACGGGTTTGGTGCCATGCTTTGGGGACATCCTGTTCGTAGTAACAACGCCGATTTGGAATGGGACCTGTGGGTCATTGCAGGCACAGTCGGAAGCAAGATCTGGAGTAGGTTCATTGATGGCAGGCTGGATAGCCTTGACGTCTCTGTGGGGCTGGGTGGACCTCCTAAAAACAGCAGGCAGGGAAGATCTTCACATTGTAGCGTAGTGGCCTCGTTTGCCACACTGCAGGCAACGTCGGGACTTCGCGGGACATTGCCGCTTTAAGTGGGCGGAGCCGTAGTTGCCGCACGCCGGAGCCTCGGGACGTTTGTTGCGCCACCGCGCATGCGTGGGGCGATCCAGCGAGGCGTGCACCTGCGCGAAGCAGTCTGTGACATCAGCACGCTCGCTGCGTGTAAGCGTGGGACTCCGCGAAAAGTGCGCAAGATGGCCGCCATCGTTCAGATCCAGAGCCTGAAAAGATTTAATCATTTGGACCCGTTCTGCCTCGCAAGGGGCTTGCCGCGCCGTTTCAGCAGCCTGGATGCAGGAGTAGCGCGTGGAGGCAAGTTCATAAAATACACAGGTCTCAATGGCCGTAGAGAGGGTGAGCTGCTTTACTTTTAGTAGCTGCTGGCGCAGTGGCTCAGATTGAACACCAAAAACAATCTGGTCATGGAGCATGGAGTCCGAGGTGGGCCCGTAGTTGCAGGACTGCGCAAGGACGCGGAGGTGGGTAATAAAGTACTGGAAAGGCTCGTCCTTACCCTGAATTTGCTGCTGAAACATGTATCTCTCGAAGCTCTCGTTGACCTCGACCTCACAGTGGCTGTCGAACTTTAGAATGACGGTCTTGAACTTCGATTTGTCCTCCCCCTCAGCGAAGGTGAACGAGTTGAAAATGTGCAGAGCGTGGTCACCGGCTGTGGAGAGCAAGAGAGCAATCGTATTATTTTCGGTAGTATGTCTTTAAATTCTCCCAATTGGATCTGAACGATGGCGGCCATTTCACGAACTTTTCGCGGAGTCCCACGCTTGCTGACATCAAGGACTGCTTCGCGCAGGTGCACGCCTCGCTGGATCGCCCCGCGCATGCGCGGTGGTGCGACAAACGACCCAAGGCTCCGGCATGCGGCAACTGCGGCTCCACCCCGGCTGTGGAGAGGAAGAGTGCATGCGAGGCAGCTTCCAGGTCCCTGGCCTCGAGGTACAGCTGGAAACGCTGTTTGAAAAGTTTCCAGTTCGAGCCCAGATTCCCGGCAATGCTGAGAGGCTGCGGCGGGCGAATGGAGTCCGTTCTGTAGGATGGCGCGAGACTGGTGGAAGGCAGATCACCGAAAGGTAGGTCTCAGAAGTGCGAGCATCCCTCAACTCCTGGTACCATGAGGTGTTGGCTGGTGTAGACTTGAGAGATGAACAGACACTTCCAACACTGATGAAGGTTCAACTCAATTTTATTAACTAACTTCTAACTAACTAACACGCGATGACTGTGGGTCTAAATGATGCTAACTTAAACTAGAGACCTAAGCCTTGTCCGAACCAGTTGATTCTCTCAGCACGTGTTGTAAGTCTGTGCTGGGCTGGATGAGTTCTTGTTACACTCAGAGGCAGCACCCAGAATGAGCGGGAACCGTGGTGCCCTCTGCCTTTATAGTGTGTGTATTCTAACTGGTGATTGGCTGCGGTGTTTGTACATGTTGATTGGTCCCTGTGTGTGTCCATCAATGTATGTCTGCACTTGTAGGTAGGGCTAGTGAAGTCTCTGCATTTTTGTCAGAGGAAAGATCTGTGGAATATGAGATAGTGAAGAGAGCTATTCTAAATGTTTCTGTGCTCGTACCGGAGGCTTACAGACAAAAGGTTGGAATATAAGAAAACGGTCTGAACAGACATATATTCAATTTGAAAGGGTTAAACAAAGCAATTTTGGTAGGAGGGTGAGGTGATTAAAAGTAGAAGAAACCTATGAGGCCCTGAGAAAAGTAATTCTATTGGGAGAATTTAAAGACATGCTACCGAAAATGATAAGGTCTCATGTTGAGGAACAAAGGGTTAAAACTGCAAGGCATGCAGCAGAGCTTGCTGATGATTATTGGTTAGTTCAGAGGTCAAAGCCTTTCTTTCAACACTCTATTAAATTAGAGAAAGATAGAAAATGGGAAGGTGCGAGAAAGGACAGTCAAGCAAGAGAGGGAGAGGTTGAAAATTCAGAAGAGACTTATCGGGGCTGGATTCTCCGCAGGCCCCCCCCCCCCCCCCCCCCCCCCCCCGCCGAAATCACGTTCGGTGCAGGGGTGGAGAATCCACTTTCACACCAAAATCGGGCCCGCCGCCAGTCTGGCGATTCTCCGGGACTCGGGAATCGGAGTACGCCGAGCGGCTGGGGGTCCTCTCCCGACCGACCGAATTCCCGACGGCGTTGAACCTATTACCGGTCAGGATGCTGGTGTGGTGTCTGTGAACTCAGTCCACAGCTGCCCTGGTGGGGGACGGAGGGATCGGACACCGTGGAGAGCCTTGTAGCCGGCCGGGGATTAGATCCGCGCAGTCAGATGATCACGCGGAGTGAGTGACCACGGGGAGGGGGGGGGACCTCCACCATGGCCTGGCCTGCGATCGGGCCTACCGATCGGCGGGCCAGCCTCTCCTGGGGCCACTTGGCCCATCCCGGGTGGAGAATCAGTGGTGGGGTCACGTAGAGGGGCTCCCAACCGGCGCCGCGCAGACTGCGCCGGCGCCAGCGGCGCCGATTTTCCGGGCGCCGGAGTATCGGCCGACCGCCGTCGAGGCAGCATCGCCCGAATCTCACCCGGCCCAGCGATTCTCAGCGTGGGCTGAGAGAATCATGCCCAGGGATCCCCCCTCTCATCCACTGTGTTGAGAAGCCTAGTCAGGTCAGCATCCCCAAAGGAAGGAGCAGGCCCCCACGCTGCCATCCTCTACTGGGAGTGCGTGAAGCGGGAACATTTATAAGCAGCTCCCCCTTGCGAGCGGCGAGCTGCTGAGGTGCGAGTTGGGTAAATCTGAAGGCGGATACAAGATCCATCTGTACCAGAGCAGAATACAGTCAACAGCACAGAGTTACATCGTACACATAGCTTCAAAGAAAAGTAACAGAGGAATCAAAAACCCAAGAACCCCAGAGCTAAGGGGGAATTACACTGGTAGCTTCAACGTAAAAGGCCCAAGGTTAAGAAGGACATCATCAGATCCCGGACGGAATGGGGAACCTCGTACCAGAGAAAGAGTGGCCGTCAGGAAACCCTACCCCCCAAAGTGGGTGCGCCCTTGAAGGGAGAGCCAGCCCACCTCCGCTCAGCACCAGGGAACCCAACCCGACAACCAGGACCACTCAGGAAAAAGTGGAAGGGCTACCTAGGAGAAAACACATGGAAGCTGTGAAACCACATTAAAAGAAAAAAGCAAGAAAAAAACCCCAAAATTGGTTAGCTCTAACTGGGGAGGACCTCCCTCGATCACAACGAGGACAAGCTAACCTTACCAACTCCAACCTTTCACCCTTCACCCCCCCCCCCCCCCGCTCCGCTAATCTTACTATTAATTTAGTAATTAAATTGTGCATTCAACATTCAGCTTAACATGCTATAAACTTGTCAAATCAGGTTACTCAACAACACAGGTGAGCACACCAACATTATTTACTTTCCCGTAAATGGTAACAATTGACAAAATCAAGCAGACAACAACATTACAGACAGGGAGCAAAGTCCAGGATAATAACGGAGATACAGAAATGCAACGCAGTCCACAGGATAAAGACTTCTACACACGCACACGAAGACAGCCAAGATAAAGTATGAGGCAGGATCAGGATCAATTAGCACTCTTCAGAATCTCACAAGGACTACAGTAATTGAAGCACGATGCATCATTCCACCACGCTTCACCAGATCCCAGGCAGTTAACAACCTAGACCGACCCGACCAACTCAGCCACCCCCAACCCCTCATGACTAACATCCGGAACAGTACAACAAAGGACCAGTGGTCTGACGACCACAACTAAACCAGGTCATGAAGACAGGATTAAAGGTGCTCCATCAGATTTCTCTAATACGAGACACTCCTTGTGCGCCTCCACTGCCTACATAAAACAGCCTGCTGCAGCTCTCGGAAATTAGGCCCTTGTATCGCAGCCATCACCCGTCGATGCACACCATACAGTCAGGGCGAAGACCTGCTCAAAAGCAACTGCAATACTAAAGACAAGGACTCACCCTGATTCATTCCATCCGCTGTGAACAAGCAAGGATTTAAACATTCTAACTCAGCTCTATCATACAGAGACACCGACCAACATTTCTCGGGACATTGTGTAAACCCTGTAAACCAACAAAATACAAAAAGGAATGTTCACGAGGATAAAAATCCAGATGAAAAGATTCACAGAGCCGGAGCTCACCAAAGCGCGCCGCTCCTATGCTCACACCTTGACCCCCCCCCCCCCTCCCTCCCCAGACCAGTGGCGGACTGGCCAGGGTGTCAGCTTGCCCGATGGCAAGTGGGCCCCTGATGAAGTGGGCCCCCTATATCAAATAAAAATGCAATAAAGAAACAAACACAGACAACTGTTTTAGTAATAAATAGGGATAAGAAAAAAAAGAGAACAGGACACAAATAAGCAGTGCATGAAAAGGAACGAAGCAGGGGAGGTAGTGGAAGGATGTGGAATAGGGGGGCCCGGGTCGGGCATAATTAAGGAAATTCCATGTTTTCAGCAAGAGTGTGTGAACTTAAAGATAAAGTTACAATTCGTGATTTCAGATGGTCGGCAACTTCAAAGGATATCAAGCAGTAGTCTTGGTTCAGCCGGAGCATCGGTCCGGGGCCCGGAGAGCCAAGAAGGGGCCCGTGAATCTCTGAAGGGCCCTTAAAAATTATAATTAATTAGATAAATAAATCTCCAACTTCTTTCCTGAGATTTGTATTCTAACTTAATAAAATATAATTGTTATTAAAAAGAGCAAGACCAAATAAAAATGCAATAAAGAAACAAACAAATAATCACTCAGTGTATGAAGGAACGAAGTAGTGTTAAACGGATGTGAAAAGGAGTGGGACGGGGGGTGGGGCTGGTTCACCCGGGTCGGACATAGTTGGAAATCCACGTTTTCAGCAAGAGTGTGTGAAGTTAAAGATAAAGCTACAGTTCATGATTTGAGATGGTCGGCAACGTGAAAGGATATCAAGCAGTACATAGGGTCGTGAGGTCACCGAAAAGGAGAAGCGGTACCTTTGACCGTGAATCATGAGGTCAAAGATATTGAAGTGATAAGCCATGATCGGTAAACTCAAAGGGTTGCGACTTGTAACACTACACTGGTATCAAACTGGACATGTTAACTTTGGTCGTGGGACCATTCTTAATGTCTTACTATAGTCGGACCAAACTTCTAAGTTTCAACAGTTGTCTCAGTTGCTTGCTGGTGTGAACACTGGACAGTGGATTGTCTCCTCTTCTGAAGCTGCATAGGCCACAGTAGTATTGCCTAATGAACATAGCCTATTGAAGTGTAAGTAAGTTATTTTAGATTTTTTATCAAGTAGGGGTTTATCTGGCGTTCCTTCAAGTTATTCTTGCAATCATCAATATTCATTTTTCCCAACGTGGGCTATTTTTTATTAAGTTTTTATTTCAGGAATATTACCCCTGCCAGCATGGAAAAGAAAAAGCATAAATCTGGGTCACTAAAACGCAAAGAACAAAAAGAAGCAGAAAGGAAGGAATCAGCCAAGCGATGCAGGCCTATTACAGAGTTTATAATACCACAAGCACAATCCACATCAATATCCAGTTCTGCAACAAATAATCAAGAAGCAAGAAACAATGCTCATGGTGATGATGCAATGACATGCGAGTTACAAGAACAGAGAAGAGCTACTTTGAATGTAGAGACAAATACAAGTGCATCCATTACTAATCAACCCAGGCCCAATATTTCTTCTGGCTTCCTTGTACCAGTATCTGTACTGCCTGTAGTTGCAACATCTGAACACATAGCTTCAACTAGTGACAGGGAATCAGATATTCCTTCAAGCATAAATGACTTGGTTTCTGAAGCACATCCTGTAAATGAACCTACGCAAGAAAATGAAAGATCAATTACTGGAATCTTCCAATATCCATCACGAGCAAAGCTGAAACAGTTTTTTGCTGAACATCCACTTCAGCCATTTGATGATCTGCCATTTGATGCTCGTTTGTATGAGAGGAAAATTATGAATGACTCAGTCCCAAGAAAATGGCTAACATATAACAAAGAAAATAGATGCTTATATTGTTCATACTGCTTAGCCTTTGAGTTTCCCAACACTTGTAATCCAACACCCTTCGTACGTGGCTTTAGTGACTACAGGCGTATTAGCCAGAGCTTGACTTTACATGAATCGACAACAACACATGTCAGAAATGCTCAGCAATATATCAGTGTGGTTAATGATGGCACCTTAGATAAATTTTTTGCAGCATCACTAATTAAAAGGAAAGAAGAAGTAATGAAGCAGAGAAGTATTGTCATGAGGATTATAGACATCATAAAGATGTTAGGCAAGCAAGAACTTCCTTTTCGAGGTCACAGAAATGAGTCGGCCTACACTCTAGATAATGAGGTTCTGAATCATGGCAATTTTTTAGCTACAGTGCAGTTGATGGCAAAATATGACCCCATTATGGCAGCTCACATTTCTGCAGTGCAAAAAAAGTCTAAACAAAGAATCAAATGATTAGAGCAACAAGGAAAGGCTCAAAGTAAAGGACGTGGTGGACTTGTTACATACCTGAGTAAAACAACTATAAACATGTTAATCAAAATTATGAAGAATATGATACAAGAAAGAATTAGTCATGAAGTTTCTCAAGTAAAATATTATTCTATTCAGGTTGATTCAACACAAGATAATTCATCGATCGATCAGTTTAGCATTATTATTCGGTATGTGCTTAAAGGTATTATCTGTGAGCGACTTCTTTCAGTTGTGCCAAGTAATGATGGTACAGGACAGGGACTTTTTGATCTATTGATTGAAACATTACAGCATCTTAAAATTGACCCCCAAAAATGTTTATCTGATAACACAGATGGCGCTGTAAGCTACCATGGCCAGTATAATGGTTTACAAAGTAAAATTGCTGATGTGGCTGATCAACATGTTCATATATGGTGCTATGCCCATGTCTTGAATTTGGTGATAACTGAAACAACAAAATGTTGTGTGCCTGCAGTTTCTTTTTTCAATTTGCTCCAGAATATAGCAACTTTTGTGAAAGCATCGTACAAGAGAATGGCTGTATGGATAGAAGTTGTTGGAAAACATCTAGGACAAGAAAAAATGAAACGATTAAAGCTAATTGGTGAGACCAGATGGTCAGGAAAATCCAATGCAGCAACAACTATATTTGCACGTTTTGATGATGCCGCTGCCAGTACTTTCGTAAATCTATTGACATGCTTATCAATGATACAAGGTTCAGAAAGGTTTGATGCAAAAACAAAACATGAAGCAAATGTTTTACTTCAAAGTCTTCTAAAGTTTGAAACCATATTGACAGCATTTACTTACTTGTATATATTTGAAACTACAACCCCGTTATCAAGTTATCTACAGACAAGTGGTTTAGATATGTTTACTGCATGGAGTTTGGTAGATTCAGCTACAACAAAGTTGAAGGAACAGACAAGAACATTTGTTAACGTTCACAGCAAGGCTTTGGAATTTGTAAATAAATGTAATGACAGGATTTCACAGATGAATATGGATGAAAATCAAACATTGGAAATTGATGCGTTGGAAACAGCATTGCCAGTTAAGAGGCAGAGGAAGAAGAAAAGAATGGCAGATGAGCTTATTGGTGATGAAGGAAATTCCTCAGATTCTCTAGCTGATTTTCGAGTAAATGTGTTTCACATAATAATGGATCGCATTGTCCAGTCACTAGAATCACGCTTTGTGCAACACAAACAGTTGTATAAAGATCCTGCTTGGACCCAGCAAAGTTTAAAACTATTGCAGAGAAGGGCCTTGAAGATGAAGCATTTGAAGGTATTATTAAGCTGTTTCCACAAATCAGCAAAGATCAAGTAATACTGGAATTGTTTTCTTTTGCTTCAAACTTTGATGTAATAAAGCTATTGCTTAATGATGGTGAGAATATGGATTCCAGTTGCAACAATTGTAAAATTTGCAGCACTTGCCCATCGTGTGTACTAAAAATTCTGGCATCCAACAGACTTCATGACAAGGCATATGATAACCTTTATGAACTTTATAAAGTCATCTGCACACTATCAGTTACTCAAGTCCAATGTGAGAGGACATTTTCAAAGCTAAAGATCATAAAGACAAGGTTAAGAAATTCACTGTCTGGGGAGAATTTGGAATCATACATGTTGCTATCCATTGATAAGGAATTGTTAGATGAATTGGATGCAGAAGCAATTGTTGGCAGATTCACACAATCATCAAACGAACACAAACGATTGCTCTTAATATAGTGGACTGCATGCAATGCTCTATTATGCTTTTGAACTATCTGTTAATGTGTAAATTGTGCAGTAAACTATTTAAAAATATCAACCAATTACTTAAAATTTAAAAAATAAATAAAAAATTTAATTATAACATTCTGTATTTACATTTGGTATCTCCTGCCAGTAATATGTACAGTACATGTACACTGTAATTACTAAGAAATACACATTTTTTCCACAAAAATTTTAATTGTACCCTTTTTTCCATATGTATTTTTTGAAAATTTTATTTATTCGTTATGAAAATTAAATGATAGCATTGTAGTTGTGGGTGGGCCCCCTTTGTCTCCTGGCAACCAATATTTTTAGACCCAGTCCGCCACTGCCCCAGACGGTTCATTTTTAAAAGGAAAATAGAATAATATTCCCACTTTCAGAAACAGGAGTAATATATCCACGGACAGAGACAAGAGTAATATGCCCATTGTTGGGAACGTGGGAGGTTAATGAGATTAACAGCAAATTTCAGATGAAAATAAAATGCCTGCTATCTAGGGTTTATAATGTGATACGATTTCCGAGTAACAAGATAAGCAGGAGTTTGGAGACAAGGAGGTACAAATGGCCATATCAGAAACATTGTTTACCAGAGATCACTGGGGCTATACAAAAAATAACTTATGAAGCCAAGGACTTTGAGAGAGGTAGACAGCAGAATCCACAGAGGGGAATATCAAAGAGACTTAACAGTATAACTGTACGCACCCTCATTGGAGAAGGGAAGGTTCTCCATCCAGCAGTCAGAAATTAAGGTTCTATCTCCAGCAAACATGTAGAGCCACTGCAGATTGCATATATTCTCCTCCAAAAGACGCAGTTTTGTGACTTTGTTGAACCAGGAAGAGACGTTTTCCCAGACGTGATAACCGCTTATGTGGTAACTATTAACTGCATTTGACCTATATGGTTAAGAAAATTGGACGGTGCTTGGAAAAAAAGGGGGCGGGATTCTGTGAAAATGGGGCTTTGTCTGCACGCCAGAGGGAAAACTGGTGCCAACAGCTCCGGCGTCAACGGCCCCCCAAGGTGAGGAATTCTCACCTTTTCGGAGGCTAGGTGGACGGTGGAGGGGTTGGCGCAGCTCCAGCCGGTGCCGAAGGGCCAGCACAGGTTTGCGTATGCGCGTAACGGACGCCGTGATCTCGTGCATGGGCGGACTGGCCGCCGTATTTCCACGCATGCGCCGGCCCCCGGGCAATATGGCGGAGCCCTTTGGGGGCCCGGCGCGGAGGAAAAGAAGGCCCCCACAGAACCAGCCCGCCCTAAGATCGAGGGCCAGGCCACTGTGCGTCCCCCGCCCCCGCGGGGTCGGATCCCCCCATACCCCTCCCCCCAAGGACTGCCTCCGCATACTCACCTACCAGGTCCCGCCGTGCGTGAGGTGAGTAATTCACGCCGGCGGCACTGGCCAAAAATGGACGGCCGCTCGGCCCATTGGGGCCGGAGAATTGCTGGTGGGGGGGGGGGGGGGCGCTATCAACGGACCCCGACCGGCGTGGTGGGAACCCCAGGCAGAAACTGGAGTAATATACCCACTGACAGAGACAGGAATAATATACCCACTGACAGAGACAGGAGTAATATACGCACTGACAGAGACAGGAGTAATATACCCACTGACAGAGACAGGAGTAATATACGCACTGACATAAACTGGAGCAATATACCCACTGACAGAGACAAGAGTTATATACCCACTGACAGAGACAGGAGTAATATACCCACTGACAGAGACAGGAGTTATATACCCACTGACAGAGACAGGAGTAATGTACCCACTGACAGAGACAGGAGTAATATACCCACTGACAGAGACAGGAGTAATATACCCACTGACAGAGACAGGAGTAATATACCCACTGACAGAGAAAGGAGTATTATACCCACTGTCAGAGACAGGAGTAATATACTCACTGACAGAGACAGGAGTAATATACCAACTGACAGTAGTACTGACCCTCCCACAGTGCAGCGCTCCCTCAGTACTGACCCTCCCACAGTGCGGTGCTCCCTCAGTACTGACCCTCTGACAGTGCGGCACTCCCTCAGTACTGACCCTCAGACAGTGCGGCAGAAACTGGAATAATATATCCACTGACAGAGACAGGAGTAATATACCCACTGACAGAGACAGGAGTAATATACCCACTGACAGAAACTGGAGTAATATACCCACTGACAGAGACTGGAGTAATATACCCACTGACAGAAACAGGACTAATATACCCACTGACAGAGACATGAGTAATACATCCACTGACAGAGACAGGAATAATATACCCACTGACAGAGACAGGAGTAATATACCCACTGTCAGAGACAGGAGTAATATACCCACTGACAGAGACAGGAGTAATATACCCACTCACAGAGACAGGAGTAATATATCCTCAGTACTGACCCTCTGACAGTGCGGCACTCCCTCAGTACTGACCCTCAGACAGTGCGGCAGAAACTGGAATAATATATCCACTGACAGAGACAGGAGTAATATACCCACTGACAGAGACAGGAGTAATATACCCACTGACAGAAACAGGACTAATATACCCACTGACAGAGACAGGAGTAATATACCCACTGACAGAGACAGGAGTAATATACCCACTGACAGAGACATGAGTAATACATCCACAGACAGAGACAGGAATAATACACCCACTGTCAGAGACAGGAGTAATATACCCACTGACAGAGACAGGAGTAATATACCCACTCACAGAGACAGGAGTAATATATCCACTGACAGAGACAGGAGTAATATACCCACTGAAAGAGACAGGAGTAATATACCCACTGACAGAGACAGGAGTATTATACCCACTGACAGAGACAGGAGTAATATACCCACTGACAGAGACAGGAGTAATATACCCACTGATAGAGACAGGAGTAATATACCCACTGACAGAGACAGGAGTAATATACCCACTGACAGAGACAGGAGTAATATACCCACTGACAGAGACAGGAGTAATATGCCCACTGACAGACACAGGAGTAATATACTCACTGACAGAGACAGGAGTAATATACCCACTGTCAGAAACGGGAGTAATGTACCCACTGTCAGAAACTGGAGTAATGTACCCACTGACAGAGACAGGAGTAATATACCCACTGACAGAGACAGGAGTAATATATCCACTGACAGAGACAGGAGTAATATACCCACTGACAGAGACAGGAGTAATATACCCACTGACAGAGACAGGAGTAATATACCCACTCACAGAGACAGGAGTAATATACCCACTGACAGAGACAGGAGTAATATATCCACTGACAGAGACAGGAGTAATATACCCACTGACAGAGACGGGAGTAATGTACCCACTGTCAGAAACGGGAGTAATATACCCACTGACAGAAACTGGAATAATATATCCACTGACAGAGACAGGAGTAATATACCCACTGACAGAGACAGGAGTAATATACCCACTGACAGAGACAGGAGTAATATATCCACTGACAGAGACAGGAGTAATATATCCACTGACAGAGACAGGAGTAATATACCCACTGACAGAGGCTGGAGTAATATACCCACTGACAGAGACAGGAGTAATATACCCACTGACAGAGACAGGAGTAATATACCCACTGACAGAGACAGGAGTAATATACCCACTGACAGAGACAGGAGTAATATACCCACTGACAGAGACAGGAGTAATATACCCACTGACAGAGACAGGAGTAATATACTCACTGACAGAGACAGGAGTAATATACCCACTGACAGAGACAGGAGTAATATACCCACTGTCAGAAACGGGAGTAATATACCCACTGACAGAGACAGGAGTAATATACCCACTGACAGAGACAGGAGTAATATACCCACTGACAGAGACAGGAGTAATATATCCACTGACAGAGACAGGAGTAATATACCCACTGACAGAGACAGGAGTAATATACCCACTGACAGAGACAGGAGTAATATATCCACTGACAGAGACAGGAATAATACACCCACTGTCAGACAGGAGTAATATACCCACTGACAGAAACAGGAGTAATATACCCACTGACAGAGACAGGAGTAATATACCCACTGACAGAGACAGGAGTAATATACCCACTGACAGAGACAGGAGTAATATACCCACTGACAGAGACAGGAGTAATATACCCACTGACAGAGACAGGAGTAATACATCCACTGACAGAGACAGGAATAATACACCCACTGTCTGAGACAGGAGTAATATACCCACTGACAGAGACCGGAGTAATATACCCACTCACAGAGACAGGAGTAATATATCCACTGACAGAGACAGGAGTAATATACCCACTGACAGAGACAGGAGTAATATACCTACTGACAGAGACAGGAGTAATATACCCACTGACAGAGACAGGAGTAATATACCCACTGACAGAGACAGGAGTAATATACCCACTGACAGAGACAGGAGTAATATACCCACTGACAGATACAGGAGTAATATACCCACTGACAGAGACAGGAGTAATATACCCACTGACAGAGACAGGAGTAATATACCCACTGACAGAGACAGGAGTAATATACCCACTGACAGAAACGGGAGTAATATAGCTACTGTCAGAAACTGGAGTAATATACCCACTGACAGAGACAGGAGTAATATACCCACTGATAGAGACAGGAGTAATATACCCACTGACAGAGACAGGAGTAATATACCCACTGACAGAGACAGGAGTGATATATCCACTGATGGAAACTGGAGTAATATAGCCACTGTGAGAAACTGGAGTAATATAGCCCCTGTCAGAAACTGGAGTAATATAGCCACTGTCAGAAACTGGAGTAATATAGCCACTGTCAGAAACTGGAGTAATATATCCACTGTCAGAAACTGGAGTAATATACCCACTGTCAGAAACTGGAGTAATATATCCACTGTCAGAGACAGGGGTAATATATCCACTGTCAGAAACTGGAGTAATATATCCACTGTCAGAGACAGGGGTAATATATCCACTGTCAGAAACTGGAGTAATATATCCACTGTCAGAGACAGGAGTAATATAGCCCGTGTCAGAAACGGGAGTAATATACCCACTGACAGAAACTGGAGTAATATATCCACTGATGGAATCTGGAGTAATATAGCCACTGTCAGAAACTGGAGTAATATAGCCCATGTCAGAAACTGGAGTAATATAGCCACTGTCAGAAACTGGAGTAATATATCCACTGTCAGAAACTGGAGTAATATACCCACTGTCAGAAACTGGAGTAATATATCCACTGTCAGAGACAGGAGTAATATATCCACTGTCAGAAACTGGAGTGATATAGCCACTGTCAGAGACAGGAGTAATATATCAACTGTCAGAGACAGGAGTAATATAGCCCGTGTCAGAAACGGGAGTAATATACCCACTGTCAGAAATGGGAGTAATATACCCACTGTCAGAAACTGGAGTAATATACCCACTGTCAGAAACGGGAGTAATATATCCACAGACAGTAATCAAAGTGATAGGCCCTTGATCCTGGGTGGGGCCCAAAGGACCACCCAGGCACCTGAAGTACAAAATCAAGTTTAACAGTTATTTTGAACCCTCGGCCTTCCTTGTGAATTGACCTTCTTGTGTAGGGTGAGGAGATTTTGTCCGAAACAGCAATTTTTATTATTGTTGTTCAGATGCCCTTTAAGAGGATTGGAAGAGTAGGAATCTGAGAATGCTATGTTGCAGTTTATGTCATAGCCGTATGGTGCTTGAAAGCGAAATAAATGGTTCCCATATTAGAAAAAGGAAAGGAAGTGTTGTACTGTACACAGAGCAGTATATCATTCCAAACTATCTCAAACTCATTTAATCGAAGGAGAGAACAGTGCTCCTGACATGACTTTCCCAGATATCAATTTTAGTTTTAAAGTGTTTATTCTGTACCATGGAGGAAAGTTCCATAAGGGCATCTCTGGACAAATATTTAATTAATCTTTGGAACAAATGCCTTGACTTTTACTTTTATATCTTGAAACAAGTTTTCAGAATGCTACCAGATATGGTTAAAAGTAAAGGTCGAGGTACATGTTAACACTAAAATCTCATTTGGCTCTTGGTTCCCGAAGGCCTTTTTACCATACAATAGCTCAAATGTAATGCTAAAGGTCATTCAGTAATGTGCAGACACACTGTAAACCAAAGACAGTTGTGCAAAGACAATCACAACCTACTCTGATCAACATTGCTCTCATTCTCGGTTACAGACCACATCCCTACTCTTGCATGGATTAAATAACAAAAACAAGCTTCGTTCAAACAAAACCTGTGGAATAGAATATTACTTAATTTTCTCACAATTTTATTTATTTTGTGGATTGTGAACGCTGCCCTCTTCTGCTGATTTTCTTCTCTTTCAGCCAAAGGGAAAGGATAGTAATAATAATCTTTATTAGTGTCACACTGCAATTAAGTTACTGTGAAAAGCCCTTAGTCGCCACATTCCGGCGCCTGTTCGGGTACGCTGAGGGAGAATTCCGAATGTCCAATTCATCGAACGAGCACGTCTTTTGGCACTTGTGGGAGGAAACCTGAGCTCCCGGAGGAAACCCATTGGCAGGTGGCGGGCATGGAGAATCCTGCTGCCATCCAGGAAAATGGGGCTTGCGGACCGGAGAATCCCGCACCCTGGGCTGGATTCTCTGCACCCTGACACCGAAATCGCAGCCGGCGCCGGGGCGGAGAATCCATTTTGCCGCACAAAATCGTGACCGGCGGCGGTTCCCCGATTCTCTGGGCCCCGAAAAGCCGCCGCGCTGCGTATTGCCTACCTGCGGCCATTGCTGGAGGCCCGCCCCGCCATTCCCACCCCCGACCAGCCGGAGTCCCGATGACTTGGATCTAATGTGGTCCTGCTGATCAGGATAGTAGCGTGGCGGCTGTGGACTCAGTAGGGGCAGGCTGATCGGAGGGCGGGGAGGGAGCTGATACGGCACCGGAATAATTTTGGGCGGACGGTCCGGGCACACTATTTGGAAGTTCCAACTTCGCGGTCTGAGTCTGCCATGGAGCACGAGCGGCCACTGGAGGCCGCCGCCATGCGCGATGGCGCGGGAACATAGTCCCAAAAACAGAGAATCCAGCCCCCTGTGTGTGGATGTGACCAAGATGCAATGTGGAGATGAGGAAGAGGAGGGGACCAAAGATGGATCTTGAACAAACTCCTGAGATGATGAAGGCAGACTGGAAGATCAGTCAGAATGAGAGTTGCCCAGGTTATGCTCCAAGAGCTCACAGTGCAATGAAGTAAAGGCAGTCCCATTGAGCTGCGCAATGGAGAAAAGGTTTTGGTGTAGGATAGGGTAGCCAAATGTGTCAGAGCTGAGGGGAGGTTGAGGCAGACAAGAAGAGACATGGCCATGCTCATAGAGGATGTTATTTGTGCCATTGCTGAGGGTATTTCGGTGCTATACGAGATGTAGATACATGGGGTGGGATTTTGTAATCCTGAGGCTAAGTGTTGACGCCATTGGAAATGCCGTCGTGTTTCCCGACGGCGTCAACACAGCCTCAGGGTCAGCAATTCTGGCCCCTACAGGTGGACAGCACAGCACTGCAGCGGACCACGCCACCCCAGCTGCTGATCCTGTCGTGAACTGGGTGCCACTGGATCCACGCACGTGCAGTGCCACCAGCGCCAATGCGCACATGCGTAGTGGCACCGATGCCAATGGGCGCATGCGCAGTGGCTCCCATCAATGCGCCGGCCCCGACGCAACATGGCAAGGGTTACAGGGGCCGGGGCGGAAGAATAGAGGCCTCCAGCCAGAGAGGCCAGCCCGCCGATTGGTGGGCCCCCATCACAGGCTAGGCAAGATCAGAGGTCCCCCCTGGGGTTGGACCCCCCTCCCTCCCCCCCCCCCCCAGGCCACCCCCGGACCCTTCAACGGCGAAGTCCCGCCGGCTGAGAGCAGGTGTGGACGGCGCCGGCGGGACTCGGGTTTTTTACGATGGCCGCTCGGCACATCCCAGGCTGAGAATCAGCGGGGGGCCCTGTAGAGCGGCCCCTGACCAGCACCGCGCCAACCACGCCACCGCCAATGGCGTCGATTCTCTGCTCTGCGGGTTGCAGGGATTCTCCGGCCTGGCCCTGGGCTGAGAGAATCCCGCCCAAGATTGGAGAGATTCAAAAGAGAGTTTCAGGAGAAACGGGAACAGGTTTTGGAGGCAAAAACATGTTCCTAGATTTTGGATCAGAGGGAAGTTTAGGAATAGGGTGGTAGTTTGCAAGGATATGGGAGTCAATGGTGTTTGTTCTTAAGGAAGTATTGAAGCTGGTATCGGAAGAAAAGGAACCAATCAAACTCATTAACCTATCCGAATGAATTATCTGGCTTTGCGTTCAGTTTAATATCATGGGCATTTCTCAAACTATTGTAATTGGTGTAAATTTAGAAATTAGACACATGTTATGGATGTGATAGAGTACAGAAGCAGGGATGTGTTTTCAGTATAGAAGCAGGGATGTGTTGCTGCAATTGTACAGGGCCTTGGTGAGGCCATACGGGAGTATTAGAACATAGAACAGTACAGCACAGAACAGGCCCTTCGGCCCTCGATGTTGTGCCGAGCAATGATCACCCTACTCAAACCCACGTATCCACCCTATACCCGTAACCCAACAACCCCCCCTTAACCTTACATTTTAGGACACTACGGGCAATTTAGCATGGCCAATCCACCTAACCCGCACATCTTTGGATTGTGGGAGGAAACCAGAGCACCCGGAGGAAACCCACGCACACACGGGGAGGACGTGCAGACTCCGCACAGACAGTGACCCAGCCGGGAATCGAACCTGGGACCCTGGAGCTGTGAAGCATTTATGCTAACCACCATGCTACCGTGCTGCCCTTGTGTGCAGTTTTGGTCTCCTTTGAGGAAGGATGTTCTTGCTCTCAAGGGAGTGCAACAAAGGTTTACCAGACTGATTCCAGGGATGGCGGGATTGTCATATGAGGAGAGATTGACTAGGTTGGGATTATTCTCGCTGGAGTTCAGAAGAATGAGGGGGGAATCTCATAGAGACTTATAAAATTCTAACAGGACTAGACAGGGTAGATGCAGGGAAGATGTTACCAATGATGGGTGTGTCTAGAACCAGGGGCCACAGTCTGAGGATTCAGGGTAAACCATTTCGGACAGAGATAAGGAGACATTTCTTCACGCAAAGAGTGGTGAGCCTGTGGAATTCATTACCACAGGAAGTAGTTGATGCTAAAACATTGAATATATTCAAGAGGCAGCTGGATATAGCACTTGAGGAGAATGGGATCAAAGGCTATGGAGAGAAAGCAGGATTAGGCTATTGAATTGGATGATCAGCCATGATCGTGATGAGTGGCGGAGCAGGCTCGAAGGGCCAAAAGGCCTCCTCCTGCTCCTATCGTCTATGTATCTATGTGATTAATTATTTAGCCATGCCATGAGCTGCCCAGGTTTGTATACTGGTGTCATTTACTAAGATGATGCCAACAAAATTATATTGTGTTGTGATAAGGGATTTAAAGCAGCAGTTATAAGACAATGCAGATGGTCCCTGTGAAGTCTCCTATGTGTGTCTGAAAGATCCACATAGTATGAGGTGAAGGGCAATGAACTTTCACTGGTAGCGATCCAGCTGGCTGTACTTACAGGCCTTGCTGGGCTAGTACAGTGTCATGCTGACATGTCCAGGTAGTTGACTCTGTTGCTGGAGGAGGTATTCTATATATTTTGTGCAGCAACAATGCCTTATGTGTTCTTGGTCTTCCCCGCGTTCCTGCTCGGTCACTGTGAAATATCCTACAATGGCTTTTCTGTCCTCTGTAATGCTCACTCCTCCCAAGGATGTTCCACAGTTTGAAATATTTGCCTCGGCTGCACTCACTAACAGCATGCCTGACCCAGAGCAAAATACTCCGTTTCTGATTTGACCCCAGACCTGTGGAGTGCTCCAGGGGTTCATCAGTAATGAGCTAAAAGTTCCTTCGGCCAGTTAAATTAGCCTTTTTTTCTATTTCTCCTGTTCTCTGGCATTTTTTTTTGTTGGAAGGCTATATTGCTTGGAGCTGTACTGAACACTGACAAACCATTGAGCAATGCTTTCCCCCAGCACTGCTGCACTCTTTACCACATCTCCTGCTTCACTAATATCACTGCGTACAGGACCTTAGCCTGAGAATGCAGATGTGTCTGATCATCATCGCATCAAGCGCCCGCTAGGTCCTGTGGCACAGTGGTAGCATCCCTTCCCCTGGAGCACTAGTTCCACGTTCAAGCCCAACGCCAGGACTTGTTGGCCTTGGAAGGGGTATTCATAACGTGGTTCAGTGGGCTGATAATCAGCTTGGGGATTTTTCCACCATTTACCCCACTATTTCCAAAGGGAGAAAAGTCTGTGTGGGTGAAGATGCATTAATCTCGGAAACTGATATCTCAATAGGGAAGAACACATTCAACCACGAGGATGTTCAAGGGTGAACCCTTCCAAGATTGCTCTCAGAGTGGGTAAGGACTGGGGGGGCAGTGTCATACCTGGTGGCACAGTGGTTAGCACTGCTGCCTCTAGCAGCAGGGACCTCGGTTCAATTCCAGCTTTGGGCGACGCTATATGGAGTTTGCACTTTCTCCCCGTTCTGCGTGGGTTTCCTCCCACAGTTCAAAGGTATGCAAGTTAGGTGAGGCGGGGGGGAGGGTTCTTTGGGGGGGGGGGGGGGGGGTTGGTGCAGACTCTGTGGGCCGAATGTCCTCTTTCTGCACTGCAGGAATTCAAGTTGCTGAAAAAAGTAATAAGATGGTGGGGGAGAAAAAAAATCTAAAAATAAAACTGTAACTTCACTTTGATAGGGAAATAAGGAGATTATTTCCGACCGGCGGAAGGGTCAGTAGCCAAATGGAGTGGGGAGAGAGGGGTGAACAGAGATTTTTGTAATCATGGAGATTGTTATGATCTAGAAGACGGTGCCTGAACTGGAGATGGAAGCACCCTGAATAATGACATTCAAAAGGAAGCTGAATATGTCCTTAGAAAGGAAGACAATTTGATGTGAGGTAAGGGCAAGGAATGGGACAAACCTGGGACCTCGGCGCTGTGAGGTGGCAGGGCTAACCCACTGCGCCACCGTGCTGCCCTGGGAGTGGGACAAACATGACAGCTTTTTCAAAGTACCAGTACAGACTCGACGGGCCGAATTGCCTCTTACTGAGCTGTCAGGTTCCTTGAACAGAAAGGGGGCTATTTTTATGCTGGCTGCAAGTCTGTAACACAGCAAACTTTTGCAAACCTCTCATGGTTAACAGGGTCCTGTATTTTCATTACAATCTTCATTGGCTGCATTGACTTCCGAGTAACTAACTGGGGGCTGGGGTTAGCGATCGGTACACTTCACCAGTGCCACCCAGCTTCGCCTACACGGGGCTGTCGATGCACAGCATTAACACCCACTGCCAACAAAAGCCAGGGGAGCCCCAGAAATCGCAATCCAGCCACCGCAGCAAGCTCTGCAAGGCCACACCGTCAAACTTTAGCTGGCTGCTCGGAAGCAATGGAAAGTTAGGAACCCTCGTGTTTTTCGCGCGGATTGTGCCAAGCCTGGGCCTGAGGCCAGAACGAACTCTACAGTGACCCCTCGGTATCCATTGATCCTCTTGCTCCTTGTGCACAATGTTAGCCAACCGCCTGGCTTGCAGCTCGGATGACTGAATTGAGCGCTGTTGTTCCTCGGGGTGATTTGGCTGTGGTGTCTGTGCTGGGCTATCATTGCACAGCCTGGGCAACTAATAATGCACAAACAGCATGGTAGAACCACAAGAGTGACAGGGGAGAAGTGAACATGGATCCTTTAGTGCCAGATGTTAATATGACAGTCACTGCCTGATTTAGATATATAATTTCAAAGGGAGACGTGCTCAATGTAGGATATTAAAAAACGAACAATTTGCTTTCTATCCATTACTCACCAACTAGTGTGCCCAGATTTTCGGTGTAATGTCAAACACTCCACATACTGAACACTAAGAGTAAGGGTAATCACACCCCCCCCCCCCCCCCCCCCCACCCAGTTGCAATGGTTAGAAATTGCAATGGGTTCTGTCAAATAATAATCTAGAATTTACTAACTTTAGGAACCATTTGAGTTATTTGCGTTGTGAGATGTGCAACAGGACTTGTCTTCAGCAAGAGATTCCTGAAGTTTGATTTGTGTATCAGCTTCCATCTGGGGGACTGCTCCAAGGGCTATTTTGGTTTTCGTTATGTGTAAAAGAAGAACCTTGTAATAATGAGGAAATACCCCCTCTTTGTGCTTTGCGCTGCACTGGACTCACTCAGACTAACAGGAAACACGTGGTTCCTCCTGATCTTGACTGGCTGCTGATGTTGTACAACTCTAGCGCAGCTCTGGTGTGATGGGAGTATGCAGGGAGCTCTGAGCGCACTGTAGATATGCATAAGGTCGATCAGCCTCATACATCAATCGAGCCGCTTGTCACTCTATTAAGATACGCCAAGTTGACCACACACCGATATGTGCAATTCAACCAATCTGTGCACTCTACACAATTGCTTCATGGCCAATGCAGCCCCAGTACTGGGGTCTCACTGCCTGAACCTGGACCATGTAGGGAGGTAGGTGGAGATCATTGGGAGGATATCACCGAGATGTTATTGGTAACCAATGCATTCTTGCCCACCTGGGAAATCCTTGTGTGTCCCCCACCCCATTTTAATATATGTTCACACCAATTAAACCCTGTGCTGTGATAATGGCAGTGGGATCCCGTTCGAAGAGGGGCCTCCCTTAGTTACTGATATTTCAGCCCATTGGTGTCAGTCAGGTCGCCACAAATCAGGTGCATAATTGGCTGAAATTAGATTCAGGTTGTCCTGTTTCACAGTTCGATCAGCATTTCCCTTTAAATTACTGGTCAGTGGTGAGGATCCCAGCCGATTGCCTCCTCCACCAGATCAGTTAACTATCAAAAAAGGCCACCCCCCGAGGGCTTCCTGTCTCAACAGCCTGCCTGTTAATGCTACCTCCCAGGGCAGCACGGTGGCACAGTGGTTCGCATTGCTGCCTCAGAGGGCCGAGGTCCCAGGTTCGATCCCGGCTCTGGGTTACTGTCCGTGTGGAGTTTGCACATTCTCCCCGTGTTTGTGCGGGTTTCACCCCCACAACCCAAAGATATGCAGGTTAGGTGGATTGGCCACACTAAATTGCCCCTTAATTGGAAAAATGAAGTGGGTACTCTAAATTTTTTTTTAAATGCTACCTCTCAACTGACACTGGGTTCATTTTAGCAGCACTGGACATTGTCCAGCATTTGATGATTCGGGACAAAACAGACACACTCTGGAGTTTGAAGCACGCACAGTCACAGTAGTGTACATTTTTCTGGAGCAGCCAGTGTGGAAACTGCAGCTCGAGGGGGTATTTATTTACTTGTTCATGGGACATGGGCGTCACTGGCTGGGCTGCATTTACTGGCCATCCCTGAGTGTATTTAAGAAAACACTACATAGCTGTGTAGTCGCATGTAGGCCAGACCAGGTAAGGACGATGGATTTCCTTCCCTAAAGGTTTGTACGCCAATGGTTCCATGGCCATCATTAGATTTTTAATTCCAGATTTTTAAAATTGAATTCAGATTTCACCATCTGCCCTGGTGGGATTTGAACCCAGGTCCCCAGAGCTTGACTCTGGGTCCCTGGATTACTACTCCAGCAACAATACCGCTACACCATTGCCTCCCCTGTGCGTGTATATATATATATATATATAGCCTTTTACAGTGAGTGGAATACTTGTTGAAGTGCAATCACTGTTGTAATGTAGGAAATGCAACAGCCAATTTGCACACAGTGAGCTCCCATACACGTCAATGTAAAACTGACCAGATAATTTGTTGGTTATTGTGATAAATATCAGGACACCGGGGATAACTCCCCAGCTCTTCTTCAAAATGGTGCTATGGGATCTTTTACAGAGGCGTCAATTCTAACAACTGAATAATATTTCAAGCGCTTTGGATCAGTAAAGTTAATGCTACAATGGACCATTTTGATGCCATCATTGCAGCAAATTCAAGGATCAAAGAGCACAACTGAAACTCCAGTGGACTACAAAAAAATAAAAGTTCCCCTTGGGCAGCAAGTAGAGGAATACATAGATGGAAATAAGTGTCACATTATGGTGATCAATTGGTGCTTATTTTTGTTTACACTTTAAGGCATTGCAAACTATTGGCTGGTTGATATATGCCAATGACAGTCACCAAGTCAATGAAGCACGGATTTGTGACAGGGTGAGTAGTTTCTGAAATGCTATATGTATTATAAATGACACTGGCTTTATTTAATGAGATGTATTACTTGTATCACTTCAGTACATGCAGAATACTTTAATTTTTACATGAATAGGCAAGAAGATCCAGCTTCTACAACGTAAAGGAAAATGGATTGTTGAAATCTCTGGTAATGTTTGTTATGTGTATGTGTTTTAACTATATATAAAAGAATTGCATTCTTATAACGCCTCTCACAATCACCAGATGTCTTCAACGAGTGCGTGGTGGCACAGTGCTTAGCACCGCTGCCTCTCAGTACCGAGGACTCTGGTTCAATTCCGGCCTTGTGTGACTGTGTGGAGTTTGTATGCTCTCCCCATGTCTGTGTGGGTTTCCTCCGATGTCTCCAGTTTCCTCCCACAGTTCAAAGATGCGCAGGTTAGGTGAATTGGCCATGATCAATGCGCGGGGTTACAGAGGTAGGGCAGAGGAGTGGGCCTAAGTAGAGTGCTCTTTTGGAGGGTCGATGCAGATTCGACCGGCTAAATGGTCTCCTTCTGCACTGTAGAGATCTATGGATTCTGTACGACCACACGACGGGCTGTCTTGAAGTGCTTTCCCACCAATGGTGAACTTTTAAACTAGAGTCAGTGTTGCAATGTAGGAAATGGAGCAGTCAATTTGCACATAGCAAGCTCCCACAAAGAGCAATGGCAAAATAATATTTTTGCAATGTTGATTGAGGAATAAATATCGGTCAGGACATTGGGGAAAAGTCCCCTTCTCAATTTAAAAAGATTGCTGTGGGCAGTTGGGACCTCGGTTTCAACATTGCACCCAAAAGGCGTGATTTTCTAGCTGTACCCATTGGCAAGTGGAGCATCCAGTCCCGTCCCTGGCGGTGGAGAGTGTGAACAACAAGAACCCCATTGACAGCAGCGGGACAAAGTTCCTGCCACTGGTGGGAAATCTCCACCACTGCAAAACATGCTGTGGGGACCACCTCCTACCCACCCCCTACCCACCATCCCCTACCCGCGATCTCTGTCAGTGCAGCGTGGCCTCTCTAAGACAGAGGAGCGTCAGTCTTAATATTTGTGCTCAAGTGCTGGAGTGGGATTTAAACCTCATGACAAAGAGAGCCATCGACAGAGCCGCTGCTGACATGGTTTGCACCTTGCATTTTTCCGAGGTGGTTTTGCTTGTTGGAGTATGCTGACTCAATCTCCCAGAAAGTAGGTGAGGTCCATTGTCCTTTAAGGTTGAGTTGAAATGGTTCAGATGAGCGGAAGATTGCGTGCTTCTGTCAGTTCACTGCCAATAAGGAGAGCTTCCTCTTGTGGGCATTCTTTGAACAAGCAGGTTGAAAATGCTGCCTTGTTCACCCACAAGCAAAGAAATTAGGTCATTTTGAAGTAACCTCTGTTTAGCTGCCTCAGAGCATCAATATATTCAACCGTGTGCCTCATTGGAGGAAGGAGAAGAGGCATTTTGCCACCATTTCACTCTAATGACTAAAGCCGAAATACAAAACCATGATAAAGGCGGGCTAAAGTGCTGGTGAACAGCTACATTTGAGTTTGCTCACTCTCTTTAAGTCACCAGCTGTCTGGTGTACCTGCCCTGGTGCAGCTGAGGTAACCGGTCATGAGAAACACAAGGTTCTGATTGCCTGAACGCCCACATTTCCATCAGCTCAACTTAACACTTGATACAAACCCGAAACGAACATGCGGAAAATGTGAATTAAAGTTGGTCCACAGTGTTTCTCCGCGAAGGTAAGTTGTACTCAAATCAAGTTATTTTAAGGTGATTTACCTCAAACACATTGAACATTGATGTATGAAAGGGTGGGTTTGTTGCAACAATATTTGCAAATTTAATCTTAAAACTTTGCAATATTTTAAATAGTACCGAATATGCTGGTTGTCGAAACAAACTTTTCTGGGCCAGGGTTGCATATTTGGATCCCCCCCCCCCAAAAAAAAAAATTCTAATAGGGTTACAATGTGTATTTATAGATCCAACATTCCATAATTTATTTTGAAAAATCGCCAATATTTATAATGTTTGAAATACACTTCCTGTGGCCACAACACAAAAGGAATTGGTGCATTAAGGGGTAAGGTAATATTAGAAGTTGGCTCTGAACAGGTTAATTAAAGCAATTGCACCATTCCTGATGGAACATAAAGAAGGCTGTCTCTTGCTGAGAGCAGGGTATAAGCAGATCAATCTGACGCAGTTTCTGCTTCGAGTACACAGGGAGAAAACCAATAACAGATTTATGTGAACCAGTTTAAAAAGCCTAGTGTGAATAGCACCTAAATTAAATTAGGAAAGCAACAGCATTAGAAAGGCTCCTGTTGTCTCTTAGTTATATGGCCATTGGATTAAGGATGCTTTAAGCACACTGTGTAAGATGTGATTTTATTAGGTTGCTCAGATGCATGAGGCTGACATGTTTATTGTGCAAGGCTCTGGCAATGATGTTCCAAACTGCAAGTGCTCACTTGATATTACGAGTGCAGCCTCTACTGTTATTAAGAGGATTTGAAAAAATCAATTGCTAACAGTAGCAGCATAGTTAAACTATTTTTCACTTATTTTGCTCTAAACTACTAAATGTGCAGTGTGCCATATTTGCAATAATGCCTCATCGCTATTATTTCTTTTGTAAAATTCAGCGTAACTTTGTGATAGATTTGTATTCGGCTTTTCCCAATAATCGAGCGATGGCCACATCTCCTCGTCCATTTCAGTATATCTTGTTTAAAGTGCCTGCTTCTAACACTGTCAAATTATCAGTGGGGCACTGCAGTAAAACTGAACAACGGCAAACACAGAATGGGTCACAATTCATAAGATATACAGTTATACCAGGTGTGGGGGCTGCAAACAACGCAATAAAGTTTTGTTACTCAACATATGTCGGATAACAAAAATTGATTCCACATTCGGAGCTGTCTGCAGTGATGATGATACTAAGTTATGCCACAATAACTGCTCCCACAATCACTCTTTTTGATGTCACAATAATCTCTGCAGTATCGCTGCGACTACCTTGTGACATCATGGATCAGTTTAACTGCCCTTAGGTTTTTTTTTAACTGTTTCCAGGCTTTTGAGGTTCCAAGCTTTCCAAATAAAACTAGTTGGCTTTCACACTCCTTCCTTGGATCCAGCGAGGCAGGAGTAGAGTTTTTAACCCATTTTACCAGACAATGCTTGAAGATCCATCTGTTGTCCTTATGCAATTCCCATTGAGTGCTCAGTGGCAAGGAGATGGTATGCAGCTGGATCAGATAATACGCCGGGGGCAGGTATTTGCAGCCTGTTTCTGTACTGCACACCGACTTTTACCTGCCTCCACAACTATATCTGTGCTGTCCTTCACGTCGCATTCCTATGTGTCTGTGATGTATTTTCTGCTTGTGCTTCTTGTCCCCTCCGTCTGGATTCATTCCTCTATCTGTAAAGATCCAGCATTCAGCCTGGCAACATTTCCATTAATGCATATGTTAAATGTACGTTTAACTTCAGATGTCAGTTCAATTCCTTTTTTTTTTCGATACCTCGCAATAGAAAAATTAGAAATTGATGATCATTTCTCTGCCACTGTCAGGGCTGTTCCATCAGTGCTAATTGACCTTCTGTGCGTTCAGTCTTTGCATTTGTATCACCCGCCGGGGAAAGATTTTAAACTTAAAAAGTTGTCCTGTGCCCTCATACAGCTTGGCGGCTGATCAATTACATATGTGACCCTGGATGCAAAAACTGAAGGAGCAAATTTCTGTTTCCAGGCGAAGATTGGGCCAGCCTGCAGTCACATTTGTGAGAGCATTTGAATCTTGTCCTGTCTTTATTGGATTGGATTTGTTTATTGTCACGTGTTCTGCGGTACAGTGAAAAGTATTTTTCTGCAAGCAGCTCAACAGATCATTCAGTACATGGAAGAAAAGGGAATTAAACAAAATTCAAGAAAATACATGAGAATACATAATAGGGCAACACAAGATATACAATGTAACTACATAAGCATTGGCATCGGTTGAAGCATACAGGGTGTAGTGTTAATGAGGTCAGTCAATAAGAGGGGAACACGACTCCCTGCCATGCCAAATGGCATCGATGCATTGAAGGGAAAGCTCGATAATTACAAGAGAAAGAAAGGAATAGAAGGCTAATCTGAAAAAGGTTAGGTTAGATGATGTGCGGTGGAACCAACATTAACCAGTTGGGCAGAATGGCTCATTTTTTGTGCTGTGAAATCTATGCATTGCTAATGGGTTTGGTAGCCTGACAACTCGGGCACCTTTGAATCATACATGGGAAGCAAGTTGGCAGCGAGCTCTTCTTAGTGATAAACAATGTCCTGTAGTGCTGGGCTGAAGCCAGCCCAGTGATGTCCCAACTTCAACCTAGGGTTCATGAGAGCTTAGCAGCCTGCAAGCCCCATTGCTGAGCAATGGCTGCATCAGTTCTGGCTGAAGAATAATGACTGAAGATGTAAATTGGTCAGTGAGAGCAGAATAAAGGAAGGATTGCTTGTTTAACAATCACTTGCAACTCATGTTTAACGGCCAGCCTTGCCTACAAGATTCCTCATTTGCTACCTTTTTGTTCGTTTCTCGCTTTTTGTCGTCCTTTTTTTCAAAAACTATTCACCTCTTCATTTTCCTTCCTAATTCAGAAAGACAAAATTTCCTTGGGCAGTTCTGTTGTCAGTTACGGCCCACACAGCCGCCCTAAGCTGGGGTGAAGTAGGAACCTATATAAAGGTGCCATGCCATTAATTCGAATGCGATCAGTTTGCATAATTGAATTAACTTGAACTGGCTCATTTCCAGTCACTTGACATTTGTACTTTATCTTAAGGCTCATTTGTAAGGCTCACTGACCAAGCCTCTGAAACTTGATGTTGTGAATTTCAGTGTTTCAGTCTGTGATAACCTGTGAAATAAGTAACAAGAATGCTTATTTTCTCACTCTTTTTAGATCCTCTCCCCACTCTTAGTACTCCTTTGGCACCAAGAGTGTTACTCTCATCAGGTTCCCGTCAGCAACAATTCAAGTTCCCAAATTGGTCCTCATTATATTCCTTCTTTCTCCTCGCGTCCCCCTTCTCTCTCTCCCCCCCCCCCCCCCCCCCAAGTGCTGATGGATACCTGGATCTTAACAAATGGTACAAATCCTTACCCTGCGATCTCACGGTGCTGCCTGAAGAAGCCTGTCTTCGATGTGGGTCTTTAAATCATATTTAATGGTTTAAGATCTGACTTGGCAACTTTGTGTCATTAACCTTTGGTTTTAGTGCCAAGCATTAGCATTTTTTTTTGTTGTGTGCAAATCTGTCTGTGGTCACCAGCGGGTTCCACATTAATTCAAAGTTCCGGAAGAGTATTTCAATATTCCGCCAGGCTTTTTCGAGAGTGATGCTGTCGCTAAGTCAGGGGTTTTACTGTGTCAGTGACAGAGAGATGGGACCGGGCACAAGGGAGTCATTTACCACTTCATACCACTAAACATTGACCTTGTTCAACATTACTTGCAATATGGAGCTATTTGGTACTTTAAGCACTTTGATTTCTCTGTGCTGTTGAACTTTAACTGCCAGTTTGGCAGCTGCTGCCTGTTCAACCGAAAGGGCAGAATCTTTAAGACCCATGCTGCCCATTTAGTCCAATGTAATGCAGACTTTTATGCAGAAATAGGGAGCTAATTCTTGACAATGCATCAGTTTACAGATACTAATCTGACTAGCATCATTGCAAATATTTGACCTACCATTTTGTTTGCCAAATGGAGTCAAGTGAGCTTGGACATCCCGGGCTGGATTCTCCGTTATTGGGACTGTGTCCCCACGCCGGCGTCAAAACGGTGTAGTTTCACTGCAGAAACACTGGCATGAAGGGAACACGGATTCCCAGCCCTGCAGGGGCCCGGCGTAGATCTAGCAGCTATTGCTGCAGATACGGGCCCCGCAATTCCGAGTCGGAGGCCGCGCATGCGCATGGCGGCGGCCTCCAGCAGCAGCGCCGTGCTCCATGGCGGACTTGGACCGCGGAGCTGGACCCAAAAAAGAAAGGCCCCCGTTCGGCCGCACGCCCGACCATCAACGCCCGCACAAACATTCCCCAGCCACCTACAAGGCCCCCCTCTGGCCTCCGATCAGTCCGCCCCCGATCAGGGCGACTGTGGACTGAGTCTGCAGCCGCTGCCAAGTATCCCGACCGGCTGGACCACATTTGATCCACGCTATCAGGGCCTCAGCTGGTTGGGGGTGGAGAATGGCGGGCGGGCCTCCAGCAATGACCGCAGGTAGATCCCATATGGGGCGGGTTACTCCCCGAGCATGCCGCTTTTCTGGGCCTGCAGAATCGGGGAACCGGCGCCTGTCCTGATTCCTTGCGGGAAAATGGATTCTCCGCGCCGGCCGCGATTTCGGTGTCGGGTGCAGAGAATCCAGCCCCCCATCTCTAATCCCTTGCCAGAGCCCATTGCTACATTATTCCATTATTTCAGGTACAGGACAGCAATTTTCCAGATCACGTTTTGTGTCCCTTCCTCCTTTTCTGCAAGTTCCCGACACGTGTGGAGTGAATGGTGAGAAATTAACTCTACGTGTAACAGGAAGAGATTCGTCGTCTCAGTCACTTGTGAGCTCCGGCCACCGCTGATTTAACCAAGAGTTGCCTGGGGCTGGACTTTACAGTTTTGGACGGGGTAAGGGAGGCAGAACAGAGAGTGCGCGGCCCGCTCGTCCTACCCTCCACCATTCCAGCACTTTCAACCAAGAGTTGGCCAGCCAATAATAATAATCTTCACTAGTGTCACAAGTAGGCTTACATTAACACTGCAATGAAGTTACGGTGAAAATTCCCTAGTCGCCACATTCCGGCGCATCGGGTACACAGAGGGAGAATTCAGAATGTCCAATTCACCTAACAAGCACGTCTTGTGGGAGGAAACAGGAGCACCCGGAGGAAACCCAGGCAGACGCGGGGAGAAGAAGGGCACAGATAGCGACCCAAGCCGGGAATCGAGCCCGGCTCCCTGGCGCTGTGAAGCAACAGTGCTAACCCCTGTGCCACCGATTAGCATTGTGAATGGGGGCTCACAATTGGGCATCCAGGAAAGGGCATCTGGAGGGGAGTGGGGTTAGACTGTGAAGCTGAAAGTCTCCCTTCCACCCCCCCCCCTCTCTTCTTCACCTCTGTGCCCACCTATAAAAACTAAACAAATAAACATCTTCCACAGTCAAACGCTGCGGGCGATGGGGGGCCCAATTACTGCCGTAAAACCCAACCCAAAAACTCCCAACGCCATCACCCTTGTGAACGCAAGTCTCAGAAATATCTGCCTCAGCTTCCAGCGCCCACGTGTATGATGGACCCTGAGGAGTGGGTGGGGCTGGGAGGGGACGGCAGCTCTGCAAACGGTGTCCCTCCGCCTGGCGGGAGTTCAGCAGCACAGTGGCTTCGGCCATTCAGTTGGCGCCCAAAGTGATTGCAATTTAGCTTTGTGGATATTCTCAGCCAGTGTGGCGCGGCGTGCATTTTTTTCCCCCAGAATTAAAATATTACAGTGATACAAATCGGCAATGGCAGCTGCTCGGAGAGGTTTTTAATTGAATGATTATTGTATTAAGTGGCTGTTTTTTAATGGAACAAGTGTCTTCAGAATCCGAATTCTGCACGAATTTAGACGTTTTCAGCATCAGACACTTCACACAATTGGGGGGGGGGGGGACTCGTACATTCTAGGGGCCAGGGTGTATTTACTTTCATAAAATCATTCATAAAACAATGATCTGAACCTAGTTTCATTTGGATTTTTCTTTCAAAGAATGTGGACCCCCCCCCCCCCCCCCACCCAGCACACATGTAGCATGAGAAAGGGTTAATCCAGCAGTGCTGGTAATGATCAGGGGCAACCTGAGAAATAAACATCCAACATATTAATCTTGAGGTACATGTGAATTCGGATATCTGAGTGAATACCTTACCGAGGGGATATGCATTTTGCATTCACTACTGTGGAAAAAAACATTAACTACTGACAATATTATTACCTTCCCCCGACTCCCAGGTCAGACAAGAACCATCTCACTGTGTTTTATTTAATCATAAATCCCTGCTCCGTAAAATGAGAAACAAGAGCGATCACTCTTTCGAGCTCCTTCCGCATGTCTCCCTCAGTTCACCTTCCTGACAGATATGAGCTCGTACATCGCTGCCTGGGTCATGAGCCGTCACTGAATGGGTCCAGAGACTTGAACGCTTCGCTGAAGAGAAAAACCTGCAAGAAATTAAATTCTTCACTTGGATGGTTAGGGTGACTTGCTTGCTCTGTCGGCTTGTTCTTCATTATTTTTCGGCTGATAACTGACTTGCGAGGATGTCTTGTCTGTTTAATGCCATCGTGGCTGGTTCATGGGAGGAACACGCTGTCAGTCTCTTTTTTTTCCTCTCTCTCTCTTGTACATATATAAACCCACTGAATTTTACACTGCAAATTAATTATATCAGAGGGAGCTGAAACAGAAATATTCTAAGTATGCCCCCTTTCAGCAATTCTGGTAGGGTATTTGAACCACATCCCAAGATTATTTGCAGCACAACCTTGTAAGATATAACAGTGAATGTAGGCCAGGTTAAAATGTATCAGGGATTCTGGGGGGGGTTAGGGAATTAACCTTTAACTGCTGCTTTTCTGGCGAGAATGGGAAATTGTAACAATCATCGAAAATGATCAGTGGATGAGAATAAATACGAGGGCCAACATCAATAAGCTGATGTGCCATCCTTCCTCGAGACAGCATTAAATAATTTAAAGATAAAATGCAGATCTCTGCATTTGAAACAGTCGGAAATGCACAGCAGCAAAGTTTATTTTTCTGGAGGTGCAGAATTCCTAAAATTAAAAGCAAAGAGCTTTAAAAAAAAAAGGTGGTTGGTAATTAGCCAAGCGGCTGAGTGTTTCTCATTATCAGCTCACCCTTTACAAAATTCAAACTCGTATATTTAAATCTTACACATTTTTTAAAAATGCCCTCATTGATTGGCATTTAAGAATCAGCCTCCAAACAATAGGCGGTTGTCTCTCCCATAGATCTCTGAAAGCGAGCATCATATTCTTTTTGAGCTCTTAGAGGTTTTTAAATACATTATTGATTTTCTCTCTCTGCCTCTCGCAATGGAAGACTACTGCATTACGACCAGGTTGTTTTATTCTTTATCCATATGACATTTAGGTACTTGTGAAAAATTATAGCAATTATAAAATCAGCATTTGACTGGTAAAAAAGTGCAATCAGCTGTCACATTGGAAAGCACTTGTTCTGGAATACTATTAGCTCAGTGAGGCTGAGGCACAGTGCTGGGAGAGAGAAAAAAAAAGGTTTAACCAAAGGGCAAATGCATGAAATTTACTTGGAAATTGCTATTTATCACCCTGTGACTTCCTATTGTAAAACTCCAGTGCAGGCACTTTGTGGATACTCCATTGGTACTCCACCTGAAATCCTGGCGGTCTCTCCTGCCTTTGACCAGCTTTTTGTCAAACAACTTTGCTTTACAAATCTTCATAATGAGCACGGCTGATGAATGAGCCACGTTTTAAGATGGGCTTGGGCTGCAGTGACGTGCCCAATCGTGGCGTTTTCATGTTTGTGCTGTCTTGCGGAGGGGAAGAAACATTTAAGGGACAGCACAGCACAGTGGGTTACAACAGTCACAGCCTAAACAGATTTGTTTGGGTTGGGAGGGGAGCTGGTGCACAGAGGTGAAGTATTCTCACTCCGACATCTATTGCAGGGGTACTAAGTGAAATGAGCTTGGGCAGTCTTTATGTATTTCCCAGTGGACTCAAATCTGCAGCGCAAACTACCCATAATTTGGCACTAATTGGGGTAGGATTAGTCAAAGAGGTTAGAAGGATGGCTGGTGTGGGAAATGGAAATGCCAGACTGGTACAGTAGCTTGAAAGGAGGCATGAATCTGACCTGGAAGCACTCAATGCTTTATAAGACGCCAATTTTGATTTTGATTTACAGCTGGAAATAGTAGAATACCCACAATAGCTTCAGAAAATAGGTGTAAAATGTCTCAATGTTAAACTGAATTAGAGAAACATGGTTTCTGCTGCACATGGGCCTCCTTGTGCATCACACCTTGCTTCACCTCATCCTGTCAGCACACATTTCTAAAGGGGGGAGGGGGGGGGAGTTGGGGAGTTTAAGGGGAAGGGTAGAATGCTTGGATGGATTGCATGAGGCGGCCATCTTGGAGGAGCTGAGGAAAAAGGCAAGCCTGACCATGCAGTGGCATGCCCACAAAGTGATTATGGCTGACCCTAAAGGAGGGGTAGGGGTGTAGACACTACCCGTCAGGATGGTCACCTGGAATGTGGGGGGCTTAACGGTCCAGTCAAAAGATCCCAAGTCTTCTCCCACTTGAAAAGCCTGAGGGCCGATGTCATCTTTTTAACAAGGGATTGGATTGGATTGGATTTGTTTATTGTCACGTGTACCGAGGTACAGTGAAAAGAAGTTTTTCTGCAAGCAGCTCAACAGATCATTCAGTACATGGGAAGAAAAGGGAATTAAACAAAATTCAAGAAAATACAAGAAAATACAAGAAAGGACACATCTGAGGGCCAAGGATCAGATGCGAAAGAGTTGAGTGGAACAAGGGTACCAATCAAATTTTGACGGGAGGGCAAGAGGGGTGGCAATCCTATTTAATAAGTGGGTACCTTTTATGGTGATCAACAGAGTGACGGACTCGGGAGGCACGTTATATTTAGGTTTGTAACGTGTACCGAGGTACAGTGAAAAGTATTGTTCTGCCTACAGTCCAGGTAGATCGTTCCATACATGAAAAACTTAGGACATACATACCTATATAATGGGGAGTGGGGTTTTGGAAGGTGCGCCAGTGGTACTGGTGTACGTGTGCGCCCTGAACTGGGATGATGCAGAGTTTATCAAGAAAACGTTGGCAGCGATCCCCGACCTCGGCTCCCACCAACTGATCATGGTGGGGGTGAGGACTTCAACTGTGACTTAGGGTGGACAGGTCAAGTCCCTGGTCATGTGCAAGATCAGGAATGGTGGAACAACTGACTGTTTTAATGGAATAGAGGGGAGGTCCGGCCACCTGAGGGAGAGGGGGGTCTCTTTCTTCTCACATGTTCGCTGGGCAAGAGTTATTTCAGACCATGCAACACATTATGTGGATGTGAGGTTGGGGGTAGGTCGGGCCCAGTGCCCACGGAGGTTGGACACGCCTCTCCTCGCCTACAAGGCTTTTTGTGAGAAGTTGGCACTGGCCATCGGTAACTATTTGAGCTGCAACCAGGATGGGGAGGTTTCACCCTCCACATCCTGGGACATCAAAGGCAGTGATCAGGGGGAGATAAGGAGGCCCACAGAGATTTGGGGGGGGGGGGGGGGGGAGAGGCAGTCAGACAGCAGTTGATCCACTCCACATTGGAGATGGATCGGCAGTACTCCGCAGCTCCGACATCGGGGCTGTGAGCGGAGAGGAATAGATTGCAAATGGAGTTTGAGCTGATTTTAACCGGGAAGACGGTGATCCAGTTCCACCATTCACGTGGGACCTTCTATGAACAGTGTGACAAGGCCAGCCTTTGGTCACCAGTTGAAGAATGAGGAAGCAGGCAAGGGAGATAGCACAGATCAGCGACGAGGAAGGTCGGCTAGTCACGGCTCCAGAAGAGATCAATGGTGCCTTTCGAGCCTTCTATCGATGGCTGTACACATCTCAGCCCCGGAGGGGACTGGGGGATAAAACAATCACTGGGTGGACCAGACTTCGTGATGGCGGAGGAGGGAACAGGGCAGGGACTGGGAGCACTGTTGGGTCTGAAGGACGTCATGGAAGGCATCACCTCCATGCAATCTGGGAAGACGCCGGAACCAGATGAATTCCCAATAGACTTCTACATTGCGGCGGTGCTGGCACACTTGCTGGGGATGTTCAACTACTCACTGTTGAGGTGCACAACCTTCAATCTCATTGGTTCCAAACAAAGACAAAGACCCGGTGGAGTGTGGGTCATATTGACGCATCTCGCGTCTGAATACTGATGCATAGTTTTAGCTAAAGTTCTGGCAAAACGGCTGAAGAGTTGCTTTTCGGAAGTGATTGAGGAGGACCAGCCCAGGTTTGTCAAAGGCCAGTAGCTTTCGGCTAACATCAGGCGACTGTTGAATGTTGTCATGTCCCCACCCAGGGAGGAGACATCTCCATTGCCATGAATGCAGAGCAGGACTTTGACCAGGCGGAGTGGAAGATCCTCTTCGAGGGACTGGAATGGTTTGGGTTTGGGCCAGTATTCACCCCGTGGGTGAAACTGTTGTACCGTGTTCCTATGGCCAGCGTCTGGGCAAATACCATGAGCTCAGATTACGTCTGGTCGTACATATCCCATCACCGTTGCTGGTTTAATAAAGACTTAGGGAGTCCACACTGAGTAAAATAAAGAAATCTTTGTTTTATTTACACATGATATTTACACTGCCCGGTAGATCCCTACTGGGTTCCTGTTTTGGTCGGTGCCTTTCTGGCTGACCCTTTATACAGAGATTCCCCGCCCCTAGCAGGGAAGCTCATACTCCACAAGGACGATGGGGAAGATAATCATCCCCACTCTATAGGACCCATGTGAGCTATTGCAGGCATGAGGCAGGGATGTCCGTTTTCTCCTGCTGCTGTTCTTCGAAATTGAGCCACTGGCTATCGTGCTCAGGTTATCGGATGGTTGGAGAAGCATTGAGAGAGAAGGCAGAGAGCATTGAGGGTCCTTCTATGCGAATGATCCGCTGCTCTACATCTTGGACACCTTAGCCAGCATGGGAAAGATAATGGAGCTCCTGAGGAAGTTCGGAGCCTTCTCAGGATACAAAGTAAACCTGAGTAAGAGTGAAATATTCCTGGTTACCCCAGGGAGTGGAGGTGGAGCTGGCAACCCTGACGTCCAAGTTGACTCAAACCAAGTTTAGGGCCTTGGGGATCCAGATGACTGGCCCACATCTGAGCCCGGCTGCACACATTGGCCAGTTAGGTGGAAGGGGTGAGAGGGGACCTGCGAAGGTGGCACTCACTCCTGCTCTCCCTGGTGTGGAGAGTGCATACAAAAACAGAACACCCTACCAAGGTTCCTGTTTGTGTTTCGGTCACTCCCGAATTTCCTTTCCTAGTCGATCTTCACCAAGGTGGATAAACTGATCTCAGCCTTCATAGAACTGTCCTGTAGAGGAGATGGCACCGGGGGTGGGGGGGTGGGGGTGGGGGGGGGGGGGGGGGGGTCAGGCACTGCCAAACCTTATGTACAACGACTGGGCAGCGAACGTGGAAAGGGTGCGGGGTTGGCTTAGGGAGGCGAGGGCTGAGTGGGTGCCAATGGAGGAAGAATCTTACATAGAGACGTCCTTTCAAGCACTGTTTGCTGCCCCTTTCCCGTCCACAATGTTATTGTAGGATGACTTGGGAAAGGGGAAGATTTCAGGCATATACAGGCAGCTGCTGGAGATGACAAGGGCCCTGTTGAATGAGTCAAGCGAGAGATGAGAGGAGGAATTGGGCCTCGAGCTAAAAGGAGGGCTTTGGCATAAGGTCCTATACAGAGTGAATTCCAGCTCTTGTGCTAAACTGGGCCTGATACAACTGCAAGTGGTGAATAGGGCACACCTGACCAAAGTGCACATGAGTGGGTTCTTCCCCAGGAGTGGGTTCTGTAATAAGTCCACCAACGCAGCAGTCCCGCAACCAGAATTCCTTTTATTTCCAAACCCAACAGCTGAACAACCACGACCATCCAGTCTGCTGCCGACAGCGGGAGTGCAGAGGATCTGACACTCCCTGTTATATAAACAGAAAGGGGTTCCCTGATTGGGCGACTAATCAGGGAACTCGTATTCTAATTGGCCAATCTCAAAGGCCTGGCCTAAGTCATTAAACCCCTCCCCCCCCCAAAATCCGAGGAGCCCCCATGGTCCTCATGACTCATGGGTCTCCTGCTTCGTTTTTGCGCCGGGTCCGGCTCCTCCACTTTGGCCTCCGACGTAGGGGGTAAAACGGCTAGGTGCGTCTTTCCGATGTGAGCGCCTGAGGGGCGGTTTCCTCCGGCGGCAGCGATACAGCTGCGGCATCCACGGTGTCCATATCCGAGTCTGGTGTCCTCACCAGTGGTGTCAGAGGGGCGTGAATAGTTTGTCGGGAAGACTCTCCATGGTCCTTGGTAGGCTGGTCTGAGTCAGCACCGGAGGAAGAAACAAACCTGAGGCGACCACCTGGTCTTAATTACATGTTTTCCCAAAAGTATCTCACACACAGGTCCTGTCCTGGCCTTGACTGTTCCTGCTACCCATGTGGGACCATTCGCACAATTTCTGACGCATACATTTTCACCCATGTTGAACTGCCTTTCTCTTTGTTTTAATATATAAATTTAGATTACCCAATTCATTTTTTCCAATTAAGGGGCAATTTAGCGTGTTCAATCCACCTACCTTGCACATCTTTGGGTTGTGTGGGCGAAACCCACGCAAACACGGGGAGAATGTGCAAACTCCACACGGACAATGACCCAGAGCCAGGATCGAACCTGGGACCTCAGCGCCGTGAGGCTGCAGTGCTACCACTGCGCCACCGTGCTGCCCTAATCTGCCTTTCTCGGCGAGTGTTGTCGTGGCCCCTGCATTGGGCCTCTTGGTGTCGCTCTATTCCGCCACCTAAATTGGAGAATAGTAGACTCGGCCGGGTTCAGAGTCGTCTGCCCATGAGTAGCTCTGCCGGTGCGATTCCCGTTGTGGCATGTGGGGTTGTCCTATAGTCGAATAGCCAGCGCGACAGTTTGGTGTCCACCGATGCTGCCGACTTTGAAGGTCTGGACGGCTCTCTCCTCCAGACCATTCGATGCCGGGTGGTATGGTGCCGCCCTTATGTGCCGAATGCCATTTGACTTCATAAATTTTGTGAAGTCTTGGCTGGTGAAAACCGATCCATTATCCGAAACTAACACCTCCGGGATACCATGAGTTGCAAATGAGGTGCGAAGTTTTTCAATGGTAGTTGCTGAATTTGCAGAGCTCATTTTGTAGATGGCAGCCATTTGGAATGGGTGTCTGCTATTGTAAAAAACACTGAACTCATAATGTGCCTCCCATAAACGGGCCTGCAAAATCGACATGAAGTCGCGACCATGGTCTACCTGGCCATTCCCATGGGGGCAGTGGGGCTACCGGTGGCACCTTCTGCCCTTGTTGGCATACTTGGCACCGACCTACCAATGCCGCTATGTCTGTGTCCAGACCCGGCCACCAGACATAGCTTCTGGGTAGCATCTTCATTTTTGAGACTCCAGGGTGCCCATGATGTAGTTCAGCCAATATGGCTCAACGGCTTTGACTTGGAACTAGTACTCGAGCCCCCCATAGCAGGATCCCACCTTCCCACGGTGATCTGCTCTCTTCTGTTCCAGTAAGGGTGGAATTCCGCCTGGACTGGTCTTTCCATCTCCCCAGTTAGCACCACGCGTTTTATTTTTGATAAAACCGGGTCCCTTTGGGTCCATAAACGGTCACTGGAAGGGTGTCCAGAAAATGTAACGTCATTACCGTTTCCTCTATTTTGAGTACTAATGGCGGGGCGTCCGGTAATGGCAGCCTGCCACCCAGGTTCCTGGCCGATGCTCCAGTTGATACTGGTACGCCGCCAGTAGTAGGGCCCAGTGTTGGATCCGGGCCGAAACTATTGGTGGTATTGCTTTGTCTTCTTTCAACAAACCCAGCAATGACTTGTGGTCTGTAATTATAGTGAATTTCCGCCCGTACAAATACTGGTGAAATTTCTACACTGCGAAGATCACAGCCAGTCCTTCCTTTCCGATTTGGGCATACTCTCGTTCTGCTGCTGCCAGCGTCCTGGAAGCAAACGCTATCGGTCGTTCATGACCGTTTTGCCCTCTTTGTGCCAGAACTGCACCAACGCCATATGGAGACGCGTCGCACGTGAGCACCAACTCTTTCCTGGTGTTGTAGTGTGCCAGGATGTTTTCTGAGGAAAGCTGTTCTTTTATCTTCTTGAAAGCCCTGTCTTGGCGGGCGGACCACTCCCAGGCATCCCCCTTTTTTAGTAATTGGTGTAGGGGGTCCAAGATGGAAGCTCTGTTCTGGATGAACTTTCCATAATATGTCACCAGTCCTAAAAAAGACCTTAACTCCTGGATTGTGGTGAGGGCCGGAGCATCTTTAATCGCCCTCGCCCAATCCACCAAAGGATGTAGCCCTGATTTGTCAGCCTTGTACCCCAGATAGGTTACTTGAGGTGCTAGAAAAACACATTTCTCCCTCTTTAGGCGCAAGCCTGCTCCTGAAAATCTCCTAAGGACTTCCTCCAGGTTTTACAGGTGTTCTGCCTTTGTTTTTCTTGTAATGAGAACGTCGTCCAGGTAAATGGTGACTTGTGGTAGCCCTTGCACTATATATTGTCCTCTGGAATTTCGCACAAGTTGATGATACCCCGAAGGGTAATCTTGTGTTCTGAAAAAGGCCCTTCAGGGTGTTTATCGTTGAGAATTTTTGCGACTTTTCATCCAGCTTCAGCTGTAGATTTGCGTGGCTCATATCCAGCTTTGAGAATAGGAGTCCTCCAGCCAGCTTTGCATACAAATCCTCAATCCGGGGAATTCGGTGTTTGTCCAGTTGTGAGTAGCGATTAATCGTTTGTTTGAAATCTCCACAAAGGCGGACTGAGCCATCTGGCTTAAGGATAAGCACCACGGGAGCCGCCCACTCTGCAAACTGGACCGGTTTTACTATTCCCTCACGCTCTAAACGTTTTATCTCCATATCGACTTTCTGCCTTACTACGAAGGGTTCTGGTCGGTCCTTGTAGAATTTGGGACTGCCCCTGGATCTACATGCAATGTTGCCTTTGCTCCCTTTATTGTTCCGAGCCCTTCTTGGAAAACCTCTGGGTATCTGCACAGGAGTTTGCTCAGGCGGCTATTTTCCAGCTGGAAAATGTTTACCCGATCCAGCTGGATCTCTTTTAGCCAGTTTTGTCCCAATAAGCTTGGCCCCACACCTTTCACTACCATTAAAGGCAGCCTAACCAGTTGCTCTCCATAAGCCACAGGTACATGTGTTGTGCCCAACACTCTCAGTGGTTCCCCTGTGTATGTCCTCAGTTTTGCCGAGGTCCAGGTTAAGAATAAGGGTTGGAGTCCAGTGCGAATTTTATTGGATACTGTTTCCCATATCACGGTTGCTCCCGTGTCGATTTCCATCAGTGTGGGACATCCATTCCACCTTATGGATAATTTATGGGTTTTGATTTCACCATCATTACACGATTTATTTGTTCCTCGTCGGAGGTAAGTGGGGCTTCTAGGGTATGGATTCTCTGTACCCCGGCCTATGTGACCTTCTCCAAGATTTCGGTTTTGGGCTTCTATTTCCCCTTTCTGGCTCCGGTCTCTGGCAACAACTACAATATTATGCCGGGCGAAAGGTTGAAGGGGCTGCCGTCTGCGAGTGGGCCTGGTTAATTTAGTATCCGAGTCGATCCTGAGGGTGGCTACGCAGTTGCCTATCCCCCAGCAGTAGTCCCTTAACTCAGTTTCACTGGTATGGGCGTCTACCTCCATCAGAGTACCCTGTAACTCGTGCACTCCGCTTGCCACTTTGTCGAGGGACAAAGCCAGCTGCAATGCTTGTTTGCAATCCAGCTTGGCCTCTGCTAACAGACATTTCTGTATTGCTAAATTATTTATTCCACATACCAAACGGCCTCGGAGCATCTCATATTTAGCGTCAGGCAAAATTCGCAAGCCTCTGCTAATCGCCTTAATCTTGTTAGAAAGTTTGTAACTGACTCCCCAGTGTCTCGGAATGCTGAGTAAAACCGGAACCTTCGCAGGATCAGAGGTGGCTTCGGGTCATAGTACTCTTTTACTAAGTCTGTCAATTCCTGGAAAGTTTTCGTGTCTGGTGCCTCCGGAAAAGTGAGACTCTGCATAATGGCAAAGGCTGCTGGCCCACACGCGGTCAGCAGAATGACCCGTTGCCTTTCATTCGGAATTATATAGTTTGCCCTAAATAAGTACTTCATCCGCTCTACATATTGGGCCCAGTCTGCCACTGCACGGTCAACAGAGTCCAACTTTCCGAATAAAGGCATTTTGCCTGTCAGTGGCTTACCCTCAATATAGAACATAGAACAGTACAGCACAGAACAGGCCCTTCGGCCCTCAATGTTGTGCCGAGCCATGATCACCCCACTCAAACCCACGTATCCACCCTATACCCGTAACCCAACAACCCCCCCCCCCCTTAACCTTACTTTTATTAGGACACTACGGGCAATTTAGCATGGCCAATCCACCTAACCCGCACATCTTTGGACTGTGGGAGGAAACCGGAGCACCCGGAGGAAACCCACACACACAGGGGGAGGACGTGCAGACTCCACACAGACAGTGACCCAGCCGGGAATCGAACCTGGGACCCTGGAGCTGTGAAGCATTTATGCTAACCACCATGCTACCCTGATGCCCCCATATGGGCAGCTGCTGACGAGCAGGTTTCTTTGGGTTGTTCCGTTTTCCTCGTCGCCACTGTAATAAGCCCACAGAGACAGAAGTCCCGTCACCAGAATTCCTTTTATTTACAAACCCAACAGCTGAACAACCACGACCATTTAGTCTGCCGTCTACACCGGGACTGCAGAGGATCTGACACTAATCAGGGAACTCGTATTCTAATTGGCCAATCTCAAAGGGATGGCCTAAGTCATTATAGCTTCTTCCTTGGGGTGGAGGACAGATGCGAGCAATGCCAGAGGGGGCCGACAGACCACTCCCACATGTTCTGGTTCTGCTCAAATCTGGTCGTGCTCTGGGCCTCGTTCAGGAATCATGGGAGTCGGGATGGAGCCCGGTCCGCTGGTGGCGATCTTCAGGGTGTCAGACTTGCCGGAGCTGTTTGAGGGAAAGAGGCTGGCCTTTTGGCCTTTGCCTCTCTGGTAGCCCGGCGGCACGTCCTGCTTGGGTGAAGATCGGCAGTTCCACCGAGTGCCTCGGATTGGCTGGAGGGCTTGGCAGAATTCCTGAGATTGGAGAAAATCAAATTTGCTGTCAGAGTGTTGGAGGAACGGTTCCACGACAGGTGGAAGGAGTTCATCGCCGTCTTTAAGGATCTGTTCATGAGCAGCAACAGGGGGGATGGGGAGGAGGGGACAGGGACAGGGTTTCTGGTGTGGGGGGGGGACATTGTTTACTGTGTAAAACCAAAACAAATGACAAACTGTTTGCATTACATTTACCTATTCTTTTGTTGTTCACGAGCTGTATTGTCTTTGATTTATTTTTGCTATGTTTGAAATAAAAATATATATTTTTAAAAGTACAGGCGCAATTCTCCTAAAAGGGAACAAAGTCCCCTAGCGAGCATGTTTAGCCGCGTGTTTCCCAGCTCTCGTCTGGACGAGGAGGGCGCGGCCAAGGCCGCACACAGTTTTGTACAGTGGGGAGCCATTTTAGCCAGAGATCGGGACAACATCTCTGAGGCCACCCTGACCTCCCCCAGCCTGAACGCACTGTGGGAGGGTCCCCGCACCCCCTCAACACCCAGGCAACCCCGGCCCGATCGCATGCACACAAAAAAGCATGGCACCGCCAACCTGGAAGTGACCAAGCCAACTGACAATGCCACCTGTGCACTTTGGCAGTGCCAGACTGGCACCCAGGTAGCACTGCCAGGCTGACACTGCCAGGATGCCCAGGTGGCACCATCCTGCCCAAATGACATGCAGCTGGAGGCCTCCAATCCCCTGGGAGACCCCCCCCCTACAAGTGGTGTTCCATTGAGTCCCCATTTGTGGGGGCCAGTGCTGAACAGCGCTCACTCGAAGTCTCTGAGGCAAAGGGGTTGAATCCCAAAGCCTCAGGTACCTCGGGAGGCTTACTGCCTCTCTCTAATATGCAACTTTGCCGAAACGTGATCCCACCCATTGTGGTCCAATGCGGTCTCGCGAGGCGTAGTGGGCTGGATAGATCCCAGGAACGGGGTCTGCATCTTTCAATGGCCACGCTGCGCCGCGGCGAGCTGATTTCCGGGCACAGCATGGCCATTGGATCGCGCCCTACATCTCTTATGCAACTCAGGGTGTATGAGTCGACTCAGTGTATAAGACAACCCCTATTGTTTTGACGCCAAAATCCATGTTTAGACAATCATTCTCCATTATTGGGACTGTGTCCCCACGCCCACGTCAAAACGGTGGAGTTTCACGGCAGAAAAACTGGCCTGAAAGGACCACTCATTCCGAGCCCTGCAGAGGGCCAGCAGGAACCCGGAGTAAATCTCACAGCTTTTGCTGCAGATACGGGACCCCGCACTTCCGGATCAGATGCTGCCTATGCGCACGGTGGCGGCCTCCAGCGGCCGCGTCATGCTCCATGGCAGACTCGGACTGCGGAGCAAGACCCAAGAAAGAGACCACTGTCATAATATACACTCAAGTATATGATGGTACACAGACAGACATTGATTGACACACAAGATAACCATTGAACACACAGAACACAGCAGCCAATCACCAGACAGGACACGGCCACTATAAAGCCAGAGGGCACTAGTTTTCCCGCTCTCTCGGGATCCAGCCTCTGAGACAGTCAGAGCTCATGAGCAACAACTAGAACATCCACCATGTGGTAGTAAGATAGTCTGGTCAGGTGAGCCTCAGGTCTCCAATCAACTCAGCATAGTGTCACCCGCAGTTAAAGTATGTTCAATAGTTAAGAATTCAATAAAATAGAGTTGCATTTATTCAAGTGTTAGAAGCCTGTCTCTCTCACTGCTACAGTAAACGCAGTCCTCGCAGACCCAGCATACCCAACACATCAACCCCCACCTCCAATCGGCCGCACGCCCGACCCTGAACCCCCGTACTAACATTCCCCGGCCACCTATAAGGCCCCCCCCTGATGTCCAATCCGCCCGCCCCCGACCAGGGCGGCCGTGGACTGAGTCCGCAGCTGCCACACGAGTATCTTGACTGGCTGGAGCACATTAGTTCCACGATGTCAGGACTTCAGCCGGTCGTGGGCGGAGAATTGCTGAGCGGGCCTCTGGCAAAGGTCCCAGGCGACATTATTGAATAAAAATATCTGATGTTGCAACAGAAGACCAGAGAATCTGGAATCTAATCCAGAGTGGGATTTCTTATGATGGTGCGACAGTCAAAGTGACTCAGAATGATTTTGATGAACCCATTGCATCAGATGCTGAAGACACTGAATTTGATCTTTTTAAAAAACATTTTGACTGTGGTTAAAGGTATCCTTGCCGATTTAATCCGTTGAATAAAATGTGTCGCATTGACTTAATTTAAATGACCAGCCTTCTTTTATTTCACATTTCAAAATGGCTGCCACCGACATCAATACAGACGGTGCATAATTTATACTCGGCATTGAAGTCCCCGGCCACCCTCATTTTTGGAAGGGGTTTGAAGGTTGACATATATGCCACAATCTATAGTGCTCCAGGTGGTAACAAATTCCACACTCTAACCACACTAAAGCTGCCAATATATATTTTGTTGGATGCCCTGTTTACAATGTTGTTGCTGTGCATATGAGGGGCTGGTTTAGCACAGGGCTAAATCGCTGGCTTTGAAAGCAGACCAAGGCAGGCCAGCAGCACGGTTCAATTCCGGTACCAGCCTCCCCGAACAGGCGCTGGAATGTGGCGACTAGGGGCTTTTCACAGTAACTTCATTTGAAGCCTACTTGTGACAATAAACAATTTTCATTTCATTTATTTTTTCATATGTAGAGCGCGATAATGAAACGGTGAGTTGCTGCTCTATTGCAAATGAACTGGCAGAATGCCTGACCTCCCCTCATTCAATTTCTCATATGATGCATTCCTCGTCTCCATGGGGGGACTAAGTGGAGACAAACTACTTCCCTGGGGGGGGAGGGGGGGAGGCAGAAGTTGGAGGTCAATCAACTTCTATTGTCCTCAGGTATCTCCATGCAGCCAGTTCGAGAGTGAAATTGGCAGAGGTCCCCGAATGTTGACGTCAAAGGCAGGTTAAGCTCTAATCAAGTTGGCAGGGCAGTATTTTGGTGGCATGGAAGGAAATATTTTGTGTGCTAGCCTGGACATTTGTAGGTGGATAGTGTAAACAAGATCACACCAATGATATTCAATCTATTACTTAATTTAAAAAAAAAAGCGTTTCTCCTCCCTCAGTACTACTAAGTTGATAAGGTGACTGAAAATGATCAACATCTGTTTCTATTTATTTCCCAACCTGCTAAATCCAGGGGTATGGGCCTCGGCTCAACTGTCAGCTGCCTTCTTGGTTCCTCTTGTTGCAGGTTTTGAAAATTCTGTGTCCTAAGTTCATCTCCTTGGACTAACTTTGGGCCACTATTTTCCACAGGAAGGTATCCAATGGCATTAGATTTGCCCCCGACACTCTATATTTGCCTCCATGGTTGCTGGCAATGCGAGCTGGCAACAGCGCAGTGAGGGAAATATAAAAGCGGGGACTGAAGTGAGCAGGACAACCAATGTGATATTGAGGTAAACAGAGTGTTTCAAGGACCTGGAAACAAACACAGAAGCACAGATCAAGGTGTACTTTGGAGATTTACACAAATAATGATCACCGTGATAAGGTAACAGAGGGAAAACAGAGAGGAATCAGGGGCTTCCAGAGAAAAGGGTATGGAGGAGTAAATACGGAACGAAAGAGGGAAAATATTAAGTTCATACACTTACATTTTCAACACGAATCTTTTACACTGTTGCAACAATAAGCAGCAATATCGACGTCCTGCACGATAAACAATGATATAACCAGCAGGTACAATAAGTAGTGATATAACCAGCAGGTACAATAATAGAACAGTACAGCACAGAACAGGCCCTTCGGCCCTCGATGTTTTGCCGAGCAATGATCACCCCCTACTCAAGCCTAACGTATACACCCTATACCAGTACCCCCCCATTAACCTTACTTTAACAATAAGGGCAATTTAGCATGGCCAATCCACCTAACCCGCACATCTTTGGACTGTGGGAGGAAACCGGAGCACCCGGAGGAAACCCACGCACACACGGGGAGGACGTGCAGACTCCGCACAGACAGTGACCCAGCCGGGAATTGAACCTGGGACCCTGGAGCTGTGAAGCATTTATGCTAACCACCATGCTACCGTGCTAAGCAGTGAGGTAACCAGCAGGTACAATAAGCAGTGATATAACCAGCAGGTACAATCAGCAGTGATATAACCAGCAGGTACAATCGGCAATGATATAACCAGCAGGTACAATAAGCAGTGATATAACCAGCAGGTACAATAAGCAGTGATATAACCAGCAGGTACAATAAGCAGTGATATAACCAGCAGGTACAATCAACAGGGATATAACCAGCAGGTACAATTGGCAATGATATAACCAGCAGGCACGATAAACAGTGATATAACCAGCAGGTACAATTGGCAATGATATAACCAGCAGGCACGATAAACAGTGATATAACCAGCAGGTACAAACAGCAATGATATAACCAGCAGGTACAATAAGCAGTGATATAACCAGCAGGTACAATTGGCAATGATATAACCAGCAGGCACGATAAACAGTGATATAACCAGCAGGTACAAACAGCAATGATATAACCAGCAGGTACAATAAGCAGTGATATAACCAGCAGGTACAAACAGCAATGATATAACCAGCAGGTACAATAAGCAGGGATATAACCAGCAGGTACAAACAGCAATGATATAACCAGCAGGTACAATAAGCAGTGATATAACAAGCAGGCACGATAAACAGTGATATAACCAGCAGGTAAAAACAGCAATGATATAACCAACAGGTACAATAAGCAGTGATATAACCAGCAGGTACAATAAGCAGAGATATAACCAGCAGCTACAATAAGCAGTGATATAACCAAAAGGTACAATCAGCAGTGATATAACCAGCAGGTACAATAAGCAGTGATATAACCAGCAGCTACAATAAGCAGTGATATAACCAAAAGGTACAATCAGCAGTGATATAACCAGCAGTAACAATAAGCAGGGATATAACCAGCAGGTACAATAAGCAGTGATATAACCAGCAGGTACAATAAGCAGTGATATAACCAGCAGGCACGGTAAACAGTGATATAACCAGCAGGCACGATAAACAGTGACATAACCAGCAGGTACAAACAGCAGTGATATAACCAGCAGCTACAATAAGCAGTGATATAACAAGCAGGCACAATGAGCAGCGATATAACCAGAAGGTACAATCAGCAGTGATATAACCACCAAGTACAATAAGCAGTGATATAACCAGAAGGTACAAACAGCAGTGATATAACCAGCAGGTACAATAAGCAGTGATACAAACAGCAGCTACAATCAGCAATGATATAACGAGCAGGTCAAATCAGCAATCATATAACCAGCAGGTACAATCAGCAATGATATAACCAGCAGGTACAATAAGCAGTGATATAACCAGTAGGTACAATAAGCAGTGATATAACCAGCTGGAACAATAAGCAATGATAGAACCAGCAGGTACAATAAGCATTGATATAACCAGCAGCTACAATCAGCAGTGATATAACCAGCAGGTACAATAAGCAGTGATATAACCAGCAGGTACAATAAGCAGGGTTATAACCAGCAGGTGCAATAAACAGTGATATAACCAGCAGGTAAAATAAGCAGTGATTGAACCAGCAGGTACAATAAGCAGTGAAATAACCACAGGTACAATAAGCAGTGAAATAACCACAGGAACAATCAGCTGTGATATAACCAGCAGGCACAATAACCAAGGAAATGACCAGAAGGTACAATAAACAGGGATATAACCAGCAGGTACAATAAGCAATGATGTAACCACAGGTACAATAAGCAGTGAGATAAACAACAGGTACAATAAGCAGTGTTATAACCAGCAGCTACAATAGGCAGTGATATAACCAGCAGGTACAATAAGCAGTGATATAACCAGCAGGTACAATAAGCAGTGATATAACCAGTTTGATACAAAAGGCAGTGATATAACCAGCAGGTACAATAAGCAGTGATATAACCAACAGGTACAATAAGCAGTGAAATAACCACAGGTACAATAATCAGTGATGTAACCAGCAGGTACAATAAACAGAGATATAACCAGCAGGTACAATAAGGAATGAGATAACCACAGGTACAATAAGCAGTGATATAACCAGCAGGTGAAATAAGCAGTGATATAACCAGTTAGGTACAATAAGCAGTGAGATAACCAGCAGATAAAATAAGCAGTGATATAACCAGCAGGTACAATAAGCAGTGATATAAGAAGCAGATACAATAAGCAGGGATATACCAGCAGATGCAATAAGCAGTGATATAAGAAGCAGATACAATAAGCAGGGATATACCAGCAGATGCAATAAGCAGTGATATAAGAAGCAGATACAATAAGCAGGGCTATAACCAGCAGGTACAATAAGCAGTGAAATAACCACAGGTACAATAAGCAGTGATATAACCAGCAGGTACAATAAGCAATGATATAACCACAGGTACAATAAACAGGGATATAACCAGCATACAATAAACAGGGATATAACCAGCAGGTACAGTGAGCAATGATATAACCAGCAGCTACAATAAGCAGTGATATAACCAGCAGGTACAATAAGCAGTGATATAACCAGCAGGTACAACAAGCAGTGATATAACCAGCAGGTACAATAAGCAGGGATATAACCAGCAGGTACAATAAGCAGTGAAATAACCACAGGTACAATAAGCAGGGATATAACCAGCAGGTACAACAAGCAGTGATATAACCAGCAGGCACAATAAGCAGTGATATAACCACAGGTACAATAAGCAGGGATATAACCACAGGTACAATAAGCAGGGTTATAACCAGCAGGTACAATAAGCAGTGATATAACCAGCTGGTACAATAAGCAGGGATATAACCAGCAGGTACAATAAGCAGTGAAATAACCACAGGTACAATAAGCAGGGATATAACCAGCAGGTACAATAAGCAGGGATATAACGAGCAGGAACAATATGCAGGGCTATAACTAGCAGGTACAATAAGCAGTGAAATAACCACAGGTACAATAAGCAGTGATATAACCAGCAGGTACAACAAGCAGTGATATAACCAGCAGGTACAATAAGCAGTGAAATAACCACAGGTACAATAAGCACTGATATAACCAGCAGGTACAATGGCAGGGATATAAACAGCTGGTACAATAAGCAGGGATAAAATCAGCAGGTACAATAAGCAGGGATATAACCAGCATGTACAATAAGCAGTGATATAACCAGCAGGTACAATCAGCAATGATATAAGACCATAAGACATAGGAGCGGAAGTAAGGCCATTCGGCCCATCGAGTCCACTCCACCATTCAATCATGGTTGATTTCAACTCCATTTACCCGCTCTCTCCCCATAGCCCTTAATTCCTCGAGAAATCAAGAATTTATCAATTTCTGTCTTAAAGACACTCAACGTCCCGGCCTCCACCGCCCTCTGTGGCAATGAATTCCACAGACCTACCACTCTCTGGCTGAAGAAATTTCTCCTCATCTCTGTTCTAAAGTGACTCCCTTTTATTCTAAGGCTGTGCCCCCGCGTCCTAGTCTCCCCTGCTAATGGAAACAACTTCCCTACGTCCATCCTATCCAAGCCATTCATTATCTTGGAAGTTTCTATTAGATCTCCCCTCAACCTCCTAAACTCCAATGAATATAATCCCACGATCCTCAGACGTTCATCGTATGTTAGGCCTACCATTCCTGGGATCATCCGTGTGAATCTCTGCTGGACCCGCTCCAGTGCCAGTATGTCCTTCCTGAGGTGTGGGGCCCAAAATTGCTCACAGTATTCTAAATGGGGCCTAACTAGTGCTTTATAAAGCCTCAGAAGTACATCCCTGCTTTTATATTCCAAGCCTCTTGAGATAAATGACAACATTACATTTGCTTTCTTAATTACGGACTCAACCTGCAAGTTTACATTTAGAGAATCCTGGACTAGGACTCCCAAGTCCCTTTGCACTTTAGCATTATGAATTTTGTCACCGTTTAGAAAATAGTCCATGCCTCTATTCTTTTTTCCAAAGTGCAAGACCTCGCACTTGCCCACGTTGAATTTCATCAGCCACTTCTTGGACCATTCTCCTAAACCGTCTAAATCTTTCTGCAGCCTCCCCACCTCCTCAATACTACCTGCCCCTCCACCTATCTTTGTATCATCGGCAAACTTGGCCAGAATGCCCCCAGTCCCGTCATCTAGATCGTTAATATATAAAGAGAACAGCTGTGGCCCCAACACTGAACCCTGCGGGACACCACTTGTCACCGGTTGCCATTTCGAAAAAGAACCTTTTATCCCAACTCTCTGCCTTCTGTCTGACAGCCAATCGTCAATCCATGTTAGTACCTTGCCTCGAATACCATGGGCCCTTATTTTACTCAGCAGTCTCCCGTGAGGCACCTTGTCAAAGGCCTTTTGGAAATCAAGATAGATAACATCCATTGGCTCTCCTTGGTCTAACCTATTTGTTATCTCTTCAAAGAACTCTAACAGGTTTGTCAGGCACGACCTCCCCTTACTAAATCCATGCTGACTTGTCCTAATCCGACCCTGCACTTCCAAAAATTTAGAAATCTCATCCTTAACGATGGATTCTAGAATTTTGCCAACAACCGAGGTTAGGCTAATTGGCCTATAATTTTCCATCTTTTTTCTTGTTCCCTTCTTGAACAGGGGGGTTACAACAGCGATTTTCCAATCCTCTGGGACTTTCCCTGATTCCAGTGACTTTTGAAAGATCATAACTAACGCCTCCACTATTTCTTCAGCTATCTCCTTTAGAACTCTAGGATGTAGCCCATCTGGGCCCGGAGATTTATCAATTTTCAGACCTTTTAGTTTCTCTAGCACTTTCTCCTTTGTGATGGCAACCATATTCAACTCTGCCCCCTGACTTTCCTGAATTGTTGGGATATCACTCATGTCTTCTACTGTGAAGACTGACGCAAAGTACTTATTAAGTTCCTCAGCTATTTCCTTGTCTCCCATCACTAGATTACCAGCGTCATTTTGGAGCGGCCCAATGTCTACTTTTGCCTCCCGTTTGTTTTTAATGTATTTAAAGAAACTTTTACTATCATTCCTAATGTTACTGGCTAGCCTACCTTCATATTTGATCCTCTCCTTCCTTATTTCTCTCTTTGCTATCCTCTGTTTGTTTTTGTAGCCTTCCCAATCTTCTGACTTCCCACTACTCTTTGCCACATTATAGGCTCTCTCTTTTGCCTTGATGCATTCCCTGACTTCCTTTGTCAGCCATGGCTGCCTAATCCTCCTTCTGATAACCTTTCTTTTCTTTGGGATGAACCTCTGCACTGTGTCCTCAATTACTCCCAGAAACTCCTGCCATTGCTGTTCTACTGTCTTTCCCACTAGGCTCTGCTTCCAGTCGATTTTCGTCAGTTCCTCCCTCATGCGCCTGTAATTACCTTTATTTAACTGTAAAACTTTTACATCTGATTCTGCCTTCCTTCTTTCAAATTGCAGACTGAATTCTACCATATTATGATCACTGCTTCCTAAGTGTTCCCTTACTTTAAGATCTTTTATCAATTCTGGCTCATTACATAACACTAAGTCCAGAATAGCCTGTTCCCTCGTGGGCTCCATCACAAGCTGTTCCAAAAAGCCATCCTGTAAACATTCAATGAATTCCCTTTCTTTGGGTCCACTGGCAACATTATTTACCCAGTCCACCTGCATATTGAAGTCCCCCATGATCACTGTGACCTTGCCTTTCTGACATGCCCTTTCTATTTCGTGGTGCATTTTGTGCCCCTGGTCCTGACCACTGTCAGGAGGCCTGTACATAACTCCCATTATGGTTTTTTTGCCTTTGTGGTTCCTCAACTCTACCCACACAGACTCCACATCATCTGACCCTATGTCGTTTAGTGCTATTGATTTAATTTCATTTCTAATTAACAAGGCAACCCCGCCCCCTCTACCCACCTCTCTGTCTTTTCGATAGGTTGTAAATCCCTGGATGTTTAACTGCCAGTCCTGAACCCCCTGCAACCACGTCTCTGTGATGCCTACCACATCATACCTGCCAGTCACAATCTGGGCCACAAGCTCATCTACCTTGTTCCGTACACTGCGGGCATTTAAATATAGCACCTTTAATTCCCTATTGACTGTCCCTTTTTGTTTTCTTAGTGTGGTGGACCTTGGTTTACTGAGCCTTTCCATACACTGTGTCATATTTTGTGAGATGGGGACTATCGTAACCTCTCCTGAGCTCTGTCTTTTCGTGATTTTTTGTAATCCTAAGCAGCTACGCTTCCCACTGATTCCTTCACCTCTTGGTTCCCTGACTTTCCCTTCCCCCCCAAATCTCTAGTTTAAAGTCCTATTGACCACCCTATTTACTCTTTTCGCCAGAACACTGGTCCCAGCTCGGTTCAGGTGGAGACCATCCCAACGGTATAGGTCCCCCCTGTCCCAAAATTGATGCCAGTGTCCCATGAAAAGGAACCCCTCTTTCCCACACCACTCTTTCAGCCACGTGTTAACTTCCCTTATTCTTGCCTCCCTATGCCAATTTGCACGTGGCTCGGGCAGTAATCCGGAAATTATGACCCTTGAGGACCTGTTTTTTAATTTGAATCCTAGCTCTTTATAATCTCTAAACAGGACCTCTTTCCTAGACTTGCCTATGTTGTTGGTACCGACATGGACCACAACAACTGGATCCTCCCCCTCCCTCTCCAATATCCTTTCAAGCCGGTCAGAGATGTCCCGCACCCTAGCACCGGGCAGGCAACATACCATGCGGGACCCTCTATCCTGCTCACAAAGGATACTATCTATCCCTCTGATAATAGAATCCCCTACAACTACAACTTGCCTATTTACTTCCTCCCCTTGAATGGCCTGCTGAACCATGGTGCCTTGGTCAGCTGACTCATCCTTCCTGCAGCCCTGTTCGCCATCCACACAGGGAGCAAGTGCCTCGTACCTGTTGGACAGGGTCAAGGGCTGAGGCTCCTGAGTTCCTGACTGCTGGTTCCCTTTACCTGCCTGACTTGCAGTCACACCCTGCTGTCCCTGGCCACTGGCAGGATTTAAACTATTTACTCTGACAGGTGTGACTGCCTCCTGAAACAAAGTGTCCAGGTAAGCCTCCCCCTCCCGGATGTGAAGCTCAGACTCCAGCTCATCAACTCTGAGCCGGAGTTCTTCGAGCAGCCAACACTTACTGCAGATGTGGTCGCTGCAGCTCGCAATGGGATCTGCCAGCTCCCATATCAAGCAGCTTAAGCACATCACCTAACCAGCCATCTCTAATTAATTAATTTGTTTAATTTAAGTTTACGAGTTTTAAATTTGGGGCAGATTGGTTATCAACCAATCAGATCACAGCTTCCCTCTGACGTCACTTTTGAAAAAAAATGGAAAACAGGAGGATAAGTGGATAACCAGCAGGTACAATCAGCAATGATATAACCACAGGTACAATAAGCAGTGATATAACCAGCAGGTACAATCAGCAATGATATAACCACAGGTACAATAAGCAGTGATATAACCAGCAGGTACAATCAGCAATGATATAACCACAGGTACAATAAGCAGTGATATAACCAGCAGGTAAAATAAGCAGTGATATAACCAGCAGGTACAATAAGCAGTGATATAACCAGCAGGTACAATAAGCAGGGATATAACCAGCAGGTACAATAAGCAGTGATATAACCAGCAGGTAGAATAAGCAGGGATATAACCAGCAGGTACAATAAGCAGGGATATAACCAGCAGGTACAATCAGCAATGATATAACCACAGGTACAATAAGCAGTGATATAACCAGCAGATACAATAAGCAGTGATATAACCAGCAGGTACAATAAGCAGTGATATAACCAGCAGGTGAAATAAGCAGCGATATAACCAGTTAGGTCAAGAAAACAGGGATAAAACCAACATACAATAAACAGGGATATAACTAGCAGGGACAATAAGCAATGATATAACCACAGGTACAATAAACAGTGAGATAAACAACAGGTACAATAAGCAGTGTTATAACCAGCAGCTACAATAAGCAGTGATATAACCAGCAGGTACAATAAGCAGTAAAGCAACCAGCAGGTACAATAAGCAGTGATATAACCAGCAGGTACAATAAGCAGTGATATAACCAGCAGGTACAATAAGCAGTGAAATAACAACAGTACAATAAGCAGTGATATAACCAACAGGTACAATAAGCAGTAAAGCAACCAGCAGGTGCAATAAGCAGTGATATAACCAGTTTGGTACAAAAGGCAGTGATATAACCACAGGTACAATAAGCAGTAAAGCAACCAGCAGGTACAATAAGCAGTGATATAACCAACAGGTACAATAAGCAGTGTTATAACCAGCAGGTACAATAAGCAATGATATAACCAACAGGTACAATAAGCAGTGAAATACCCATAGGTACAATAAGCAGGGATATAACCAGCAGGTACAATAAGCAGGGATATAACCAGCAGGTACAATAAGCAGGGATATAACCAGCAGGTACAATAAGCAGTGATATAACCAGCAGGTACAATAAGCAGGGTTATAACCAGCAGGTACAATAAGCAGGGATATAACCAGCAGGTACAATAAGCAGGGATATAACCAGCAGGTACAATAAGCAGGGATAGAACGAGCAGGAACAAAAAGCAGGGCTATAACCAGCAGGTACAATAAGCAGGGATATAACCAGCAGGTACAATAAGCAGTGATATAACCAGCAGGTACAATGGCAGGGATATAACCAGCAGGTACAATAAGCAGGGATATAACCAGCAGGTACAATAAGCAGGGATATAACCAGCAGTTACAATCAGCAATGATATAACCAGAAGGTACAATTAGCAATGATATAACCACAGGTACATTAAGCAGGGATATAACCAGCAGGTACAATAAGCAGTGATATAACCAGCAGGCACGGTAAACAGTGATATAACCAGCAGGTACAATGGCAGGGATATAACCACAGGTACAATAAGCAGTGATATAACCACAGGTACAATAAGCAGTGATATAACCAACAGGTACAATAAGCAGTGACATAACCAACAGGTACAATAAGCAATGATATAACCAGCAGCTACAATAAGCAGGGATATAACTAGCAGCTACAATAAGCAGTGATATAACCAGCAGGTCCAATAAGCAGGGATATAACGAGTAGGAACAATAAGCAGCGATATAACCAGCAGGTACAATAAGCAGTGAAATAACCACAGATACAATAAGCAGTGATATAACCAGCAGGTCCAATAAGCAGGGATATAACGAGTAGGAACAGTAAGCAGCGATATAACCAGCAGGTACAATAAGCAGTGAAATAACCACAGATACAATAAGCAGTGATATAACCAGCAGGTCCAATAAGCAGGGATATAACGAGTAGGAACAGTAAGCAGCGATATACCCAGCAGGTACAATAAGCAGGGATATAACCAGCAGGTACAATAAGCAGGGATATAATCAGCAGGTACAATCAGCAATGATATAACCAGCAGGTACAATCAGCAATGATATAACTAGAAGCTACAATTAGCAGTGATATAACCACAGGTACAATAAGCAGTGATATAACCTGCAGGTACAATAAGCCGTGATATGGGGGGGGGGGGGGGGGGGGGGGGGGTTCTAGTACTCTTCATGAGGGTTTAAACTAATTTGGCAGCGGAATGGGAACCGGATCTGTAGTCCAGCAACTAAGGAAGACGATAGTCAGGACTCCAAAGCACGAAGTGATGCAGTGGGGAAGGTAACAATGACAAAGGAGAGTACTTGCAGGCAAGGAGATGGGTTGAAGTGTGTATACTTTAATGCATGAAGCATCAGGAATAAGGTGGGTGAACTTAAGGCATGGATCGGTACTTGGGACTACGATGTGGTGGCCATCACGGAAACTTGGATAGAAGAGGGGCAGAAATGGTTGTTGGAGGTCCCTGGTTATAGATGTTTCAACAAGATTAGGGAGGATGGTAAAAGAGGTGGGGGGGGGGGGGGTGGCATTGTTAATTAGAGATAGTATAACAGCTGCAGAAAGGCAGTTCAAGGGGGATCTGCCTACTGAGGTAATATGGGTTGAAGTCAGAAATAGGAAAGGAGCAGTCACCTTGTTGGGAGTTTGCTATATGCCCCCCAATAGCAGCAGAGATGTGGAGGAACAGATTGGGAAACAGATTTTGGAAAGGTGCAGAAGTTACAGGGTAGTAGTCATGGGTGACTTCAACTTCCCAAACATTGAGTGGAAACTCTTTAGATCAAATAGTTTAGATGGGGTAGTGTTTGTGCAGTGTGTCCAGGAAGCTTTTCTAACACAGTATGTAGATTGTCCGACCAGAGGGGAGGCCATATTTGATTTAGTACTTGGTAATGAACCCGGGCAGGTGATAGATTTGTTAGTGGGGGAGCATTTTGGAGGTAGTGACCACAATTCTGTGACTTGCACTTTAGTTATGGAGAGGGATAGGTGCGTGCAACAGGGCCAGGTTTATAATTGGGGGAAGGGTAAATACAATGCTGTCAGACAAGAATTGAAGTGCAGAAGTTGGGAACATAGGCTGTCAGGGAAGGACACAAGTGAAATATGGAATTTGTTCAAGGAACAGGTACTGCGTGTCTTTGATATGTATGTCCCTGTCAGGCAGGGAAGAGATGGTCGAGTGAGGGAACCATGGTTGACAAAGGAGGTTAAATGTCTTGTTAAGAGGAAGAAGGAGACTTATGTAAGGCTGAAGAAACAAGGTTCAGACAGGGCGCTGGAGGGATACAAGATAGCCAGGAGGGAACTGAAGAAAGGGATTAGGAGAGCTAAGAGAGGGCATGAAAAATCTTTGGTGGGTAGGATCAAGGAAAACCCCAAGGCCTTTTACACATGTGAGAAATATGAGAATGACTAGAGCAGGGGTTGGCAAACTACGGCCCGCGGGCCGCATGCGGCCCGCCAAAGGTATTTCTGTGGCCCACCAAGTCATTAAAAAAACAATTTTTTTTTTTTAAGGTTAATGGGGGGGGGGGGGGGGGGGGCTGTTGGGTTACTTACTGGTATAGGGTGGATACGTTGACTTGAGTAGGGTGATCATTGCTCGGCACAACGTCGAGGGCCGAAGGGCCTGTTCTGTGCTGTACTGTTCTATGTTCTATATGAGGCGCCCAGAATCATAACCGGGTGAAGTAATTATTTTACTTAATATACTATGCGGCCCTTTGTGAATTGTGAATTTCTGAATGTGGCTCTTGCACGGAAAAGTTTGCCCACCCCTGGACTAGAGCGAGGGTAGGTCCGATTAAGGACAGTAGCGGGAGATTGTGTATTGAGTCTGAAGAGATAGGAGAGGACTTGAACAAGTATTTTTCTTCAGTATTTACAAACGAGAGGGGCCATATTGTTGGAGAGGACAGCGTGAAGCAGACTGATAAGCTTGAGGAGATACTTGTCAGGAAGGAAGATATGTTGCGCGTTTTGAAAAACTTGAGGATAGACAAGTCCCCCGGGCCTGACGGGATATATCCAAGGATTCTATGGGAAGCAAGAAATGAAATTGCAGAGCCGTTGGCAATGATCTTTTCGTCCTCGCTGTCAACAGGGGTGGTACCAGAGGATTGGAGAGTGGCGAATGTCGTGCCCCTGTTCAAAAAAGGGAATAGGGATAACCCTGGGAATTACAGGCCAGTTAGTCTTACTTCGGTGGTAGGCAAAGTAATGGAAAGGGTACTGAGAGATAGGATTTCTGAGCATCTGGAAAGGCATTGTTTGATTAGGGATAGTCAGCACGGATTTGTGAGGGGTAGGTCTTGCCTTACAAGTCTTATTGACTTCTTTGAGGAGGTGACCAAGCATGTAGATGAAGGTAAAGCAGTGGATGTAGTGTACATGGATTTTAGTAAGGCATTTGATAAGGTTCCCCATTGTAGGCTTATGCAGAAAGTAAGGAGGCATGGGATAGTGGGAAATTTGGCCAGTTGGATAACAAACTGGCTAACCGATAGAAGACAGAGAGTGGTGGTGGATGGCAAATATTCAGCCTGGAGCCCAGTTATCAGTGGCGTACCGCAGGGATCAGTTCTGGGTCCTCTGCTGTTTGTGATTTTCATTAACGACTTGGATGAGGGAGTTGAAGGGTGGGTCAGTAAATTTGCAGAAGATACGAAGATTGGTGGAGTTGTGGATAGTGAGGAGGGCTGTTGCCGGCTTCAAAGAGACATAGATAGGATGCAGAGCTGGGCTGAGAAGTGGCAGATGGAGTTTAACCCTGACAAGTGTGATGTTGTCCATTTTGGAAGGACAAATATGAATGCGGAATACAGGGTTAATGGTAGCGTTCTTGGCAATGTGGAGGAGCAGAGAGATCTTGGGGTCTATGTTCATAGATCTTTGAAAGTTGCCACTCAAGTAGATAGAGCTGTGAAAAAGGCCTATGGTGTGCTAGCGTTCATTAGCAGAGGGATTGAATTTAAGAGCCGTGAGGTGATGATGCAGCTGTACAAAACCTTGGTCAGGCCACATTTGGAGTACTGTGTGCAGTTCTGGTCACCTCATTTTAGAAAGGATGTGGAAGCTTTGGAAAAGGTGCAAAGGAGATTTACCAGGATGTTGCCTGGAATGGAGAGTAGGTCATACGAGGAAAGGTTGAGGGTGCTAGACCTTTTCTCATTAGAACAGAGAAGGATGAGGGGCGACTTGATAGAGGTTTATAAGATGATTAGGGCAATAGATAGAGTAGACAGTCAGAGACTTTTTCCCCGGGGGGAACACACCATTACAAGGGGACATACATTTAAGATAAATGGTGGAAGATATAGAGGGGATGTCAGAGGTAGGTTCTTTACCCAGAGAGTAGTGGGGGCATGGAATGCACTGCCTGTGGAAGTAGTTGAGTCGGAAAAGTTATTGACCTTCAAGCGGCTATTGGATAGGTACATGGATTAGGGGGAGAATAATGGAGTGTAGGTTAACTTCTTAAGGGCAGCACGGTAGCATTGTGGTTAGCACAATTGCTTCACAGCTCCAGGGTCCCAAGTTCGATTTCGACTTGGGTCGCTGTCTGTGTGGAGTCTGTACATCCTCCCCATGACTGCGTGGGTTTCCTCCGGGTACTCCGGTTTCCTCCCACAGTCCAGCAAGTTGGGTGGATTGGCCATGAAAAATTATCCAAAATTCTATGATTAACCTAGGACAAAAGTTTGGCGCAACATCGTGGGCCGAAGGGCCTGTTCTGTGCTGTATTTCTCTATCTATCTATAACCACAGGTACAATAAGCAGTGATATAACCAGCAGGTACAATAAGCAGTGATATAACCAGTTATGTACAATAAGCAGTGAAATAACCACAGGTACAAAAAGCAGTGATATAACCACAGGTACAAAAAGCAGTGATATAACCAGCGGGTACAATCAGCAGTGATATAACCAGTTATGTACAATAAGCAGTGATATAACCAGCAGGTACAATAAGCAGTGATATAAACAACAGGTACAATAAGCAGTGAAATAACCACAGGTACAATAAGCAGTGATATAACCACAGGTACAAAAGGCAGTGATGTAACCAGCAGGTACAATAAGCAGTGATATAATCAGCAGGTACAATAAGCAGTGATATAACCAACAGGTACAATAAGGAGGGATATAACCACAGGTACAATAAGCAGTGAAATAACCACAGGTACAATAAGCAGCGATATAACCAGCAGGTACAATAAGGAGGGATATAACCAGCAGGTACAATAAGCAGTGATATAACCAACAGGTACAATAGGCAGTGATATAACCAGCAGGTACAATAGGAAGTGATATAACCAGCAGGTACAAACAGCAGTGATATAACCAGCAGGTACAATAAGGAGGGATATAACCAACAGGCACAATAGGCAGTGATATAACCAACAGGTACAATAGGAAGTGATATAACCAGCAGGTACAAACAGCAGTGATATAACCAACAGGTACAATAAGGAGGGATATAACCAGCAGGTACAATAAGCAGTGATATAACCAACAGGTACAATAGGCAGTGATATAACCAGCAGGTACAAACAGCAATGATATAACCAGAAGGTACAATTAGCAGTGATATAACCACAGGTACAATAAGCAGTGAAATAACCAGCAGGCACAATAAAAAGGGATATGACCAGCAGGTACAATAAGCATTGATATAAGAAGCAGGTACAAACAGCAGTGATATAACCAGCAGGTACAAACAGCAGTGATATAACCAGCAGGTACAATAAGCAGTGATATAACCACAGGTACAATAAGCAGTGATGTAACCAGAAGGTACAATAAGCAGTGATATAACCAACAGGTACAATAAGCAGGGATATAACCAGCAGGTACAATAAGCAGTGATATAACCAACAGGTACCATAAGTAGTGATATAATCAGCAGGCACAATAAGCAGTGATGTAACCAGCAGATGCAATTACAGTGATATAACCAGCAGGTACAATAAGCAGTGATATAACCAGCAGATTAAATAAGCAGTGATATTACCAGCAGGTACAATAAGCAGTGAAATAACCAGCGTGTACAATAAGCAGTGATATAACCAGCAGGTAAAATAAGCAGTGATATAACCAGCAGGTACCATAAGTAGTGATATAATCAGCAGGCACAATAAGCAGTGATGTAACCAGCAGGTGCAATTACAGTGATATAACCAGCAGGTACGATAACATAGAACATCGAACATAGAACAGTACAGCACAGAACAGGCCCTTCGGCCTTCGATGTTGTGCCGAGCAATGATCACCCTACTCAAACCCACGTATCCACCCTATACCCGTAACCCAACAACCCCCCCCCCCCCCCCAACCTTACTTTTTAGGACACTATGGGCAATTTAGCATGGCCAATCCACCTAATCCGCACATCTTTGGACTGTGGGAGGAAACCGGAGCACCCGGAGGAAACCTACGCACACACGGGGAGGACGTGCAGACTCCGCACAGACAGTGACCCAGCCGGGAATCGAACCTGGGACCCTGGAGCTGTGAAACATTTATGCTAACCACCATGCTACCGTGCTGATAAGCAGTGATATAACCTGCAGAATCAGCAGTGATATAACCAAAAGGTACAATCAGCAGTGATATAACCAGCAGGTTCAATAAGCAGTGATATAACCAGCAGGCACAATAAGCAGTGATATAACCAGCAGGTACAATCAGCAGTGATATAACCAGCAGGTACAATCAGCAGTGATATAACCACAGGTACAGTACGCCGAGATATAACCAGTTTTTTTCTAAGTGCTCTTTTAACAAACAGAGAGTCTAAGCAGTGTTAGCAAATGCAGGCACAATACTCCTCTTCTTAGGCAGTCACGTGCAGTCAACGTTGAGTTGCTTCTCAGGTTTTTTTTAGTTCATGTGACGTGGGCCTCGCTGGCTGTGCCAGCGTTTATTGCCCAATTCTAGTTGCCCTTTAGGGGGCAGTTAAGAGTGAACCACATTCATTATTTGCGGTGGCGGCTGTGATAGAGTTAGTCGCACATTTGGTGGCTCCCGCTCTGGTCGGACTTTTGGACTTTTCCCACGATTTCGTACCAGACCTGAACTGGAAAATCGATGATAGAGGCAATTGTGTACTGGATTCCCACATCTGTGCATGGAGAGGCGGACTACAAGTGCTCGCAAAGGCAGAAACAGACAAACAGCAAATGTTTGGGCTGGAGCTGCAGCAGGAGACAGCATGGCAGATGACCGGAGCTCTGGCTTGTTGACCCAGCAGTCAACGGAGCAGCTGATGCAAGTTATCCAGGAAGGCTTCACCAAACAGAAGCAGGACTGCTTGGACCCGATTAAAGAGTCAATTGCGCTGCTGGAGCTTAGATTGGATGCCCAAGATCGGGCGATCCAGAAAGTAGAGAAGGCGCTGGCTGACCAGGAGGAACATCAAACTGCGGTGAGATTGGAAGTGGGGTTGCTGAGAGACCATCAGAAGAAGCTCCTGGGAAGGTGGGCAACCTAGAGAATAGGTCCCGCCGGCAGAACTTGAGAATCGTTGGGCTCCTGGAGGGGTCCGAAGGACGCTGGGGCTTATATAGCGGGCATGTTCGAGAAGCTGCTGGGGGATGGTGCATTCCCTGACCCTTGAAAGTGGGCAGGGCTCACAGAGCACTCAAAAGGAAGCGAATGGGCGACCCCCCCGATGGCAATGGTGGTGAGATTCCACAGGAATTTGGACATGGAGCATATTTTACAGTCGGCCAAGCAGACTGGGAGCTGTAAATGGGAGAACAGTATCCTCCAGTTCTATCTGGACCTGAGTGCGGAGGTGGCAAGGAGAAGAGCAGGGTTGAACCAGGTAAGGTTGACCCTTTTTAATAAAAAGGTGAAGTTCAGGCTGCTGTATCCAGCTCCTCTCTGGGTCACGTACGAGGAGCAATATTTTTATTTTGAGTCGCCTGAGGAAGCGCTGAACTTCGCGAAAAGGAAAGGACTGTGGCGGACTGAGAACTTTGAACTTTGCTGCAACAGTCATGTTTAAAAAAGTTTCTAATTTTTTGTTTTGTGGACGTTATTTGTAATGCCTTCTGTATTGATTTGGGGTCAGTTGCAGAGCTGAGTGAGTTAAAGTTAACTTTTGCACGGTTGGGGAATGGAGGTGTGTTTGTTGGATGCTGGATCTTTTGCTTGATCTTTTCTTTGTTTAGCGGGTTTTTTTGTCGGACAATTGTGTTGGGATTGTTTTTCATTTGAATATGTGTGTATGAGCGGGGGGGGGGAGGGTGGGGAGGGAACAATAGGTGGGAGAATGCCTGGTTCCAGGGGCGGGGGCCACCAAGCTAGCTGCACGGGCTAGCTCACAGAAGCAGAGTGGGGGGTGAGCAGATGTTAGGCTTATCGAAGGGGTCGATTTGCATTGTGCTGTTACTGGGGGGAGATGGGGAAATGTTCTGCTGATGAGGGAGGCACTTTTGCTGAGGGACAGCATGGTGACGCAGTGGTTAGCACTGCTGCCTCGTGGAGCCGCAATCCCAGATTTGATCCCGGCTCTGGGTCACTGTCGGTGTGGAGTTTGCATATTTTCCCCATGTTTGAGTGGGTTTCGCCCCACAACCCAAAGATGTGCAGAGCCCCGCTAAAATTGCCCTTCAATTGGAAAAAATGAATTGGGTACTCTAATTTTTTTTTAATGAGTCAGGCATGCAGATTGAGTGTGGTCAATTGAGCTTGGAAGCTTGGCGTATTGGCCAGAATGAGAACACTGATGTTCATGGGCCTATCCTGCCAATGGTTTGCAGGATCTTGTGGAGTCAGAATTGCTGGTACTTTCCCTGGGTTTTGAGGTGCCTGCTGTACATAGTCCATGCCTTAAAGCATATCGAAGGGTGTATATCACTGCTGCTGTTTAAATCGCTGGCTTCATGCCAGATCTGAGGTCCTGGTCTTCAAACACTCTGTTCTTCAGGTGACTGCTTGCTGCACTGGCACAGGTACAATGAGCAGTGATACAATCTGCCGGTACAGAATGTGTCGATATAAAAGGTAGATGCAATAGAAAGTGTTAAAACAAAACGTCATGGCAGAGAGGAGAGGAAAGCAAATGGTGCCAGATTTCGTAGTTTAGACTGAGGAATAGAAATATTGTTTACCTGTTTTAATTTCCAGTCGCATTGTTTGTGAGTGGCAAGTATTTATTATTAACAAGCAGTCTTCCCAGTGCACTTTTTGGATGTTATATTTTGACTGGCAAGGGACAAACTCATGGGCATGGAGTAAATCATCAAAGTCACTAATGTTCTTCAGCAGCTTTTACATTATTGCATATTTATTTTGGGGAATATGGTGTATAGGTTCAGGAAGACACCTTGAAAGTTAAATAAAAAGAGTTCTTGGGCTCCTTCAAGAACAGAAGAAATAACACAAGCTTTGTGTTTCGAGTGTGGCGACAAAGAACAAAACAGAAGAGGGCCTACCATCTCTAGATGTCGTTTACAAGTTGATGCAGTGAAATGTTAAACTGCTCTCTTTACCATTGATGCACATCACATGGGTGCCAAATTCACACTGGCTGTTGGTGTAAATTCCTTGTTAAATCTAATCCAAAATGCACCTAAACTGTCTCCAGTCCGACCTGCCTAAATTATGTGACTTAGTCAGGGTCAACAGCGACGAGGTCAGGTATCTGGGTGTTCAGGTGAGCTCCATTGGGAGAATTGAGTTCAAGACGGAGACTTGGGCCCGATTTACCATCAGCTTCAAGACGTATGCAAGTAATAACAGTCAGGGGATATCTGCACTGGAAGAAAAAGCTCTCAACTGTAATCTCACAGAGACCTTGTAAACAGTCAGAGGAGCTAGTTTATAATGAAAATAAGTGGCAGGACGGTGGTGCAGTGGTTAGCACTGCTGCCTACTGGGTGGAGGATCCGGGTTTGAGCCCGGCCCCGGGGCACTCTCTGTGTGGAACTTTGCACATTCTCCCCGTGTCTGCATGGGTTTCACCCCCACAAACCCAAAGATGTGCAGGTTGGGTGGCTTGGCCATGCTAAATTGCCCCTTAATTGGAAAAATAAATAATTGCGTACTCTAAATTAAAAAATATATATATATATAATGAAAAATAAGTCTGTAAGATATATGGAATGTAGGCAAACTCATCCTGACAGCAAGGATAGTGTCAGGCACTTCTGCTCCGGATTCCCCCCCCCCCCCCCCCCCCCCCCCCCGCACACTGCACCCTCCCCACAACCCCGGAGACTCTGATAAATCCCCCTCCCCACTGCTTACCATTCAGCCAGCAGATGGCCTCAGGCTGTGAGATTTTAACTGGTTGGCAGGCAGCCATCTGTTTCTTTCCATCTGTTTTTAGCGGCCAACTAGCCAATGGAATGCAAATGAAGCCCGGTTTGGGTTGGGGGAGGTGGGTGTGGCAGGTGGGGGTGGGTGGATGGTCAACTGTTTCCAAATTATGAAATGGTAAATTTTGCGCTGACATCACAACCTTCCCATCAGCCCTTGTTCTGTCCCACCCCACCTGACATCCCAACGTACAAAAATGTGAGACAAGGAACAATTAGCTGGTTCATTTAGTCTGCCCCACATCACGGTGGCTGCAGCGTCACGACCAATCACTTCCTCGCCTCCCCCCTCGCATGCCCCAAGCCAAAACCCCCCCACCCACCGCCCACAGCTTTTGCCTGGGCAAGGCAAGAGAAAGAGGACCAAACAGCAAATTAAAAATTGGAAATTGAAACAATTTGCATTTATATAGCACCTTTAATGTTGTAAAATGTCCCATAGTGCTTCAGAGCAGCATTATCAAACAAAATTTGTGTAGGGAGATATTAGGGCTGATTATCTAAAGCGCGGTCATAGGTTTTAATCAGTTTCATAAAGTAGGAAGTAGAGTTAGGGAGGCTTAGGGAGAGAACTCCAGTTCTTAGGGTCTTGGCAGCTGAAGGCATATCCAACAATGGCAGGACAACTATTCAGGGTGCGCAACAGGTCAGAATTGGAGGCGTGTAGAGATCTCAGAGGGTTGTTCTGCTGGAGGAACATGCAAGCTTCAAGAGGGGTGAAGGCACAGAGAGATTTGAAAATAAGGATGAGAATTAAAATCCAATCTTGGACACCACATGCATTAAGGGTTACCCAATAACGGTATGACGTGATCATACCTAAGATGTGATCACTACCGCAGTCAAGGACTGGCCCAGCTCACTCCTGAAGCGTACAGAGTCAACACCCACAACATCAGTCAGCAATGTATTCCAGAGCCTCACTACTCCCAAAGAAAAGAAAATATGAGAGAATCCTTCATAGATTAGCTCTGTTGCTCAGTCAGTAGAAGGAATGAATCCACCTCTAAAGACAGGTGAAGGATCTACCAAAGATGTCGTTAGTAACTTATACCTGATTGCGGTATAATCTTCTGCTGGGCCTGAGGCCTACACGTCCGTGAGGTCAAGGCTCCAAATCTATGCCCATAAATGCACACCATCACCAAAACCATCTACTTCCACATCCAAAGCGTTGCCCGTCACATCCATGCACTTCCTACCTCCAGACTTCACAATTCCAATAGTCCCCTGGATGACCCCCTCTCTTCCAACCTACATAAACGTGAGCTCATATCAAACTCTCCTACCTTGCACCAAGCCCTTTTCATACATCACCCTTGCGATCACTGATCTCGACTTTTTCCTGGTCAAGCAAAACCTCAATTTCAACATTAGCATCTGTGTTTTCAAATCTCTCCATGGTCTCCCCCCATCCCATCCCCACACCGCACCTTCCTCTCTTTGGAACTTACCCCAGTCCTACAAGCCTTCCAGGTCTTTGCATTGCTCCAATCATGTGCATTCATGGTTTGAATAGCTCCACTATTGACAGCCACGCTCAAGCTTCCTGGGACTTAAGCTCTGAAGCTCTGAAATTCCCTCCCAAAACTCTATCTCCTTCTAAGAGGTTCATTAAAATCTATCAAACCAAGTTTTCGATCATCTGCCCCAAAGTCTCCCTGTGTGACTTGGCTATCAAAATCTGGCCCATAATGCTCCTGTGAAGTAACTTTGTATGTTTAACTATGTTACTGGGGCTATATAAATGCAAGTTGTTGTTGTCTTATCAAGTGGCATTTCTTTTGCCTTTGCGATTTAGTTATTTCCTGAATTGGGAGCAGGAATCGGAAGAGGAAAATTGTAGGCGGCCTGTGCAACGACATGTTACAAATGCAAAAGAAAAAGAAGGGCACAACCTTTGGCATGAAAATATGCGCCCCTGTCATTGAAAAACCAGAAGGCTTCATCAAAAACTTCAACCAAATGACTGTGTTTACAAAAATTTTTTTGAACATGAAAAAACTGACCATATAAATGCCCAGCTGCATGCGGTAAAATTGTCAAGTTTATTTACTGAAACAAAAAAAATCATTAAAATCCCGCTATAAAGTGGTGTCTGCTTTTTGTGAGATTAGAGTTTGAGGGGGCTGAATTAAATGTTTATAACTGGCCACATTTTACCATGTCTTGCGACGATATAAAATCAGTGTGAAAATAATCGACTATCATACAGAGAAATCATCTTTTTGTTTTATTGACCAGTGCTTGAGTGTAGCTTTTATTATGCTTGAACAGAAAGTATAAAAGATTAAATTTCACTCGAACGTTTTGATACTTGAGTTTGACCTTCAGAGAGACCAGTCGGTACACATTAAACACTTACTCCGGCTAGTTTCTTTTAAGTGAATAACATGTTCATCACCGTATCTTATTCAGTTAACAGAAATTGACACCATAATTTATTCACTTAAACCTAGTTGTGCTCAGTAAAATGGGATTGACTACGGCTGGGTTGATTTAACACATTTAATATATAAGCTTCCCTGGATTATCCAATGCATTATTAACAAATAATAATTCCAACCACCAGTGAAAATCTGCAATAACACTCATGAACTGGTAACCTTTAGGTTTTTCCAGGTGCTAAGCAGGCACATGCCTTTTTGCCATGCTTAATGACATTGGGGATCCCTACCCTGCCCACTAATTTGCTGAACCATTCCGTGTGTATTCTCTTCCCCTCCTCCCTCCCATATGATCTTGTCTTTGTCAATGGGGTCACTTCAACCAGTCTTTGAGTCAAGTACGCTGACAATTGGTTTCCTGAACCCCCCCCCCCCCCCCAAAAAACCCAGGAAAATAGCACGAGAGCTGAAAGACAGGTGGCAAGAACTCCCAGTTTATAAAAATGGTATTAACATTTTATTATTCCAAGGTAAGATTTTCAAAACAGAATTTTAAATGTTAGCCTGCTGTTTCAGATCACAAAAACCTTTAATTTTATGCAAATGAACAGCAAGGATCCGAGAGCTAAATGTAACCGAACAGTGTCTTTGTAGCAGAGGTTCCGAATAGAGAAAAAAAAATCCCAGGGAATCTTTAATTGCTGTCTGAAATTATGTAAATCCCTCTGCTAGGCAGAATGCAATTATCCTGCTCCCTTCTCTGCCAGCATTACCAATGTCTAACAAAATATCTCTGGGTGACATTTAGATGCGGTAATGCAAATGAGAATTAATTTTCTTCCAAGACAAAGGGCAGGGAAAAGATCACATCATTCTAATACAATAAAGCGGAAAAGATATTTCTGACAGGGAGGCTTACAAAAGGCGGTACTTAATGCCAGGAGAGAGGGAGGGAGACAAAAAAGCACATTTCTAAAAATGAAGCGAAACTCACTAAGCTTGAAAGAATCTTGATTTTGTTTTTAAAAAGCAGACGAATTCATTTCCTCTGCTGGTTTGTGTGTGTGTGTGTGTGTGTGTCGGTATCGTCCAGGGAGCTGGCTGTAATTCATCATGCGCTGTTACTGATAACTGGCAATAATTTCATAAAAGGATCAGATAGCTGCCTCCTATGATCTCTCTCAGTTTGTTTCATTAAGATGAAAATTGTTCTTTTTTAAAAAAAAAACAGGATCTGTGTGCATGGGGCGGTGCGCGGATCCTGTTATTCTGTGTTGCTCCTGCCTTGTCATTCAGTCACTTTCGAGCGCCTGAAGTTAGTCAGGTCCGTTGCTGTTTGTCAAGAGGAGCTGTATTCTGCAGCCCCGGAGCTAAACACTGATCAAAGCTGAGTACACTCAAAGCTGACCCAGGCATTTAGCCTTTCCCAATAAACATTTTACAAAAGGTCAGCAAATGCCTTGTGACAAGATGCAAGCACCTCCCCGTCCCACAATCCTCCCCTTGCCATACCCGCCTGTGCCTAATCTAAATTGACCAACGCGCTTTTTGCACAAGGGTGTCTCCTCCGCCGAGCGCGATCCATTGTTGCATCCCCGTGGCTTTGCAATCGCAAGGATTCGTGCGCGGAGCCCTTGCCGGGCACCCAGACCTCCAATGACATCCCGCTGGCGGGGAGGGAGCACAGAACCGTACCAATGCTACCCCCTTGTGACCAGAAGCACTGACTATGGCTTTGTTGCAACGCAAGTCTGACAGCAGCAACCTTTTCATCGAGAGAAAGGGAGGAACGCCGCTGTTACAAATGACACGCGGGCAACTCCAACGCACCCCCATCACACACACACATTTAAGATGCGAGTGTAATTGCCTTTGTCATTCCAGCATGCGAGGCAATATTTTGTTCTTGAGGAATGATATAAAACAACAATAAGACAAATAATTGGCCAAAATAAATTACTGACAGAGCGGACCCCTGATTTGGTTAGGGTGGCATGGTGGTTAGCACTACTGCCTCACAGCGCCAGGGACCCGGGTTCGATTCCGGCCTTGAGTGACCGTGTGGAGTTTGCACGCTCTCCCCGTGTCTGCCTCCCTTTGTCTCCGTGAGTTTCCTCCAGGTGCTCCAGTTTCCTCCCACAGTCCAAAGAGGGTGGCACTGCAGCACGGTGGTTAGAACTGTTGCTTCACAGTCCAAGGTTCGATTCCCAGCTTGGGTCACTGTGCAGAGTCTGCACGTTCTCCCCATGTCTATGTGGGTTTCCTCTGGATGCTCCGGTTTCCTTCCACAAGTCCCGAAAGACATGCTGTTGGGTAATTTGGACATTCTGAATTCTCCCTCAGTGTACCTGAACAGGCGCCTTAGTGTGGCGACTGGGGGATTTTCACATTAACTTCATTGCAGTGTTACTGTAAGCCTACTTGTGACAATAAAGATTATTATTATGATAAGATGAGCAGGTTAGGTGGATTGGTCATGTTGAATTACCCCTTAGTGTCCTAAAATGTGCAGATTAGGTTGGGTTATGAGGATAGTGTGGGTAGGAGGGGGGGGGGGGGGCGCTGTGCAGGGTGCTCTTTGAGAGGGTCGATGGGCCTAATAATAACAATAATCGCTTATTGTCACAAGTAGCCTTCAATGAAGTTACTGTGAAAATCCCCTAGTCTCTTTCTACACTGTAAGGATTCTATGGTGTAGCAATTATCTGTAATAGCCATAGTTGACAATTAAACTCTCTGCCCGCCAACATTTTTTTTTTGCCAGGCATTCGTGAGTGGTTGAAGCAGCGGCAATCGTCCCAACCTGGTGCAAAATTGACTTGAACAGGGGTAAACAGCACCTGTTCACTGGCGATAGGCAATGATGTTGCAAATTGAGTTGGCAACACCAGATCAATGTCACTCATTAACCCGTAAGTCTATTGTTAAGGACTGCTGGATGCTGCACTTACTTTGTACAGGAAATTGGAGCAGGAGTAGGCCATTCAGCCCCTTGAGAAAGCCCCCGCCATTTGACCGTAGCATGGCTGATCTATCTCAAAGCCATTTCCCCACACTATCATTGAATCCCTTGATATCTTTGGTATCAAGTAATCTATCTTCAACATGCACAATGACTGAATCTCTCAGCCTCTGAGGTAGAAGATTCCAAACATTCACCACCTTCTGCGTGAAGACATTTCTTCTTATCTCGGTCCTCATCCTGTATTCTGAAACTGTGTCCCTGTTTCTACGCACCCCAGCCAGGGGGAACATCCTTCCTGTATCTACCCATGTCGAGCCCTGCAAGAATTTTATATGTTGCAACAAAAACACCTCATTATTCTGAATACAGCCCCAGCCTCCTCAACCTCTCCTGATAGGACAATCCCGCCACCTCAGGGATCAGTCTGGTGAACCCTGATGAACTCCCTCTGTGGCAAGTATATCCTTCCTTAGATAAGGAGACCAAAAATTGTAGCAAGACATCTTTGCTCCTACACTTTTGCCCAATAAAGGCCAACCTGTTGGTTTTCAGTGACTCATGAACTAGTCCCTTTGGATATCAACACTTCCCAATCTCTCACCATTTAAGAAATACTCTGCCTTTCGTTTGTTGGTACCAAAGTGGGAACTCCTGAAAGGGCCTTGTGAAGTTACTGGTAGGTATTTTCTCTCTTAAATGATTGATTGTCTCTTTGAAGGTTGTTAGGTTTTAGAAGTGGATACCGATAAGTATTCATGTGTAAGAATGAGCACCTTAGTGGAATAATGTGTGAGGGGGGGATCCTCCTCACAGATAGGAAAATCCCCACTTTCTTTTGCCAGGCAAGCTGTGTAGGTTGTGTACTAACTGGAATATCCTCGATTGAGCGAGAAGAACCAAACAGACCAGTGCAGGAGTGAGCAGAGTGATGGGCTTGAGAGCCATGGCCAGGGTGGTAGGAACCTCCATGTCAGCTTGCGTCTGAAATTTATACAATGGGTTAGGGTCCTCAATGTCCATTATAAGGAGTGGTTCAGTAGCACCAAGCTGCTGACCAAGCTGCCTTAGTTCTAAAGGGACTAGCTGCTGGACTGGTGTGCTAGAAGATCAGCCATGCTATGGTCAAATGGCGGGGGCTTTCTCAAGGGGCTGAATGGCAGGTGGTAAGAGAACTAACAAGAGGGAAGAACATACTTGACCTCATCCCCGCTAACCTGCCAGCCATAGATACATCTGTTCATGACAGTATCGGTAGGAGTGACCACCGCGCAGTCCTTGTGGAGATGAAGTTCCATCTTCACATTGAAGATGCCCTCCATCGTGTTATGTGGCACTACCACCGTTTAAACAGAATATATTTCAAACAGATCTAACAGCTCAAGACTGGTTAACTATGAGGCCCTGTGGTTGTACTCAACCATAATCCATAACCTCATGGCACGGCATTTTCCCCACTCGACCATTACCATCAAGCCAGGGGATCAACCCTAGTTCAATGAAGAGCATAAGAGAGCACGCCAGGAGCAGAACCAGTCATTCCTAAAACTGAGATGTCAACCTGGTGATGCTGGACTACAAGCATGCTCCAGAACTTGTCGTGCCTCTAGCCAAGTTGTTCCAAGACAGCTACAACACGGGCACCTGCCCAGCAAAGTGGAAAAAAAAAGCACAGGTATTTCCTGTACGCACAAAGCAGAACAAATCCGACCCAGCCAATTGCAGCCCTCAGTCTACTCTCAGTCATCAGTGACATGATGGAAGGAGTCATTAGCAGTGATACCAAGTGCTACATACTCAGTAATAACCTGTTCACAGATGCTCAGTTTGGGTTCCACCAGGGTCACTCAGCTTCTGACCTCATTACAGCCTTGGTTCAAATAGGGACAAAAAAGCGGAACTTCAGGGGTGAGGTAAGAGTGATTGCCATTGGCATCAAAGCAGCATTTATCTAAGGGTGGCATGAAGGAGCTCTAGCAAAACTGGAGTCAGTGGGAATCGAGATTAAACTCTCCAATGGCTAAGTCATACCTGGCACAAAGGAAGGCAGTTGTGGTTGTTGGAGGTCAGTCATCTCAGCTCCAGGATATCACTGCCAAAGTTCTTCACAGTAGTATCTTAGGCCCAATCGTCCTCAGCTACTTCATCAATGATCTTCCTTCCATTATAACATCAGAAGTGTGGATGTTCATTGATGATTGCGCAATATTCAGCACCATTCGTGATTCCTCAGGTACTGAAGCAGTCCATGTCCAAATGCAGCAAGAACTGGACAATATCCAGACTTGGGATGTCAAGTACAAAGTAACATTCACACCACATAAGTGCCAAGCCACGACCATCTCCAATAAGAGAGAATCTAACCATTGCCCTTGACATTCAATGACATTGCCATCCCTGCATCCCATTGCATTACCATTGACTAGAAACTGGACCAGCCATATAAATACTGTGATTGCAGGCCGAGGCTAGGAATCCCTTTGGTTTGTGACTCACCTCGTGAATCCCCAAAGCCCATCCACAATCTACAAAGCACAAGTCAGGAGTGTGCTGGAATACTCCACTTGCCTGGATGAGTGCAGCTCCAACAATCAATAAGCTTGACATCATTCAGGACAAAGCGGCCCGCTTGATTGGCACCCCATCCACCAAACGTTCATAACTTCCACCACTGACGCACAGTGGTAGCAGTGTGGACCATCTACAAGATGCACTGCAGGAACTCACCAAGACTCCGTAGGCAGCACCTTCCAAACTCACAACTGCTACCATTCAGAAGGACAAGGGAAGCAGATGTTTGGGAACTCCACCGCCTGGAAGTTCCCCTCCAAGTCACCCACCATTCTGTCTTGGAAATATATCACTGTTCCTTCAGTTGTTGAGTCAAAATCATGGAACTTCCTCCCTAACAGCACTGTGGGTGTACCTACAACATCTGGACTGCAGCTGTTCATGAAGACGGCTCACCACCACCTTCTCAAGCACAATTTGGGATGAGCAATAAATGCTGACCTAGCCAGCAAAGCTCACATTGCATAAATGAATTTTAAAAAACACCTTGCAGTTAAAACATCCATCCAATGACGTACAACACCTTGAAAAAGAGGCATGCCAATCCCAAGAGAGCTTATTATTATGTAGGCTATTCATTTGTTGCAGTTGTATATTCGATCGACATATTTGCATATTAGAAGCTAATTTTACAATGGCTCAGGATCAGTGCCAAAGCAACATCAGCATAAACAGCTTTTAAATGATTTCTTCTTGGGATCTGGACGATTGTGACAAGAATGCATTTATTGCTCATCTACAGTTATCTTCTGAGATTGACAGTGGACCTTCTCCTTGAACCATTACAGTCCTTGTGGAAGCAATCCTGCCATAATGGTGTTAGGAAGTGAATTCTAGGAGATTGGCTTACTGATGAGGAAGGGTTCATTACAATCTCCTTCTGTTACTTTGGTATTGTTTCTCTCACCTCTGACAGCTTTGGGACACAATATCCCTTCAGCATACTATGGCGATGTTGGACACTTTCCGTACCCCCTCTCTCCCTTTCTGTACCCCCTCTCTCTCCCTTTCTGTACCCCCTCTCTCTCCCTTTCTGTACCCCCTCTCTCTCCCTTTCTGTACCCCCTCTCTCTCCCTTTCTGTACCCCCTCTCTCTCCCTTTCTGTACCCCCTCTCTCTCCCTTTCTGTACCCCCTCTCTCTCCCTTTCAGTACGCCGTCTCTCCCTTTCTGTACCCCCTCTCTCTCCCTTTCTGTACCCCCTCTCTCTCCCTTTCAGTACCCCCTCTCTCTCCCTTTCTGTACCCCCTCTCTCTCCCTTTCTGTACCCCCTCTCTCTCCCTTTCTGTACCCCCTCTCTCTCCCTTTCAGCACCCCCTCTCTCTCCCTTTCCGTACGCCATCTCTCCCTTTCAGTACCCCCTCTCTCTCCCTTTCTGTACCCCCTCTCTCTCCCTTTCTGTACCCCCTCTCTCTCCCTTTCTGTACCCCCTCTCTCTCCCTTTCTGTACCCCCTCTCTCTCCCTTTCTGTACCCCCTCTCTCTCCCTTTCTGTACCCCCTCTCTCTCCCTTTCTGTACCCCCTCTCCCTTTCTGTACCCCTTCTCTCTCCCTTTCTGTACCCCCTCTCTCTCCCTTTCTGTACCCCCTCTCTCTCCCTCAGCAGTCGCCATGCCAGTTTCATGATTTTTAAAAGCACCAATAAACCGCGGCGGCAGGAACTTGGCCATTGGATGTGGAGAATCACAGAGGCCCCCGGAAAATACCGGGCCGGGCCCGCTAATGACATGCAAACGGTATCTACAGTATGTGCATTCCGAACCACATTGACGTTGCTGTCGAGGTGCGGGAGCATTGCAATTTGGAGTCAAATCGGCGCCTGCCGCGATTTTGGCGTCGGAACCGATTCTCCGTCCAATCGCCTTTTCTGATTTCAGCATCGGCTAATGGAGAATCCCACCCCACAAGTTTGGAAGATGTTGGTGAATTTTTGCCGTGTATGTTGTAGATTGTACACACTCCTGTCGTGGTGCACCTGAAATAGCTAATATGTTCTAATATTCTTTTAAAATGACTATACAAGTCAGCTTCGGCTTATTAAAGTAACATCTGTCCACTAATGTATGAAATAAGCTTTCAGAGTCGCCAGTGCTTCTTTGCAAGTGATGCAGTGCATTAGAAGCTGTAATTTGTAAAGTACATGGGGTTTTTAAGGTTGCTTTTAAGCATCTGAACTACTTGAGGTTATTCAAATAGGAAGTAGTGCAATTTTGTAATTTTTGCAATAAAATGTCCCATGTATCATATACCCCACTGGTTGACTGACAGGAGCATGATCCTTTTTATTTTATTTCATTGCCTTGGTTGGCGTTGGAAATTTACAACTCCTGTAGAAAAGAGGAGGTGGGATTTCCATGTCAGGCATTGCTTTCTGCGTGGCATTGTTCCCTAGCGATACTTCAGCAGTGACTAGGTCAACAAGATTGTTTTGTATCCCCAGCAGCTTTTGCTCAGGAGGAAGGCATGCAGGTGAGCGTGGGCAGGCAAACGAGTTTGCATAGTTCGTCACCCACTCTGGAAACCTGTCACCTGCCATTATTAGTTTAAACACTCACACGTGTTGCATTAAACAATTCACGTTGGTTCGCTAATGGCTATCTCACCAAGCTCGCACGCTGCTTAAATGACAGTGAGTGCCAATACATTGCAGCACCTGAATAAAGTGCCTTTGTCGGTTCCAATGTCTGTGCATATCACTGCACTGAATATAGTAGTCAAGTGAAAATATTCAAAGGCCATTAGTTCCTCCATGGGTCGCTTATTTGGAGAGCTTTAATTCCAGGACAAGCCAGAGGCAGCCTGTTTCACAGGAACTGCTCCCATGCCATCAACTCAGTTGCTGTGGTAACCTGATACATGCCGTCTGTCATGGTAGATACGGGCACAGTTTATCTTATGGTGGATATGGGCGTTGCCTCTCATATGAATCATAGAATCCCAACAGTGCCGAAGGAGGCCATTTGGCCCATCAAATCTGCACCGACCCTTGGAAAGAGCACCCTACCTAGGCCCAATCCCCCATCCTATTCCTGCAACCCCACCCACAGGGGCAAACGTATCATCACCAATCCACCAAACCTGCACATCGTTGCTGTGTGGGGGGGAACCGGAGCACCCAGAGGAAACCCTCGCAGACACGGAGAGAATGTACAAACTCCACACAGACAGTAACCGTGGTCAGAATCGAATCTGGGTCACCGGCGCTGTGGGGCAGCAGTGTTTTTAAAAAATAAATTTAGAGTACCCAATTATTGTTTTTCCAATTAAGGGGCAATTTAACGTGGCCAATCCACCTACCTTGCACATCTTTTAGGTTGTGGAGGCGAAACCCACGCAGACATGGGGCGAATGTGCAAACTCCACACGGACAGTGACCCAGAGCCAGGATCGAACCTGGGACCTCGGCGCCGTAAGACTGCAGTGCTAACCACTGCACCACCGTGCTGCCCTGTGAGGCAGCAGTGTTAACCACTGTGCCACCACTTTTAACAAGAATTTTTGCTCACTGAAGATTGCACAATTGTCCATTCACAATTGCCCAGTCACTGGATCAGACTGTTTACGAATGCATTAATAGAATCAGATAATATGGTGTGAACTATTTTGATTGCATTAATCTGAATTTGTTTTTAATAATGCGGGCAGTTTGCATAGATACACCTCCTATTCCCTTGAGGAAAGATTAGATGGTGATCAAATTGAGGTGTTAAAGATGATTAAAGAATTTTATTGTAGTTGACTAGGCGAAGGATACAGATGCAGGCAATAAAACGCTGTTCTACTTCTATACTTAGGAATAAGCTTAATGCAGCCCACCCAGTAAAACTGATGGCATGGAATCATTCAACAATGTACACCTTACCTTCCATTGAATTCAGCCTCCTGCTGCTGGTCAAGATCAGACCATCTTTGACTTGAAGGATTTCCCCAAAATAATGTTTGACAGAAGTAGAAAATGAAAATGCGTGAGGGAAGTTACATTCTGCTGTCTGCCACAGCATAAACTTGCTCCAGTGACCCAAGGTGGCAGTTTGGTCTAGCGCTTCCAGTTATCAAAGTGTTCAAAAATAACAATGGCGATCTGTTACATTTTTTGATGCAGTCCAGAAAATGTATACCAACCAAAACAAAGTCTAGCACCTCGGGCTGGATTCTACATCGGATGACGTCTATAACGGGGTCTGCGACACGGTGGCGAATCGCGAAATCGGGATCGGCGCAGGGCGTGTCAACAGGTGCAGATTTGAATGAGATGCTTCGAGGCCCGCTGCCATCACAATGAGGTTCACGACCCCAGCAAAAAGCAGTAGATGCACTCCAATAGCTAAGGGCATGCCAAGTGCACTCAAGCGTATGAAATGAAATGAAAATCGCTTATTGTCACAAGTAGGCTTCAAATGAAGTTACTGTGAAAAGCCCCTAGTCGCCACATTCGGCACCTGTTCGGGGAGGCTGGTACAGGATTGGAATGCACTTCCCACTCTTCGATGTAGTTGATGTTTGTAAACATTGAGGTTTCGCCACTTAGAGTCACTCATCTAAGAAGGGAGATCATAGATCATAGAATTTACAGTGCAGAAGGAGGCCACTCGGCCCATCAAGTCTGCACCAGCTCTTGGAAAGAGCACCTTACCCAAGGTCAACAGCTCCATCCTATCCCCATAACCCAGTAACCCCCCCCCCCCCCCCCCCCCCCAACACTAAGGGCAATTTTGGACACTAAGGGCAATTTATTATGGCCAATGTGCCTAACCTGCACATCTTTGGACTGTGGGAGGAAACCGGAGCACCCGGAGGAAACCCACGCAGACACGGGGAGGATGTGCAGACTCCGCACAGACAGTGACCCAAGCCGGAATCGAACCTGGGACCCTGGAGCTGTGAAGCAATTGTGCTATCCACAATGCTACCGTGCTGCCCATATGCTACCGTGCTGCCCATGAATGAATCAAGGTGGCAGATGGTTTGTGGAAGCTGCCAATCACAGCCCACTACTAAAGAGTAATGAATGGCTTGCAGCTAATGGATTTGAGGGGTTCACCTTTCAGGAATGGACATGTGGAGCTTCCAGGTAAGTGTTACAGCCGTAGTTTCTTTCACTGCCCCTGTGTGGACTGCAAGCTCACTTCCAGACAGGGGTCTCTTTTCTGGGAGGGTGTCCCAATCCCTGGGGGGTTTCTTTAGTCAGGGGGCCCCTGCAGGTGGTCCCTTTACTCGGTGGGAGGGGGGGGGGTTCCTTTAGTTCGGGTATCCCTGGGAGGGGGAGTTCCTGTACTTAAGGGGTTCTGGGGGTATCGCCTGATTACAGGGATCTCTGTGGAGGATCTCCCCATTATAGGGATCCTGGGGAGGGGGAGGGTCTATTAAATGGGTCCTTTGGTGGGTCTCCCTATTGCAGGTGTCCCTGTGGGTGTCTCCATTTTTACAGGCATCTCTAGGGGGGGGGGTCTCCCCATCAAAAGGGTCTCTGTGGGGGGGTCTCCGTATTACAGGGGTCCCTGTGGGGAGGGGGGGTGGTCACATTACCTGGGCGGGGTTTTCCCTATTAAAGGGGCCCCCGGGTGGAGTGGGTCGGGCCACTCCCACATTTGGAGGAAGTGGGGGGCATCCAGGCAAACGAGGGGTGGGAGGGCTGCTTTGTGGTGCGGTGGGGGGGGGGGGGGGGGGGGGGGAAGAGTGGGAGGGGCTGATTTACGGTGCGGGGAGCGGGGCTGGCCAGTCACAGGACTTCACTATCTGGCCGCCCGCTCCAAATGGTGGCGCAATAGCAGGATTCCCTACGGAATCCCTCATATTTCTCGTCATGCATAAAGTTCCATGGCAAGGGATCCGGAATTGCATCGCAGAGGATTTGTAAAACAGTGCCATTCCCCTCTGGTGGGAGAACACAGGGTGGGATTCTCTGTTGCGACGTGCCCCCCCCCCCCCCCCCCCCCCCCCCCACCGGCAGCGGAATTCTCCGTCCCAGCAGTCGCCCAATGGGGTTTCCCATTATGGGCACCCCACACCGTCAGGAAATCCACGGGCGTGAGTGCACTGCTGGAGGATCCCGCTGACGGAGAATCCAGCCCATAGTTTCCCAAACGGAAAATCGAGCCCCTCTTCTTCGTGTTTGAGATTTAACGGGGTGAATTCTCCACTGGCGGGATTCTCCGTTCCGCTGGCAGCGCACCCCCGACCATGGGTTTCAGGAACGATGAATCCCGCTGCCAGCGGCGGCATGCCACTGAGAAACACACGGCTGGGAAGGCGGAGAATTCACCTCAAAGTGGTTGACTGGAGTGAGACGTATGTTATGCACCTTTAACAAAATAAATTTGCAGAATTATCCACTGCGTGGTGACTTTTCATGCCAATGTGGCGCAGAATAACATTAGGACAATGTTGAGATTAGTCAGAGTGAAACACCGTTAACTCCCACAGACTTCAGACAGTGACTTTGCTTCAGAAATCTAATAACGTTGAACCACAGTCAGCAAAGCTCTATGGATGCCCTGATGCAGTCCACACTGAAGTAGTTTCTTTAGCAGCCCAATTCACGTCTTTCTCTCCATTCCTATTATTCATTTGAAGTGCAGACCAACAGGAATCATTTCTGCATTAACTGCGACATGCCTATGTATCGAGCAATAGTTATTAACCAATTGGAGTCGGTTTTTAACTAAAGTTGAAACTGATGCTTCCGATGTGAGAAACTCAGGTTTGATCAAAGTTGGTTCCTTCATACACATGCATGAAATTGACCCATATCTGTACAAACAAATTTCAATCTGTACTTCGAGTGTCCCTTCCCCAAACACTTTGAATGATTCTGAGTGATTAATTTTTGAGGCTGTCTCATAAATTCAAAGCAAGCAGTGATATCTTTATGCTGGGGCTGATTTAAAATCAAGTCGTCATTAAATAGATTGTCCCATTGGCAATAAAATTCAGATATATTTGATTTACATTCCTCCCCCACCCATTATTCCCCGGCACCCCCAACCCCTCTCCAACCTGTCCTCCTCTTTGTCCAGCCTCTTGCAGCATGGAGAGGTGCCCCATGAATCCACACACTCGTTCAACAAAGGCTATGTTGCAGACGGTTGATAGAGGGGAGCTTTGCCAAGTGTTTGACCTCAAGACCAAAGTGATAGTGTGGGCCTACTCCAATAGCACTGCCAGGGCCTGCCACACGGAAGGTTTACCTGCTTCACTGTGATGTGGGGATGCCAGCGTTGGACTGGTGTGGACACAGTCTTACAAGACCAAGTTGAAGTCCAACAGGTTTGTTTCGAATCACTAGCTTTCGGAGCGCAGCTCCTTCTTCAGGTGAATGCTTAACTGTGTTACTCATCAGTTCCCTGCTGGACTGTCAAAGCATTTCAAGGAGGTACAGAAATATTGACAACTAATCCAAAGAATTACACTTCCTTTTGTCAGATTGGAGCAGCACCCATGTTGACCGTTGAGAAGGTCAAAACCAGATTACCAAAGTATTAAAGCAGGCAAATTCTAATGTGTTTATTGCAAGCAGCACAGAAGCAATGAAAACGCGATGACAAGTGCAGCTTTATTGCGGGCGACCGTGGCTTTCACCAAGAGGCTGTTATCTCCTTCAACTGTTGCCCAATGTTACAGAAGCTGAAGATGTTATTAGTACTGGATGTGTTACTGAGTCTCATAGCCAATGAACACTGGGACCCGTTTGTGTTCTTGCTCCTCGACCAATCTTAGCTCCAACTCACACACATCTGTCCTCTTCCCTGTCTCAATTTCCAGACTGTCACAAAATATTGAGCGGAATGGACTGTGGCCAACAGTGCTACAGTGCTGCAAAGAAGATTCATATGGATTCGAAATGTTAACTCTGTTTCTCTCCCCACCCATCCAGCATTTTGGGTTCTGTTCCCCAGATTTCCAGTATCCGGGGTATTTTGCTTCTATTTGAGTGCTGCAAGTAAATGTACAGGGTATATACCTGGCGGAAAAGATGTTTTGTGTACTCTAATGATTGGGGAGGAAGGTTATATTGTGTGTAGTGTCCCTGGGGAATGGACAGCAAGAGGCGGTAACTCCTGTGGGTTCTCCATTGCAGAGAAATTGATGAGCATTGCATGATATGGCACAGGCGTGGCGTATCAGAGAGCGGCATAGCGTGAGGGCAACCCAATGTTGAGGAAACTGTCCTTGGCATACCTCAGTTTTCATGCCAAGATTTTAAGATAAGCATTAAAAGAGATTTGTCACAATATTCCCCTCAGAATTAAAAGACCATATTATATTTGTAGGATTACATTAACATGTATGCAAGGCAGTATATACAAGCTGTCAACGTCACAAAGGCTCCTTTAAGTGGCACCTCTTTGGCACTGAACATGTGTGCAGTTCCAGATACATACACTGCCTTGATAACAAATTCTTGAAAAACGCAGCAATGTTTACTTGCAGATTCAATGTTGAATTGTGTAAATGTTGAATTGCGTGCAATCTTTGAGAAAAATATTAATTTCTTGGGCTAAATTTGAAGCAAATCTTTGGGACCCAGACACAGCAGTGCAGTGTACAGAAACCAGGCATCAATGAAAAGGATTGAGCCTTTATTAAATTTAGGTAATCGGAGCTGAACACTGTTAAAATGGGCATTTATCTTCAGACGGAAAGTTAAATATCATCAACAGTATAAGTGACCAAAATCTAAAACAAAATATTCAATATTGTTTTATAGTAGATAACAAACATTAAAAGCAAGCAAAGGCAAAATAAATCACTGCTGGTTTTAACTGGTGCATGTAGATAAGCGAGTTGAGAATTTTCTCCACACTGTCTTGCTGTCCCTACCTGTTTGGCCACCGAATAAAGTGACATTAAACACAGGCCAATAGCTAGCAACTGTTCTTTGTTTCTCAGTTGTGCAGAAAGCCAGAACTGTCATAAGTCAAAGAAAGTTAAATACCAGACACCTCTGCTGGAAAGCACCTTAGCAACTGACTCCTAAGAAAGCACTCTGAAAAATAATATGACTGTCTTGGAGCGCACAGACTCCTGTGGTTTTATACACTGCCTGGTACAGATGACAAGTAGCCTACTGAGAGAGTGTTAAGGGCACAATATCAGTTTCTTAGCAGTGCTGGAATGCGTGGCCAATGGAGTTAAGCTTCAAGGCCTACAACTAAATCTCTGACCTATTAACTGTACTGGAGCGGCCCTTTTTTAACCTTAAAAGCAGCCCTTTTGTGCGATGGCCTGCCATGGGTTTATGTGAGGGGTGATAGACAGTGCACTTCAAGCACTATAATTGTATAAACCAAGAGCCAACAGGGGGCACTGAGCACTGTCCTCGAGGGAGCACAATGCAAGACGGCATGGGCAAGGCCATTTTCTGGAGACACTGTTGCCATGACGACAACACTTCTATCATATCACAGAGAGAAAAATGCAGCCTTTAATACCACCAGGACCTGCCATGGATTTTTTCCCCCCCCACTTTTCAGCAGTAGTTGGCCCTCTTTAAAATGCCTGTATTCAACCCCTGGTAAATTCATTGCGGGGGGGGGGGGGGGGGGGGGGGGGAGAAATAAATTAAAAGCTCCTCATTACTGCAAGCATCCAGGTTCATGCAAATGAAATATGATGTGGACCATGATAAGGCGAAGCGATGGGATCAATCTATCCTGTGCTCGCGATCGATTTTGCAGCATTTGAGCTTGTAGTGGCCATCGATTCCTGGGCTGTGCAGACCCTGAAATGCAAGGCGGATTTGTCCTTGCATCAAGCCCAGGTGAAGTGATAGGCAGACGCAGTATATTGACACACAGTAACATGATTCACTTGGACAGTTAGTGACTGCACATGTAATCCATTTCCTACTCTGAGCGCCGACTTATTATCTGAAATGTATAAGTTGTCTTCAGGGTAAAATATGATCAGCCAGGGATGCTTTGACGAGCGAGAAAGCAATCAATAAGGAATTGTCTCTCGCAGTTTAGTAGGAAGCAGTGACACCAGTAAAATTAAATAGACAGAAATTAATACTAATGGAAATCAACACTGTGACTCTGTGATACAGTGCTGATTTAGATCCAAGACCCACAGGTGCTTGTCACTTTTATACTGGCGGAGGAAAGCCTGAACACTGCATTCGGTGGGAATCTGTCTCGTGTCAGTTTTGTTCATTTATTTCATTTGTATTTGCTTAACATTCTGTCTGTACTGAGCAAACACACACACACACACAAAAAAAGTTACCAAATATTTTCAGATGCCACTCCACTCCCTTCTAAGTTGCTGTGGTTTAAGATGGGTGTTTAATAGCACTGCATGAAATATTATAACGCCCGGCTGATTGCTTTTGTGCTGTTTCGCCAGTTGTCTGAGGCACACACTGAATGTGCATTGTACCAAACAAGGAGGGGGATGTATCCCGCTCTCCAATGCAATGCTATCATAGAGAAATTGAGTAGCAGGTTGGAAAGCACTAATTGCATTTCCCATCTGGGACACACCATTGAGACAAATGAATGGCCGGGATTAAATGACAGGGGACCTGCTTCAATTAAGGGGTTCCCAGCATTTTTAGAAAACATTGGAATGTAGCAGGAGCATCATTTGAACCAGGAGGTTAAATGAGACCTTCTCCCTCACTCCATTGCAAAAATGCAAAAGCCATTTCTGAAATGTTACCGTGTGCTGCTGGACAGATACACAACAGGGGTGGGGGTTTGGGGAGAAAGTTGGTTGGAGCATTTGTTCTATGGAACAATGGCATTGAATTTCTGAAGAATAATCAGTACTGCATTCACAGTACAAAATGAGTCGGAAAGTATTTTTGCAGTTGGGAAGTGAGTTAATGGCCCGGATTTGGTGGTTGCATTGATGGCAAAGCTGGCGGCGTTCACTGTCTTTACTCTGGCAAGCTGACAGCAATTTCTGGCATCTGCACGTGCGCAGCTAAAGATGAAAATTCAAAAAAGTTACCAAAAAAGACACCCATTCCACTCTCTTCCACAGGTCAAGGTTTAGTTGAGGTTTTCATGGATGGAAGTCACTTGATGTGAGTGTTTTGATGTAAACTTCCACTTTTTACACTGTTAGTTGCACTACAACAACGTTAGCGGTGTTTGCTCCCCTGTGCAAACCTGTGAAAAATGTCTGATTTGTTGAATGAGGTGTGACTGGATGGACTAAGTCATAATTCCTGCTGAACAAACTCTCTGCCCCAGAAAATCAAATTTCATTTTTATTGAGCATCAAATGTCTCCAGCATGATAAAAATGTTCCACACGTTTCAAGATAATTTGGTTTTATAAGTCGATGATATTTCAGCTTCTACCTTAAACCCATGAGTATGTCCCAATCTTTATTTAACTCGCTTTAAAATGATTAAAAAGTGAAGGACAATCAGTGGGTATTTTTAGTACTGGTTTGTTGTCTGTGAGAACTCTGCAATGTCATTGGCTACGTATTCTGGCTAATGATATTCATAGAAAATTCCTACGGTGCAGAAGGAGGTCAGTCGGCCCATCAAGTTTGCACCGACCCTTGGAAAGAGCACCCTACTTAAGTTCATGCCTCCACCCTATCCCCGTAACCCAGTAACCCTACCTAACCATTTAGATACAAAGGGGCAATTTAGCATGGCTAATCCACCTAACCTGGATTGGATTGGATTGGATTTGTTTATTGTCACGTGTACCGAGGTGCAGTGAAAAGTTTTGTTCTGAGTACAGCTCAGACAGATCATTCCATGCATGTCAAGAAAATACATAGGGCAGATACATAAAATACATAAAATACACAAAATGTAAATACATAGACACAGGCATCGGATGTAGTACCACTCGGTAAAGAGGATGTGTGAAGAGATCAGTTCAGTCCATAAGAGGGCTATTTAGGAGTCTGGTAACAGCGGGGAAGAAGCTGTTTTTGAATCTGCTTGTGCATGTACTCAGACTTTTGTATCTGCTGCTCAATGTAAGAAGTTGCAAGAGTGAGTAAGCAGGGTGGGAGGGGTCTTTGATTATGCTGCCCACTTTCCCAAGGCAGCGGGAGGTGTAGATGGGGGCAATGGATGGGAGGCGGGTTTGTGTAATGGACTGGGTGGTGTTCACGACTCTCTGTAGTTTCTTAAGTCTTGTGCCAAGCAATTGCCATACCAGGCTGTGATGCAGCCAGATAGTCAATAAATAGGAGACGGATGCAGGAGTTCTAGTTGTCGAGATGCCCTAGGGATGAGTGTAGGGCCAGGGAGATGGTGTCTGCTGTGGACCAGTTGCGACGGTATGCGAATTGCAGTAGATCTAGGCATTCTGGGAGTATGGAGTTGATGTACCTCAAGAACAACCTCTCTAAGCACTTCAATGTCAAGGCCACCGGATGATAGTCGTTGAGGCTCGTTTCCTGGTTCTTCTTTGGTACCAGTATGATGGTGATCATCACCATCATCTGCACATCTTTGGACTGTGGGAGGAAACCAGAGCACCCGGAAGAAACTCACACGGACACGGGGAGAAAGTCCACACAGACAGTCAACCGAGGCCAGAATTGAACCCAGGTTCCTGGAGCTGTGAGGCAGCAGAGCTAACCACTGTGCCACCGTGCCGCCGGCAAAAGATGAAATCCACATGACAGAGATTGCTATATATTTGTGGGCAGTTTCCTACGAGGTCAACGGTGAACGTGTTCCTTTTGTCTGACTCTTTCATGGCATGCGACCACCTCTGGTTAGTCAGCATTTAGCCCATTCCTAATTACCCTTGAGAGGGCAGTGGTGAGCTGACTTCTACAACCGTGCAGCTGGTGCGGCATCGGTACACCCACAGTGCTGTTAGGAAGGGAATTCCAGGATTTTTACCCAGTGACAGTGAGGGAAGAATGATATGTTTCCGAGTCAGGATCATTTGTGGCTTGGAGGGGATCTTGCATGTGGTGGTGTTCCCTATGCCCCTGCTGCCTCTGGCCTCTCGGGGGTAGAGGAAGTGAGTTTGGAATGTGCTGTCTGAGGAGTCTTGGTGAGTTCCTGTAGTGCATCTTGTAGATGGTACACACTATTGCCACTGTGCATTGGTGGCGGAGGGAGTGAATTTATTTATTTATTTTTTATAAACATTTTATTGTGGTATTTATGGTCTTACAACAATAACAAATTAAACAATGTACATGAAATTATAAACATAGTGCAAAATCCGTCTTCCTCCCTTACAGGTCCCACTTTTACTAACCCCCTACTCTAAACTAAGCGTACCCCCAGCCCCCCCCCCCCCCCCCCCCCTTCTGCTGACGGTTAATTTTCCCTAAAGAAGTCGACGAACGGCTGCCACCTCCAGGCGAATCCTAACAGTGACCCTCTCAAGGCGAACTTGACTTTCTCCAAACAGAGAAAACTAGCCATGTCCGATAGCCATGTGTCCGACTTCGGGGGCTTTGAGTCCCTCCAAGCTAATAGTATCTGTCTCCGGGCTACCAGGGAACCAAAAGCCAGAACGTCTGCCTCTTTCTCCTCCTGGATTCCCAGATCTTCCAACACCCCGAAAATCACCACCCTTGTTTTTAACACCTTGGACATGACATCTGCAAACCCCTGCCAGAATTCCCGAAGCTTCGGGCATGCCCAGAACATATGGATATGATTTGCTGGTCCTCCCACACACCCTACACACCTATCTTCTACCCCAAAGAACCTGCCCACCCGGGCCACTGTCATGTGGGCCCGGTGAATGACCTTAAATTGTATCAGGCTGAACCTGGCACATGTTGTGGACGCGTTGACTCTACTCAACGCGTCCACCCAGAGACCGTCCTCTATCTCTCCTTCTAACTCCTCTTCCCATTTCTGTTTCAGCTTCTCGGTCTGCATCTTTTCTAACCCCATGAGTTCCCTGTAAATGTCAGAAACCCTCCCTTCTCCTACCCACACTCTGGAATGGAAACTACCCTGTCCTGTATCCCCCTTGGTGGTAGGAGCGGGAAGGTTGAGACCTGCCTGCGTAGGAAATCCCACACCTGCAGGTACCTAAACTCATTTCCCCTCGCCAATCCAAATTTCTACTCCAGCTCCCTCAGGCTAGAAAAGCTCCCCTCCATAAACATATCCCCCATCCTCTCAATCCCTGCTCTCTGCCATCTCCGGAACCCTCCATCCAGCCTTCCCGGGGCAAACCGGTGATTATTACAGATTGGAGACCGCACCGAAGCTCCCTCCACTCCCTCAATATTCCTCCATTGCCCCCAGACCCTCAGCCATGGGCTGGTGGAGTACCATGCCGGCAGGAACGGCAGAGGCCCCGTTACCAACAGCCCCAAACTGGTACCCTTGCATGATGCCACCTCCACACGCTCCCATACCGACCCTCCCCCCACCATCCACTTTCTGATCATGGCTATATTCGCCACCCAATGATAATTACTAAAGTTGAGGGAGTGAATTTATAAGTTGGTGAATGGGATGCCAATCAAGCAGGTCTCTTTGTTCTGGATGGTGCTGAGCTCCTTGGGTGTTTTTGGAACTGCACTCTGATGCACCATCAATTACACACGAGGCAAGTGGTAGAAAACAAAGTAAAGGTTGTAATACCCTAAGATGTAGCCTGTCTGCTGCTGAACCCAGACTGGAGACAGGGCTACAGATCAGTCAACTATATACAACACCCAGTGGGGCGGAGCCACGGAAGAACAATATATAATACAGTGAGTAACAATGGAACAAACAGTAACAGAGAATATATACAGCGCTGTAAGTAACAGTGGAACAACAGTGGAACTACAATAACAGTGGTTCACCACACACTCATCCAGGCTCTGAGAAGACTCTGCCATTAAAGGAAATTGTTTCTTTTGATTCATTAAGCTGAACATATTACAACGTAGGCTGCTTTCCCCTTTGAGGAGCGGAGCTGACTGGTGGTGACTTAACCTATTTAACCTGAGGATCACCACGCCTCAGGTGAGGGGGAAGGTTGAGAAGGCGGGGCCGTCATGAATAACCTCAGCTGGTACGGTGATTAAACCTGCACTGTTGGCCTCGCTCTGCAACACGACCCAGCTGTCCACCCAACTGAGTGAGCTAAACTGGCCCCCCCGCGCATTTATATACCCACTTTCTCAACCCTAGGATCACGCAGGACACTTTACAGCCAATGGAATACGTTCACCTTAATGAATCTAAGGAGCAATTTCCTTTAATGGCAGAGCCCTCCCAACTATATCCTTCTTTCCTGCACACCCTTTATTTGTCTACCTTTCATCTATCCAAACTGTGTCACTATAAATTATCGAGTGCAGTCTTGGCCATTTAATTTGCATGAGCAAGATATGAAATGTATCCCCACAGAATTTTCAGCTATTCATAATTTAGGTTGGATTATCTACACGTAATTGTTTATTGCGTCGTCCCGCGGAGCTATGAATAATAAACAAACAGGCTGCTTTTTAGAAAGATGGAAAAGAAAAACTCCGTCAGGGTTTCAAGCATTGAGAATCTCGCAACTTCTCTAATTTTCCCAGTTAATTGTGTCACCACCAGCTCTGAGATTCAGGTCAGCCTGTGCTGGGGAACCACACGGGGGGGGGGGGGGGGGGGGGGGGGGGGGGGGGGGGGGGGGGGGAGGTTTAAGCATAATATCAAACATATCAGACACAGGACTGCATTACCAGAGAGGTTTTCCTTCAAATGAGACGTTAAATCTCGGTCCCCATCTGCCAGAGCTGTCGATGGACTCCGAGATCGGAGGAGTCACAGTGGATTGAAGCCTCTTTTGTGCATAAACAGGATGTGACAAAAGAGATTTCAGGTTGCTCTCCCTGAATCATTTGAGATTGGTTTTCTGACGTATATTTCTGGCCATGGCGCACTGAAATGCTCATGACAGGAACTATCATGGGAGGCCAACCAAGAGGCAGGCTCAGAGTTGCAAAAGATATCTGTCGAGTTGAGCAAAATTCACAAACAAACAAATACCATTTCAGTGGAAGTGATTAATTTCACTTTAAATAGTCAAAATAACAAAGATATGTATCATGCAATTACAGGCATTCACATCACTGCCCAGACAAATGTAGCGCCATGTGTAGCCTCACAGTCTATCCAACCTTATAGATACGGTCTCTCACTTCTCACACTCAATTGATCTGGCCCTTGCGTCATTTTCACCGGCAGCCTTATTCCATCTGAGGGCCCCCCCCCCCCCCCAAATATGGTTAACACAAAGAAGGCACCAGAACAAAAACCCTCTCTCCCTCAGATCATGACAGTTCCGATATAGTTTTCCAGAGTTCCTTTTTTCAACCAACTGAGCAATAACCCTTAGTTTATGGTTTGATCGTTGCTGATACAAACACTCAGCTCTTTAGCATGCGTTAGCTATTCGCAGTGCTTTTAGGCTTCCGCCCCTTTTAGCTCGCTCACACATTGCTTCCCCAAGAGCTCCTGAAGATCTATTTGTTTCTGAGTGCCAAACAGAGAACTGGGGCTGGATTGTCCACTGTCGGGACACTCTGTTTTGCCGGCAGCCCAAGGGTTTCCTGACGGCGTGGGGCTGCCCCACAATGGGAAACCCCTTTGACCAGCTGGTGAAATAGATAATCCCACCGGAGTGCTGAATCCAGGGCCGGTCCAAGGTACCGGCAACTCGGGCAGTCGCCCGGGGCGCCATGTGCTAGGGGGCGCCGGAGACTCGGGTCCCGCGCATGCGCAGTTGGGCCGGTGCCAACCAGCGCATGCGCGGTGGCCGGCCTCCCCCAGGGCGGTCCCTTCCGACCCCCCCTCCGTCCTCCGCCCGCCCCCTCCCCCCTCCCTCCTCCCCCTTCCGTCCGCCCCCCCGCCCCCCCAGCCCCGCCCCCCCTCAGCCCCCCCTCCGCCCCGCCCCCCCCTCGGCCCCGCCCCCCCCGCCCCGGCACCCCCCCCGGGCCCGGCCCGCCCCCCGGGCCCGCCCCCCCCTCGGGCCCGCCCCCCCTCAGCCCCCCCCTCCCCCCCAAAGGGCGCCGAAGTTCAGCTTGCCCAGGGCGCCAGCAACCCTAGGGCCGGCGCTGGCTGAATCAGAAATATGGTGCGGCGGGACGGAGAATCCAGCCCTTGATGTTTTTGTAGAGAGCTTTGAATGCACGAAGAGTTTGACAAGTGTGACCTGCTCATGATAATAATCTTTATTGTCGCAAGTAGGCTTACATTAACACTGCAATGAAGTAACTGTGAAAAGCCCCTAGTCGCCACATTCCGGCAGCAAAACAGGCTGAAGCACGATGTCCCTCAATTAGCTTTTGTTGTCTTTTTCTCTCTAGCTTTCATCCCCAAATTATAACAGCCAAAATCGAACTTCTCAGAAATGATGTCATAACCAAGAAATCCAATTACCCGGCTTTCCAGAACTCTCTTTAGTTTCACTTTGCTTTGGAGGAATATCTCTCAAGTACAGGCCTTTTGCAAAGTAGAGTACAGAGTTTAAAAATTTTTTATCTCTCAAGTACAGGCCTTTTGCAAAGTAGAGTACAGAGTTTAAAAATTTTTTTTTTTTAATTGTTTATAAATTTAGAATAACCAATTATTGTTTTCCAATTAAGGGGTAAAGATAGATAGTTTTTTGAAGAATAAAGGGATTATGGTGTTCTGGCCGGAAAGTGGAGCTGAGTCCATAAAAGATCAACCACGATCTCATTGAATGGCGGAGCAGGCTTGAGGGGCCAGATGGCCTACTCCTGCTCCTAGTTCTTATGTTCTTATATTCTTAATTTAGCGTGGCCAATCCACCTAACCTGCACATTTTTGGGTTGTGGGGGTAAAACCCATGCAGACACGGAGAGAACGTGCAAACTCCTCATGGACAATGATCCAGGGCTGGGATTCGAACCCGGGTCCTCAGCGCTGTAGGCAGTGCACAGAGTTTGCCACAGTATCTTGTTGCCTTGTTACATATGCAGTGGAACTTCCTTTGTTAATGTTGATTCCTTCACCTCGGCTGTCAACACTTCTACTTATTTAACTTCTAATCTCACTTTGTGTCTTACGGCATAAAGGGATTTATTTCACCCTTTTAATGTCTTCTGTACATGTGGGCAAACCCACTGGTATCATTTTCAAGAACTACTTTGAGGATTTAGCTGCTTAGTTTCCCATTTTCTTTAGTTATCCCCTTGAGCCTGCTCCACCATTCAATATGATCATGGCTGATCTTTAACCTAAATCCATACCCACCTGTTGTTCATTTAGAACCGTAGAATCCCTGCAGTGCAGTCGGAGGCCATTCAGCCCATCTAGTCTGCACCAGCCCTCAGGAAAGAAGCACCTCACCACACTCACATCCTATCCCCTAACTCAGTCCGGTGTTTTGGACACTCAGGGGCAATTTAGCATGGCCAATCCACCTAATCCACACATCTTTGGACTGTGGGAGGAAACCGGAGCACCCGCAGAAAAACCCACGCAGACACGGGGAGGAAGTGAAGTGCAAAGACAGTCACAGACAGTCACCCGAGGCCGGAATTGATACGGGTCCCTGGCGCTGTGAGGCACCAGTGCTAACCACTATGACACCCATATCCCTGAATTCTTTTGGTTAATGTACATCTATCAGTCAATGTTTTTTCCATATCTATTTTACAATTGTAATATTAGAGGAGCTTCTTCATTGTCATCTTTCTTGTCTACAGTTGGCAAATTTCTAATTGCTTTTCCCTGCTGTCATTTCTTTACAATATAGTGGGGAGATCTCTGAATTCTTCCCAATTGTTCCCTTCAGCTTTTCTCAACAGTCTTTTGCAGACTTTGATTTTCTTCTGTATTTCGTATAGTTTTGTACTCCATTGGTGAAATGGGCAGATACATGGCAGGTACAATTTCACTCAGAGACATTTTGGGTATATTATTTGTGTCATGATTTGCCCTCTTTTAACCATACATAGTTGACTGGCTGGGTGAAGATTCTGACAACTGAAGGAAATCTGAAGCATTCTTGGTATCATTTGATTTATTTGTTTTGCAAAGACTGCTGGCTCCCGATTGATAACTTTGAAAATTATTTGAACAATCTGAATGGCGTTTTAACCTCCCGTGAGTTGGTGGTGTGTGATTGATAAACTCTCCACATTTGTAAGTGGTGCGATTCCCTTCCTATCTCACATAGGAGCCAATCGGCGTGGATACGTCGACAGAAGGTGGGGGCCAGCCAGGTAAATGTGATGGACCTTCCCCCCCCCCCCTCATGTCACTTTGAGGCTCGACGCTCACCTTCCCACAGTCTGCAAGCGCGTGCTATATATACAACAATTTTAATAATAAATTGGGAAAACTGAATGTGAAACAGTCTAGACTGGACTATATGTTCATGTCTTCAGTCCTGCCACTGCTTTCGATCTTTCAGTTTCATAAAAGCAATGTCACTGAAGATAGTTCAGCTTCTTTATGGTAATAAGCAGCTGCGAAGTAATCAGATATGCTATCATGAACATTATGAAGAGCATTTTTAAGCAATTATTGAACTACATCTAGCAGAATAGATGGCTGATCCTGAACTGCACGATGGTAGGTCAACTAAGTTTATTCTGACAGGATAATAAATAAATGATGCAATGTAACTTTATAGGCTCATTCTCCAAGTGGGGAGTCTCGTGCCCTGGGAGCCTACACCATATGAGGAATATGAGGAAACACTGCCTATGATTTTCTGATCATGAAACTGGATGAGCAGAAATCCCAAGGTCGGGGACACCCAAATTTCCACACTATACTCCAAACAGACAAAGCTGACTGCCAAAGACGCAAACTCAAAAATCTTTCCCCCCTCCCAATCCATGCAGTGGGTTAATACTGTTGCTTCACAGCGTCAGGGTCCCCGGTTCGATTCCCGCTTGGGCCGTCTGTCTGTGTGGAGTCTGCACGTTCTCCCTGTGTCTGCACAGGTTTCCTCCGGGTGCTCCGGTTTCCTCACACAAGTCCTGAAAGTTGTGCTATTAGGTGAATCGGACATTCTGAATTCTCCCTCTGTGTACCCGAACAGGCGACTCGGGGCTTTTCACAGTAACTTAATTGCAGTGTTAATTTAAATGATTTAAGAGGAGGAAGGGGAAGCTGGAGAATGGCTTAACGGATATCAGGGGGCCTAGGGCAAGGCTACAAAGAACGGGACCCCCAAAGAAACACCGAAAATAGGGGACGGAATTCTCTCAGCCCGGGGACGGGCCGGAGAATTGCTGCGACCGCCGTGAATAGCACCACGCCGCCCCGACGCTAGGACGCGATTCTCCGCAGAGTGCCCCCCGGCAATTCTCCGCCCGGGATGGGCCAAGCGGTTGTACCGAAAACACCCGAGCCCCGCCGGCACCGTTCTAACCTGGTCTTACCCGGTGGGATCTCGGAGTGGAAGGATCTGGGGGCAGCCTGTGGGCAGGGCCTCCGCTGTGGCCTGGCCCGCGATCGAGGCCCACCGATCGGCGGGCCAGCCTCTCGGGCTGGGGGCCTCCTTTGTTCCACGCCATCTTATGTTGGTGCCGGTGCGGAGAAAGGAGTCACTGCGCATGCGCAGACATCGCGCCAGTCCCACGGCGCATGCGTGGACCGGCGGCACCCATCTGATGCCAGGATCGGCAGCTGAAGCGGCACAGGTCGCTCCAGTGCCATGCTGGCTCCCTGTAGGGGCCACAATTGCTGATCCTGAGACCATGTTGACGCCGTCGAGAAACACAACAGCATTTATGACGGCGACAACACTTAGCCTCAGGATCAGAGAATCCCGCCCAAGATTGAGGGGGGGGGGCGGGTTGCAAGTGAAAGAACAGCATATATGTAAATAGATGACAATTGCTACTCTGCACACTCTCCAGTGTAATCACTTCCTTTCTACAGTGTGGTGACCAGAAAGTTGCACACAGTTCTCCAGCTGGGGCATAACCAGCACAGCTCCAGCATAACCTCCCTGCTCTTATATTCAAAGCTTCAGTTAATAAAAGCAAAAATCCTATGTCTTTTTTTATTTTCATAAATTTAGAGTACCCAATTCTTTCTTTTTCAATTAAGGGGCAATTTAGCGTGGCTGATCCACCTACCCTGCACATCTTTGGGTTGTGGGGGTGAAACCCACGCAGACACTGGGAGAACGTGCAAACTCCACACGGACAGTGACCCAGAGCCGGGATCGAACCTGGATCCTTGGTGCCGAGAGGCAGCAGTGCCACCATGCCACCCCCCCCCCCCCATAGGCCTTCTTAATCACCTTATCTACCTGTCCTGCTGTATTCAGAGATCTGTGAAAATGTACACAAAGGTCCCTTTGATCCTCTGTACTTCCTATGGTCCGACCATTCTTTGTATATTGTTAGTCCTCCCAAAATGCTTTACCTCACAATTTTCATGATTAAATTCCATTTGCCATTCTTCTGCCCATCTAACCAGCCTATCTATATCGCCCTGTAATCTAAGGCCTTGCTCCTCACTATCTACCACACCACCAATTTTTTTGTCATCTGCAAGCTTACTTATCACACCTCGTACACTCACATCCAGATTATTAATGTATACTACAAACCGCACGGGACCCAGCACTGATCCCAACGGAACGCCATTGGACACAGACTTACAGTCACAAAAACCACCTTCAACCATGGCCCTCTGCTTCCCACTCCTCAGCCAGTTTTGGGTCCAGTTTGCCAAACTGTCCTGGATCCTGTGGGCTCTTAACTTCTTCAACAACCTCCCATGTGGGACCCTGTCAAAAGCCTTAAAATCCACGTCGAGTACATCAACCGACTACCTTTGTCTTCACACCTAGTCACCTCCTCAAAAAATTCAAATTTGTACGACGTGATCTTCCTTTGACAAAACCATGCTGGCTGATATCCTTGATTAATCCTTGCCTTCTCTCCAAGTGGCGATTAATTCTGTCCCTCAGAATTTTTCCCAGTAATTTCCCTATCACTGAAGTTAGGCTCACTGGCCTGTAATTTCCTGGTGGTCTGTCCCTCGTTCCCTTCTTGACTAACGGCACCACATTAGCTCTCCTCAGTCCTCTGTGGCCAGAGAAGATATAAAAATTTTTGTCGGAGGCGCTGCAATCTCCTCCCTTCTCTTCCACAGCAACTTGGGCCACATCTCGTGTAGCGCCGGTATTTTATCCAATGTTAGGCCCGTTAAACCTGTTAATACCTCATCCCTCTCAATGTTAAGTTGTTTAAGTGAATCATAATGAGCCTCCCTGATTTCTATACCTACATCATCCTTCTCTGTAGTGAACATTTCAAACCTTGCCTACATCTCCTGGTTCCACATACAAATTGCCACGTTGGTCCACAATGGGCCCTGATCAACCTCCCACCCTTAATAAACTTACAAAACACCTTTGGAATTTCCTTTATGTGACCTGCAGTGCTTTTTCATGCCCCCTCTTCGCTCTCCCAATTTCTTTCTTAAATAACCCCATGCACTTTCTATATTCCTCTTGGATTTCTGCTGTTTTGAGCCCTCAGCATCTGCCATAAGCCTCCCTTTTTTTCTTCCTTATCCAACCCTGGATATCCCTTGACATCCAGGGTTCTCTGGACTTATTGCTCCCACCCTTCACTATCATGGGAACATGTTGGCCCTGTACTCTGGCTATTTCCTTTTTGAATGAATCCCACTGTACTGATGGAGGTTTTCTTTTCTTATATATGCAATGGGAACAGGCTAGGGAGTTTTCTTTATTTTTGTTCCTTTATATTTACCCTGGAGAGGGGCTATCTTGCTAGCAGCAAGGTTTTAGCTAGTGAATGGGAGTGGTGCTGGTAGGGGCTGTGGCCTATTGGACCTGTTTAGGCATGGCTCAATGAGCCTAGCATGTTTATTTGGTGGGGGGATAGGTTTGGCCAGGAGGGAGCATTGTACTCTGGGAGGTGATCAGCTGGTTCCAAAGGAGGAGGAGTGGTTGGGGAGAGTGGGGTCGGGGGGGGGGGGGGGGGGGGGGGAAGGATTTCCCTGACACTGACTAGGACTTTTTCTTTTCTCACCTTTTGGGTGGGGTTGGCAGCCATCTTGGGTGGGCCTTGGGCCTTGGTATTTGGTGTGAGTACTGGATAATCCTTCGTGGTGTGAATGGCTGACTCTGGATTGAAGGGGAGGGTGAGAGACCCCCGAGCAGGTTGGTCACGTGTGGGTGTTAGAAGGTCCAGTGAAGAGATCAAGAGTTTTCTCACAACTGAAGAATTTAAGGGCAGATGTGGTGCTTCTGTCGGAGACCCACCTGCAGGTTCAATAGTAACCTTAAAAAAGGAAATTGAATAAATACTACAAAAACGGGTGAAGGGCAGGGGAGTGGGACCAGTTGGATAACCCTTTCCACAAGCTGCCACAGTGGCCTTCTTCTCTGTTGGGTCATTCATTGATTCCCTAGTTCACCCCGGCTTAGCTCAGTTGGCTGGACAGCTGGTTCGTGATGCAGAGCAAGGCCAACAGCAAGGGTTCAATTCCCGTACTGACTGAGGTTCTGTATGAAGGCCCTGCCTTCTCAGCCTTGCCTGAGGTGTGGTGATCCTCAGGTTAAACCACCACCAGTCAGCTCTCCTTCCCTACCCCCAAAGGGGAAAGCAGCCATGGTCATCCAGGACTACGCCGACTTTACTTTTATTCATTTCATCCAATGGCCCAGCTGAGAACTGACCTGTCCTTCCTGGGGCCAGAATATGGGTGTCTTCTGATGAACAATCTATAGCGTGATCTTTTTTAACTGTGATCTTTTCAAACTCCTGCTCTCCAGATGCATAATTTACGAAAAGAGACATTCCAAACATTTTTTTAATAAACACTATACATTTAATAAAGAAAAGCTATGGGAAATCAGATCATAAAAGGTGAGGTTTATGTACATACTTTAGTTGCCATGGAGATGCAATGTAAATAATACTCCAGTGACCCCTGTTTTCTCTCAGTTGATCTTATAAATACTGCATCAAATGGCTGGTAATGAAGTAAGGCACCAATTTAAGCATCTCTAAATATCAAGTCAACTGGGATTCCTTTGTTCATAAGCTTTATATTTGGAATAGATCTTAAAGTGGGCATTTTATGTTTGTATAAACCGCAGCGTGATGGGGCGGGGGGCGTTGGTCGCTGTGGTCGGAGGGGGCAGTTATTGGACTGGGGCTAGAGTATTCCCTGATGATGGGCTGATACAGTTAGGCTGAATGTTTCATTTTGACTACAGTATTGTTGATTACAGCAGAATCTTTGAGAAGCACTGATGTTTGGAATGGTTATCCAGAATTGTGGGCTCTGAGCTAGGGTCTGTTCCGAGTTGACTTTCTCTCAGCTCTAGGCTCACCCCTCTCTTATTTGTATTTTTTGCACTGATTTGACACACAGTATGGAATGAATGGGAAGCAGTAAAATGTAGCCGGGCAGCACTGAGGTTCGACATTGTTTCAAATGGCCCAGTGCCTGAAATTGAAATCACCTTGCACTGAAACGGTTACCATAATGAAACCTAAAGAAGGGAAAATCCAGGCCCCAAAAAGACTGATTAAATTTAAAGGTTAAACTCACCTGCTTACGTTGGATCCGAGCAGAGTGACCACAAGGAAACAAGAGGCAGGAGGCACCAACAAAAGGTTTAATGAAACACACAATTACTCTATTCCACACCCCGAAGGGTTCTCCTGCCCCGATCTTCACTTGGGCCGGGGTTTTTATACTAGACTAACTCTCCTTGTTAAGGGGAAGCCTCGCTCCGTTAACGGGGGACTTCATACTCTGCTGAGGTCACGGGGAACCTGATAGTTCATACTCTGTGAGAGTTGTAACAGTTTACCTATTTAATTAATTGATCGTGCTTACAATAGTCTGACTTTCTTCTATAGCCAGAAACAACCAAGTTCACCCTGATATAATTTTATGGTAGTTTCATCTGAAATTGTCAGTGAAATAGGCTCGGATTTACCAGCTCCACCACTCCCCCGGCGGTGTGTTTTCCGGCGGCAGAGACAGTTCACTATTGGCCACTGGCACGATCTTCTAGTTCTGCCGATGTCTACGCCTACGGCGTGGGCTGCTTGGTAGCACACTGGTTAGCACTGTTGCCTCACAGCTCCAGGGACCCAGGTTCGATTCCCGGCTTGGATCTCTGTCTGTGTGCAGTCCGCCCGTGTCTGCGTGAGTTTCCTCTGGTTTCCTCCCACAGTCCAAAGATGTGCGAGTTAGTTGGATTGCCCTTAGTGTCCAAAAAAGGTTAGGTGAGGTTATGGGCATATGGTGGTGTGGGCTGAAGTGGCTGCCCTTTCCAAGGGCTTGTGCAGACTCGATGGGCCGAATGGCCTCCTTCTGCACTGTAAATTATTTCATTCTATGCGCCGTTTTGCCTGCTCTGCACCCTCCACTATTGGGGAACCCGCCGTGATTGGGGGACGGGGGGACGGACTACATTGGCGGGACCGATAGATCCGATGACGGGAAGGGCAATAGGATTTAGCCAACAGTCTCTCCTGGGAAAAGATAATGGGCAGAATTCTTCCCTGCCCCCATTGGCAGGTTCAATGGTGGGGGGGAGGGAAAGGGGGAGCGGCATTTGGTGGGGGTCCAAAAATTGGTTTCATGCTGGGGTGAAATGGCAGCGAGGCCTTTCAGTCCTGCCTGCCATGGCGACTCTCAAATCCCACCAGAGGCTGGCGGGAAACTCATTTGCAGATGAAGACCCAACCGGAATCGCACCCCTTACAGCGTCTCATTGAATGCCACACCAGCGGGAAAATATGCCAGTCTGGAATATACCGGGACCAATGCGGCATGTTAAAGTCAGGACTTACTTTAAGAAGAACTTGGGAAGCTCCCACAGATCAGAAGAGAAGATGGAGGCCTCCAGTGGCCAAACCCTGGATTAGCCAGTGCAGCACCAGCTGGGTGGATCCTCAACTACGTGGATCGTCTGCCCGAAGCAGCATTTAGAAAGTTCCTAGTGCAGAACATCGCCCAGAGTGCTGAACTTCACTGAGCGGCTTTATCAAAGGATGGGATCCTCATCCAGGGACTTCACCAAAGGATGGGATCCTCATCCAGGGTCTTCACCAAAGGATGGGATCCTCATCCAGGGACTTCACCAAAGGATTGGATCCTCATCCAGGGACTTCACCAAAGGATTGGATCCTCATCCAGGGACTTCACCAAAGGATTGGATCCTCATCCAGGGACTTCACCAAAGGATGGGATCCTCATCCAGGGACTTCACCAAAGGATGGGATCCTCATCCAGGGACTTCACCAATGGATGGGATCCTCATCCAGGGACTTCACCAAAGGATTGGATCCTCATCCAGGGACTTCACCAAAGGATGGGATCCTCATCCAGGGACTTCACCAAAGGATGGGATCCTCATCCAGGGACTTCACCAAAGGATTGGATCCTCATCCAGGGACTTCACCAAAGGATTGGATCCTCATCCAGAAACTTCAAGGATCAAACGCATCCGGAGGAGGTGTGAATGGCAGGCTGATGAGCAGCCATCACCCGAAAGAAAAAAAGAGGAAAACCGAGTAAAATAAAAGTCAGCAAAGAATAGGGAAGCTGACTGAAGGCAGGGGTTATGGTCTGAAACTACTGAACTCAGTGCTGGGTCCGCAAAGCAGGAAGGAGCCTAATTGGAAAGTGAGGTGCTGACCCTTGACCTCACATTGAACTTCTCTAGAACAGTGCAGGAGGGCAGGGATAGACAGCTGGGGACGGCAGCAAGGTGGAAAATTCAAATGAAAGGCTTGAGGTCCGAACAAAGTGGTTATCCAGTCTCTGTTTGGTCTCCCCCAGGTAGGGCAAAGGACACCATGAGCAACAAATACCATATACCTGCTTGAAAGAAGTACACCTAAATCAGTTGGAAGGACTGTTTGGGTCCTTGACAGTGAGAAGGGAGGAGGCAAATGCGTCACCTGTGCATGCAAGGGAAGGTGTTGTGGGAAGGACAGTGGTAATTTAGGAGTGGTTCATAAGTTCATAAGATATAGGAGCAGAATTAGGCCATTCGGCCCATCGAGGCTGCTCCCCCATTCTATCATGTCTGATAAGTTCCTCATCTACTGCCCACAATGTTACAGGCCAAGAGCTGGATTGAAAAATCAGCCACAGCATCTCCTCCCTGGAACACATGACCTAGGAGCGGGAATAGGCAATTTAGCCTCCCGAGTCGAACACCCTCAATGTGATTATGGCTGATCCCATCCTGGCCTCAGCTCCACCTTCCTGCCTGTTCTCCACAACCCTTCAACCCATTTCCTATTAAAAATCTGTCTAACACCTCCTTAAATTTACTCACTGACCCAGCATCCACCGCACTCTCGGGTAGCGAATTCCACAGATTCACAACCATTTGGGAGAAGTAGTTTTCCCTCAAATCTGTATTAAATTTGCGACCTCTTATTCTAAGATTATGCCGCACAAGAGGACGCATCAGCTACACGTCTATTTTATCCATCCCTTTTAGCATCTTGTATACCTCACATACCTCAATTAGATCTCCCCTCATTCGTCTAAACTCGAGAGAGTACAGGCCTAAACTGTTCAATCTCTCCTCGTCTGACAGTGGGCCAGGGTGTGAGTGAGGATCATCATCAGCCCTTCAGAATATTATAAGGGGAAGATGTGCTTGGTTGTGGCGGTGATGGAAATGGAGGAGAACGACCCACCGCACACGGAGGCTGATGGGGTGGAATGCAAAAATGATGGGAACCCATCAGAATTTTGGGAGGGAGGGGGAGTGCAAGAGCAGGAGTGCATGGACCAGAATGGACAAGATTGAGGATCCTGTCAATCACAGTGGAGGGAGGAATTCCTCAATTGAGGAAAAATGAAGGCGTATCAGAAGCACCATGATGGGAATTTGCATGATCAGAACAGAAGGAGATAGCGATACTGGGAGAATGGAACAGAATCCTGAAAGGAAGCAAGGTTGACGAGGTGTAGTCAAGGTAACTGTGGGAGTCAATGGGCATATTGGTGGACAACCAATCTCCTGAAACTAGAGAAGTCGAGGGATGGAAAGGAAGAGTCAGCCCATTGCTTGTGGGACCTTACTGGCCACATACTGACTACATAGCCACAGTGAATGCACCTCAAAAATAATTAATTGGCTTTGAATTCACGTGGGACATTCTGGAGGTGCAGAAGAGGCTTTATAAATTCAAGTCTTCCTTTAGATATTTAGGGTGCAAATTTTGTCCAACATGTGTGCTTCCTGGGCTGTGACACACTTTAGGAAGTTCTGAGGTTAGGAAGGCTACTGGGATAAATGCAAACAAGTCTTTCTTTTTACAGCATCTAAAGGATCTCAGTAATTTAGGGGAGAAGATGCTCAAATATGTCGCACTCCGGAGTTTGGACACTGACTTTCCAGGTGGAATCTGATTGTCAGTGACCAATGCAGAGGAACTGGAATCACAGCACCCTGCCTCTGACTGCCTCTGACTCTGTGTGTCCATGAAATTCCTGGTCAAACCAGTATTTAAATATTTCAACATTCAGGGAACTTTGAAACACATCAGCCACAATCTAATTGAATGGCGGAGCAGGCTCGAAGGGCTGAATTGCCTCCTTCTGCCCCTAATTCCTATGGTCCTATTGCTGAACAGTGTGCCAAAGTTTGAATGTCTCCCCCAAGTTAACTTCTCCAATTCCAGAAAATGTTTCACTCTGCCAGGGTTTTAAGGTGTGTGTAAATTCACAAAGCCTATTGTTTCTGTGACATTGATGGATCAGTTCAATGTGTAAAAGCTCTTGCGTGACCTCTTCTGGGACCTGGAGAGCAGAAATAGGCAGCTCTCCTGACCGATGCAAGAGTAACCTGCCTGACATGGAGACTGGCACTTTGCAGACTCTGTACATTACCGGTTAGTCTCTGAAGAGCGGCAAAATGGTAAAATAGGGGTGCAACAATTTGTTTGACTTCTGTACTGGCTCCGGGCTGACTTCCCAGATGCTCTGCACGCAGGTTGCCTATTGTCTGCTTGTTAAGCCGGTATTCAGGCAAACGGTATTCAGTCTTGGGCTGCTCTTGTTACTCTCTGGTGATGAATCTTGTCCTCAGGGTATTCCTTTCTGCTCTTTTCTATTATTCTAACAAATTATATGCTGGCAGGCAGTCTGTGCAGAAACTCTCCTCTGTACAGTTTGTACTTTCCACTACAGATGTGGATCATTCAGGAGATTGAAACAGTTGTAAAGCATTTCACTTTTAGTTTGTGACCTGTGCGATAATGAACTTCTGAAAATAGCAGAAGGTGGAGGAGATGGTGACAAAATACCTTTCATCTTGCCAAGGAGGTTGCATATGTATTTCTTAATGTTTTTGGAGGACATTCATTTCCATGAGCTGTTCTTAAATTTACAAGTAATAAAAGATAGGATCAAACTGCCATGGTACTTGTTACATAGAATCATAGAATTTACAGTGCAGAAGGAGGCCATTCGGCCCATCAAGCCTGCACCAGCCATTACAAAGAGCACCCTACTGAAGCCCACGTATCTACCCTATCTCTGTAACCCAGTAACCCCCACTTAATATTTTTTGGACACTAAGGGCAACTTAGCATGGCCAATCCACCTAACCTGCACATCTTTGGACTGTGGGAGGAAACCGGAGCACCCGGGGGAAACTCATGCAGACTTCACACAGACAGTAACCCAGCCGGGAATCGAACCTGGGACCCTGGAGCTGTGAAGCAACTGTGCTAACCACTGTGCTACCGTGCTGCCCCGCAACGTCCTGTTAATCTTTAGAGTTTAAAATGGATGCAATCGATAACATAGGCAACACTAAAGTAGTGGATAGAACTAGGTTTTCCCAATGGGATTGCAAGTTGTGATTACAATGGGATACCAAGAAGATTTTTTTTCCATCAGTAATATTGGCCGGATCGCTTCTCGGCCTTTTGGCTAAGATCAAGTGTAGTAATATTGGCCGGTACACTGCTTCTACTTTACAACCAGTGCAACGGATTGGTTGTCATCTGTGAGGTTTATCAGGCAAAAGCGCAGCTTTCATTTTTGGTCTTGTTTTCAGTATCTCAACAACATGGATAATTCATGTCGGTGAATTGGGGAGAAGACGGTGACTTGGTGCCAAGCCCATGGACTTGGGGTGTCCTCCTCGGGATCGGAGTGGCCTGACTCAGACCACATTGCTGCAGTCTGTCTTTTAAACGCACCCCTACATGCCATAGGGGCTTTGAAACACATATTCAGTTTCCCTCCCAAAAAATAGCGCTGATTACAAGCTGTAAGGGAAGGGAATCAGGTGCTTCAATTTATCTCTCCTCCCCTGTCTGTAAAACCTGAAACATTTATTCTGCTGTGTAAATCTAACAATTTCATTTTTTTAATACACATATACACACACGCACAAATATTGACAAGCATACATTGAGTCATAGAGTCATAGACGTTTACAGCATGGAAACAGGCCCTTTGGCCCAGCTGGTCCATGCTGCCCAGTTTCTATCACTAAGCTAGTCCCACTTGCCCGCATTTGGCCCATATCCATTTATACCCACCCTGCCCATGTAATTCTCTAACTGCTTTTTAAAGGACAAATTTGTACCTGTCTCTTCCACTGCCCCTGGCAGCTCCTTCCAGATGCTCACCCCCCTCTGTGTGAAGGAATTTCCCCTCTGGTCTCTTTTGTATCTCTCCCCTCTCACCTTAAACCTATGCCCTCTACTTCTAGACTCCTCTACCTTTGAGAAAAGATGTCGACTATCTACCTTATCTATGCTCCACATTATTTTATAGACCTCTATATGCTCACCCCTCAGCCTCTTAAGCTCCGGGGGAGAAATCCCAGTCTATCCAGCCTCTCCTTATAATTCAGGCCATCAAATCCTGGTAGCACCCTCGTAAATCTCTCCTGCACACTTTCTAGTTTAATAATATACACATAAAAAAATAAACATACACACACAAATATACACATGCACCAATACACTTACACATGTGCTTATACGCACAGATAAACACGTACACAGATTCACATGAATACACACATAAATATATGCATGCATACAGATTTCCAGCTGTGCCCATTAACAGTGACCTCTTCAGCAGATCACAATCATAAATGTAGAGCAGTACAATAGGTCTGGGAAAACTGTAGGAAAGGGCAGGAAACAAAAACAGTTCATCAAGGACAGAGGGCGGGATTCTCCCAGCCCCAGGCCGGGTCGGAGAATCCCCGCGACCAGCGCGAATCGCGCCACGCCGCCCCGCCGCCAGGATGTGATTCTCCGCAGAGCGGAGCGATTCTCGGCCTGGGATGGGCTGAGCGGTCGTCGCAAAAAGCGCCGAGTCCCGCCGCCGTTCTAACCTGCTCTCAGCGTGGAAGTGTCCCGGGCCGGTCTGAGGGGGGGATGAGGGGGGTATCGACCCGTCCGTTGTGGTCCGGCCCACGATCGGGGCACACCAATTGGCGGTCCGGCCTCACGGGCTGGGGGCCTCCTTTCTTCCGCAGCGGCCCCTTTAACCCTGCGCCATGTTGTGTCGGATCCGGCGCGGAGAAGGGAGCCACTGCGCATACGTACGTTGGCGCTGGTGCCACTGCGCATTTGCGAACCCCGTGGCGCCCAGTTGACGCCGGGATCGGCAGCTGGAGTGGTGTGGTCGCACCAGTGCCATGCTGGCCCCCTGTAGGGGCCAGAATTGCCGATCCTGAGGCTATGTTGACGCCGTCGAGAAACGCAACGGCGTTTCTTTTTTTTTTAAATATAATTTTTATTGGAACTTTTTACAGAAAATATAAAACATAACGACAAACAATGAAATGCAACAAAATAACCCATAATAACTGTAACACCCCCAGACCGTATCGACGCATGTATCACATCCCCCACCCCCCCAACCCCAATGAACAACAAAAGAACTTAAAAATAAATGAAAATTAAATAAACAAACATAGTCATTGTCCGCCCCCCCCCCCCCCGCCTTTTTCCTCCCCCTTCCCCCCCTCTCTCCCCCCCGGGTTGCTGCTGCTACTATCCCTGTACCCTATCGTTGAGCCAGAAAGTCGTGAAAAGGTTGCCACCGCCTAAAGAACCCTTGTACCGACCCTCTCAGGGCGAATTTGACCTTCTCTAGCTTAATGAAACCCGCCATGTCATTGATCCAGGTCTCCACGCTTCGGGGCCTCGCGTCCTTCCATTGTAGCAAGATCCTTCGCCGGGCTACTAGGGACGCAAAGGCCAGCACACCGGCCTCTTTCGCCTCCTGCACTCCCGGCTCCACCCCAACCCCAAAAATCGCGAGTCCCCATCCTGGCTTGACCCTGGATCCCACCACCCTCGACACCGTCCTCGCCACCCCCTTCCAGAACTCCTCCAGTGCCGCAACGGCGTTTCTGACGGCGTCAACGCTTAGCCTCAGGATCACAGAATCCCGCCCGGAGTTTTAAAAGAATGTGTAATTGTAGGCTTTTCCCTGACAAAGATATCTCAAATTCTGGACTGCTGCAACACTGTGGCAACAGAGACCATTGAACAGATTTCTGATTATACCGGTAATACTGCGAGGCAAGAAAATAAATAGACCGAGGATGTTGAGTTCAGATATCTTTAGTGATGATTAAGGAAGAGGGGGGCAAGGCAGAGATTGTAATCTAGTCCTCACTGCAGGCAGAAAGCGAGCTGAAGATGTGAAAACTCACAAAGCCAACCTGCACCAGACTTGCAATTTGGAATGTAATTAAGTAGCAAAGATTGCAGCGATGCATGAACAAAACATATCAGTTTATCTGTTTATTTTAATTTGCAAAGGATCTCAGCGCAGAGCCTTCCATTTCTCAGGGAAATACGATCCAAGAAGTTGTTGTCTGTGGTTATACACAGAAAATGCTGCTTATGCATCTGGAACTTGATGTTATGTGAAATGTTTTCGCTGATGCTAATGTCTTCTCCACTTCTAAAGTTTGCAATTTCATATTGAAACGTTTCAACTAGTGAGCAAATTTAAAGAGGCTGAATAAGTGCCTTTTTCCCCAGAGACCTTCAAAATCGGACAGTTGTAAATATTTCATTCAGCCTCTTTTATCTCTGTATGTTGTGGCGACATTTCACTATTTCACTAAGGGGCTGGTTTAGCACAGGGCTAAATCGCTGGCAGACCAGGCAGGCCAGCAGCACGGTTCAATTCCCGTACCAGCCTCCCCAAACAGGCACCGGAATGTGGCGACTAGGGGCTTTTCACAGTAACTTCATTTGAAGCCTACCTGTGACAATAAGCAATTTTCATTTTCGTTTCATTTCATTTTCGTTATACTGTGCTCCACCTCTGTTTCAAGTTTCAAGGATCACTATGCTTACCAATCACCATTGAGACCCCGCTGTAAAATAGCCGTTAATAAGTTAAATTAAGATATTGCACTGTTATGTCTTGCAAACCAATGCAGCACTGTGTGGTCATAGAATCACAGAATTCCTACAATGCAGAAGGAGGCCATTTGGCCCATTGAGTCTGCACCATCCCTCCAAAAGAGCACCCCCACTGGTCCATTTCCCCATCCTTCCCTGTAACCCCATAACCGTACCTAACCGTTGGACACTGAGGGGCAATTTAATATGGGCAATCCACCTAATCTGCCCATCTTTGGACTTGGGAGGAAACCGGAGCACCCGGAGGAAACCCACAAAGACACAGGGAGAACATGCAAACTCCACACAGTCACCCAAGGCCGGATTTTAACCCGGGTCTCTTGCGCTGGGAGGCAGCCATGCTAATCGCTGCACCACCGTGTCACATGATCATATGGGGACATCATCAGAGGCATTTGGGGGACCCCCCCACCGCCTTCCACCTGAGGCTGTGAGCAAGCAACAACTCTATCAAAATGTCTGATGATCTGGTTAAGTAACTTACGGTGTGGCAACCTTTACATCCTTTGTTTCCACTGCAAAGAAAGAGAGAACAACTAAAACATGACATTCCTATGTAGATATTAAATATGAAAAATAAATTTCACTCAACTTAGCTGCAAACATTTGTAGAATGACCTCTTACGTGGGCAGTAAGAGTAGCATAGTGATTAGCACGATTGCTTCACAGCTCCAGGGTCCCAGGTTCGATTTGCGGCTTGGGTCACTGTCTGGGCGGAGTCTGCACGTCCTCCCCATGTGTGAGTGGCTTTGCTCCGGTTTCCTCCCATAGTCCAAAGATGTGCAGGTCACGTGGATTGGCCATGCTAAATTGCCCTTAGTGTCCAAAATTGCCCTTCGTGTTGGGTGGGGTTAGTGGATCATGGGGATAGGGTAGAGGTGTGGGCTTGGGCAGGGCGCTCTTTCCAAGAGCCGGTGCAGACTCGATGGGCTGAATGGCCTCCTTCTGCCCTGTAAAATCTATGAAAATTGGGAAAATGGAGATTTGTATTTTAGACCAATAATTTTACATGTTCCTTTTTAAAGCTGTAACGAAGAATATGAGATAAATTACAAACAGAAAATGCTGTAAACGCTCAGCGGATCAGGCAGGATCTGTGGAGAGAGAACAAGAGTATTCAGCTGGGATTCTCCTGCCTTCCTCGTGGCTGGGATGATTCTGAGGTCCCGCTGGAAGTGAATGGAGTTTTGGCTGGGATGCCAAATTTTCTGTAATCATTCCCAGCGGGGCAGGGGCGGGCGAGATCGGAGAATCCCGTCATATGTTTCAGATCGGTGGGCTTTTTTCAACAGTTTGAAAAAGTTTGAAACAAATCTTTGCCACTTACCTCTCTCTCAAGCAGTTCATATCTTGTCCAGTGCAATCGGTTTAGTCTTTGGAATAGAACATAGAACAGGACAGCACAGAACAGGCCCTTCGTCCCTCGATGTTGTGCCGAGCAATGATCACCCTACTCAAACCCATGTATCCACCCTATACCCGTAACCCAACAACTCCCCCCCTTAACCTTACTATTAGGACACTACGGGCAATTTAGCATGGCCAATCCACCTAACCCGCACATCTTTGGACTGTGGGAGGAAACCGGAGCACCCGGAGGAAACCCACGTACACACGGGGAGGACGTGCAGACTCCACACAGACAGTGACCCAGCCGGGAATCGAACCTGGGACCCTGGAGCTGTGAAGCATTTATGCTAACCACCATGCTACCCTGCTGCCCCTATGAATAATGAAGACCTTGTCCATTTTCAATATAATTCCATTTTCAATTTCCTCGCGTGTTCGTGGCTTCTGGAAGGAGTTGGGGTGGGTCCCTGTCTTTAGTGTTACAGTTGTTATTGGGCGGGATCCTGCCCTGATGGTGTGGTGTGCATCGATAGATGATGGCTTCCAACAAAGATGCTGTTCTGTCATTACCCCCCACTCCCCACCTCACCCGGCTGGGACCTAGGTTGTTAACCGCCTGGGTTCAAGTGAGACGGCATGGTGGAAATAATAATGGTGTCTCGTGCTTTGTTCGTCAAAATCCTTGAGAGATCCTGAAGAATGTTTATTGACCCTGATCCTGGCTTATCCTTGATTTGACCTTCTTCATGCGCCATTCAAGAAGTCTTTAGCCTGAGGTCTGCCTAGCATCCCAGCATCCTGGTTATTATCCTGGACTTTGCTCCCTGTTGATCATGTTGTTGTCTGCTTGATGGTGTCATTTCTTTTTCCATTTGCGGGGAAGTGAAGAATGTGGGTGTTATGGCCTGTACAGTTGATTATTGTGACTTAAGTTCACATCATGTTAAGCCAACTCGCAGATACAAGATTTATGCAGACTTTTTTTTAATCCCAAATGTATTTGGGGCTCATGTGGTCGGACAATTCTTGTGACTGAGGGAGAGCGGTTATTCTTTGTGACTTCTCCCATCATGGCATCCTCCCATCTACTCACTGGAAGGAAGGTAAGTAGAGCTGGAGTGGGGTGAGGGCAGGAGGGTGGGAGTTGGTTCGGTTAATTTGTCCACGCTACGTTCGAGGAAGATCTCCCTCAGTTAGAGCTAACAATGTCCGGTTTGCTTTCCTTATTCTCTTTGTTCTAACTCCAACCCAAAGAATCTGCATTTTTGAATGGGGATCTCAGGCATCCCCGCAGCTTCTTTCTCGTGGCAGGGGGTGGCGCACCATTCACCGGTGGCGTTGTCTTCTGGTCCTGTCACTGGGGTTTCCCTTTGGCTGCACTCTGCATTGCTGGGGGGGAGGGAGGGGGGGAGCGGTAGAGTTGTGCCATCAGCAAGGGATCCTCCAGCGTGGGCAGCCAGGAATTCTCTGGCTGTTCACATCAGCGGGGTCTTCTGATCCCACTGGTGGCCTGTCCCTGCCGTGGATTTTCCAGTAACGTTGGATGTGGTTGGTGGAGGGTCCCGTTGGCAGCGGGGCCGGGGTGCTCCGCCCGTTGGCGGGCAGCGGGCCACCTCCGACCACGAGGTGTATGCTGCATGGGGACTGGAGAATCCCAGCCTTTATCTTTATAGGCCTGGGTGAATTTTTTGATATTGTTGTGTGATCTGCCCTCGACCTGGAAGGGGGTTTGATTGCATTGTGGATGCCAGTGTAATTCCCGCAGAGGTCTCTGGTGTTCTCGGGTAGCAGAGGGGAGGGGTTCCTCTATTATTTCCATTTTAAAGCTGTTTTGTGATGGAATCCTGCGATGTTTCCTGCTTGGTGGGGACGAATCCATGGGAGAAACGCGCTGCGGACTTTCTCCCCAACTCATCCAATCTGATGTGTTCCTATGTTTGCGATGTGTTACGTGCTGTACCTATTCTGCATTGATATCTAGTATCTCCCTTTCCTTTGTTTTGATGCAACTACTGTAGAAAAAAACAAGAAAACTTCAACAAAAATACATTTACAAAAAAGAATAAGTATGGATTTCGCCATCACCAGAACAGCCGTCGCCACTCTTAGTTCACACTTCCTCTGTCCACGCCTCACAAAGGCAGCCGGGCTCACAACCTGCATATACATTGTATGCAAGAGTTAACACTGAGGCACGCACCGTAGCTGCAAAGTACCACACATACCTGCACATGGTGAATGGTTAATAGTTGCTCATTGTGTTGAGTATGTGCTGCCTCGTGTGCAGCTGTCATGCTCATCCTTTATCTGTCTGTCATTAATACAGTAATTTGTTAGCCACCTGCTTTCTAATGGTGCATCCCAAGCCACACATTCCTGCTGCACGTTAACTCTTTGCTATTGCACACAAGAGAATGTGAGAGCTCCGTTTGAGTTCCACAATGTTATCCCAATGCCAACAAAGATTGCCCGGGAAAGTGAGTGACACAGCAAGGGAGTCGATGAATAGATAACCAACTTTGCAGGTGGCCCACTGCACCTCCTGATGGGTTGTAATTCTGCGGTCAATAAGGGCACATCAATGGTGCTTAGAGGTTATAGGGCAGAGTAGACCGGGTTATAAGAGTGCGAGCAACATTGAGCTCATCTGACTCTGAACTCAACATTGTATGTGCTATCATTTTCTGGTGGAGCAACTGAAGCGATTATGCACTAAGAGCTGATGCGATCTAAACAGATGCATCCATTATGCTTATGCATATCACAACATTACCTAGTTGGCTTACAGTGATCTCCATACTGATAACTGAGTGCCACCTTTGACTGTGGTGTTTGTTATTGCGTTTGTTTCATGGTTTACCGTCTCAATTTTGTGTTTGACCATTTGCATCCTGGATGGGTGCAAACATACAATTGAATGAAAGGCCACATTGGGATCAGATATCCTAACTGAATCTATCAGCTTCAGCCGCAACTAATGAACTGTAACTGTCACATTGAATCAGCACGTCCACTGATGTCAAGTGGTTATTACAGAATCATAGAATCGTACAGCCATTGTACCCACCGTGACTGCGGCAGCTCTCTTACAGAGATATCCAGTTAGCTCCACTCCCCTTCTCTCTCCCCTACAGCTCTTCAATCTTTTTCCCCCCTTTTCAGGTATTTATTCAATTCTCTTTTCAAAGCTACTATTAAATCTACTTCCACCGCCCTTTGAGGCAGTGCATTTTCAGATCATAACAAATTGCAGTGTCTTTAAAAAAAAAAAATCATCCTACCATCAGTTCTTTTTGCCACTTATTTAAAATCTGCATCCTCAAATTGTGCAGTCTCCTTCCAATCGTAACAGCTCCTCCCCAATATCCCCCTTACCGAAACCCCTTCGAATTTTACGTACTTTTGTTAAATCGGTAAATTGCTGTCCCTGTTTTGGAAACACGTTTTAAATATTGCACATGTACACGACAGCATTGTTAGGTCGAGGAAAGCTCTCGCTTCGTCCCCATTCTCACCAGAAATATTATATTCTAATAGCTTTAGCGAAGGATTAAATATGATTAGGGACCGTGTTTGCACCCTCACCTCAACTGACATTTACACTCCTCTGGAGGGGAGTACCACCCCTGGCTGGTTGACCAGACACAGCACCAAGCATAGGCAAACGTGCCCATTTCTTAAGTGCATGCTAATTTATTTAATGTCCCCCTAATTTAGAGATTGAAAGCCGTGTCTTGTTAAAAAAAAAACACTGCGGCAGCGGCCTGAAAAAAAAACTCATTAAAAATGGTTTGTTTTTCACATTTATTCCAGTGCTGCAGTTCTGTCATTTTTTTCATACAGTTTTAAGGATTTTTATGTTTTGCTTTGAAACATCGCAGCCACAAAACCCATATTATTTATAATTTAAGGCTGCCCCATATATGGATTATTTATTTCGATGTTAACATGATCCATGTTAAATCAAGGATCTCAGAATACGGCGAGGGGAAATCTCCAGGCAGATATTGCCATTCTGCACGGCCTTGTTTTTATTCCTAGCAGCTCCTGTAAATCAAAACAAAAATTAATAATAAATAACACAGACTCATATTCCTAATATCATTCTCATCTCTTATTAAACTAATATTTCAACAAACCTTTGCCTTTAGTCGTAGGTCACCAACAAAAATCCTGACTCTCAAAACAGCAGCCCAAAGACTCGCTCTAGATGCTATCATGAATGATTATTCTAATTGCCTGTGGATGCCTTTGGAGAGAGCTTTTTTCTGCTGTGGAATAATTAAACAGTGAAAGTGATTGAGACTTCCCCTGACTTACTACCCGCAAGGTAGGCACAAAAAAAACATAGATTTCTCTACAGCAACAATATCTTCGCGCAACGAGGTGCAATATTTTCTGGAGAATTTTCTGTTTATTGCTCTTAAAAAAATGTGTTAAATTGTGACAATGGTGCAAAGAACCATTGCGGACTCGTTTTTTTTGTTAAATTTGATTATGCTGCGATTTTATGTGTCTTGTTAAAGCAACAAGGTATTTTCAGGTTGCCTCCTCAAGCAGATCATAGTTCTTCTCTTTGTTTATTTTCTAAAACTCATTTTCCCCTTTCTACATTGACTCCGTTTCATGTAGCTCACATTCATATCGCACATCTTCAGCCAGGACCATGGGGTAAAACTGGTAGTTGGGCCCATTCAATGAACTGAATGTGCTGTATTCCCCCTTCCCCCATTCTTATCCTGGACGCGGTGCTAAATGACAACTCCCAATGCAGTTGCAACGCCAGTATTGGAACATGGTTAAAAATGCTGTCCTCTTTGAGACTGAAACCTGCAACCTGGGAGAATCAAGCAAGTGCCTTTGGGGGGTCCTCAATTAAATGGTTTTCAAAGCTTTCCTTAGTCTCCAGGGTGTGCTGGAAGTCCAGGGCAACTCCACCTGTCTGGGAATGTCGGGTAAATAAAAGCTCCTGCAACATTCGTTGTAAATGGCAGAAAGCCGTGTCATAAAAATTGAACAGCAATATCTCTGCAATGATTGGAACCTACGTGGCCTTTTTGCAGCCTTTCTACAAGGGATTTTAATCAGTATTACTCGGACGTGTGATTGGGATGTAAAAAAAGCAAAGCCTTCCTTTAGCTTCTGAGCAGTTCACAGGTTTTCGATCAGCCAATGCTTCACAAATGGCATTCTGAGAGGAAAGATCTGAATATTAGCGAACATTGGAGAGAGCCTGTGATGTGAAACACATTGCTATTTATAGGACACTTTGAAGACAACGAAAGTTCTGATTCTATATTATTTGTGAGATGTAGTGAAAAGTACCACTGCTGTCAGTCAAGATGCACCATTAGAAAGTGTATAAAACGTTAAAAGCCAACAGCTGTAATATAGGCATCAAAATAAAATACACTTGAAATGAGAGGAAATGATTCTATAAGAAGAAAGTTTTAAAATAAAAGGAGCAAAGCGCATTTTCTTTTTCTTGTTTTACATTAAAGTATGGGAAAGAACGCTAAGAGAAAGGGAGAAATAGAGCAGAAGCAATGAAGGGAGCGATCACAATATAGTGAGAAAGGAAAAATAAGAGTGTATTGTGAAACAGCTATATTCCAGGAGAACAATTGAAGAGATTACCGATCTACGTTCTTTTCAATTTGGGAACAAATTTAAAGAACTGAAAAATCAATGTTTCCAAAAGATTGTCACGTAACATTAAGACAAAATGCAATAATTTTACAGTTTGTTACTAGCGGTTCAGTGTAGCATCAATTAGCTAAAAGATTTGTAATCAGTCAATAAATCTTTGCGTGATTGTGGCCTATACTTCATCTCTTTAAGTGCAGGTGTAGAGTTAATTCGGTTCCACATCATAAATTCAAGATGTGACTTCATTTGTCACCCGATTCTTTAGTAAGGACCTTTTATTACAGTTAGACAACAGAGAAAGTATAACCTTTCAAATGGCTTTAGCAACATGTCTGAGCCGCATTGCCAAATTCAGAATGACAGCATTAGTTTATTACAAAGTTAGCACCGTGGCATATTGAGTGTGTGATACATTCCTTGTTTAACATAGGTTGGAGTTTAACGCGCCCCTACTATATTCCCATTAAACATCAGCTTTGAAGAAAAGGATATATTGTATTGCACATGCGGAAATATAAATGTTTGCGGAGTTACAATTTTATTTCAAATGAGGACCTGAAGGAAAGGACAATATTGCATTATTTTCCCTTACACAGTGCAAACAATCTTTTTTAAACAATGAAGAAGGAAGGGTGATGTTAGTACTGTGAATGTTTAATGTGCACATACTGGTTTCCTCTTTACTGTGTTAAAGCCATTCATCCCTGGGTTTTAAACAAGTTACTGTGCCTTCAGCTACCTGGGAACTGAACTCAAGAATTCCTTCTCAAAACCTCTTTTCCTCTCCACTCCTCTCTCTCTCTCTCCTCATTTAAGACTCTGCTTAAAATGTAGCCCGTTGACCATATGTGTGCTCACCTCGAGTCCCTACAGTGCAGAAGGAGGCCATCCAGCCCATCGAGTACGCCCCAACCCTTGGAAAGAGCTCCTTACCTAGCCCCACGCCCCGACCCTATCCCCATAACTCAGTAACACCACCTGACCTTTTTGGACAGGAAGCGGTAATTTATCGTGGCCAATCCACCTCACCTGCACGTCTTTGGACTGTGGGAGGAAACCGGAGCACCCGGAGGAAACCCACGCAGACACAGGGAGAACGTGAAGACTCTGCACAGACAGTGACCCAGTGGGGAATCGAACCTGGGACCCTGCCGCTGTGATGCCACAATGATATCCACTTGTGCCACCATGCTGCCCTCTATCCCGATGTTATAAAGAGCACAACAGAAGTGTAACTCTTCCTTTATGAAGCACCTGCGCATGTTATACTTGTATAAGTGCAAGTTGTTGTTAACACTTTCATTAAAGTTGCATAGAGATGAATTTGGCATGATTGTGCTAAATATTCATTTAAAATCAAAACAAACAGTTAATTTTCCTTTACCAACCCACCACCCCACTGTGTCCCCCTAATTCCCTCCACCGATTTTGGTGGTCCTCTGTGTCATATTAGAAAACTAAAACAGGGACAGAAGTTTAATTTATGCTGAGCAGTGAAAGAGAAAAATCTCCATGATTACTTTAAAAATACCGGGGGAGGAAATGATTGTACACATTGTGGGAGGAACTCACATAATACTTGCAAGGAGCAGGTTTATGTTTTTGTAACATTGGGGGCGTATTCCAGCCCGTGTTTGGCATCAGGGAGAACGGCGACGCAGGTGGAAAATGCAACATGAATCGGGAAACGTGATGCTCGCCAGGCGAGATTCCAATTCCCGATTTTCCACGTCCCTCGCCTGTGATGTCACGAGGTTAACGCCCACAAAGGGCAGGAACGACACGTTTATGTCATTAACTGCCCCCCCCCCTCACCGAATATTAAAATTTTTGCCCAACCTTACATCTGCAAGGTTTACAACAGCAATTTAAAAATGTGATGCAGTTGAGAGGACCCCCCCCCCAGGTGCACTGATGAGTATAGCACTGGGGGGAGGGGGGGGGAGCACCCAGAGGGGAAGTGCCCCAATGTTGACACTGAGTTGGGGGAGGGGTGTGGGAGGAGAGCCATGTTGCTTGTGCCTTGATGGTGGGGAGAAGCGGGAGGAGGACCCCGATGCTTGTGAGGGAGGGTCCTAATGTCTACGTGGCGGGGTGAGGAGGTGGGGGGGGGGGGGTGTTTCATTGGGCTGTTCAGTGTCTGTGCTGATCGGGGCGCCTTTATTAAAGGGCAGCCCGATCTCGGTGATGTCGGCCTTCTCAGTTGTATCAGGCCCCATCCTGCCCACTCAGGGAGGCTGAAGATCTGGAGTCAAAACCAGTCTGTGCCACTGGCGAGCTACTCACCAGTATTCAGCCAGAGCCCGGCACTGTGAAAAAATATGGCAAGATTCCGCCCATTGTAGAAACAGGGAATTTACACTATTAATAAAAATAATGTCAGTTCACACTAAATTATATTGGATACATGCAATTAGTGCAAAAAAATTATGTAGAAGCACTTATTGAGCAGTTGGAGTTTTAAATAATGTTAAATAGGTTTGCCAGTTACATAAGCCATTAGAATGGTTTACCATGTTTGAAAGATGTCAAAAACTACTTTGAATAATGCAAGGAAGCTGGGTTATGTTTAGAGAAAGGATTTTTTTTTTCTTTGATAGTTTTGAATTAGGTCTACTTAGGGCAACAAAAAAAAGATAATACCAGCATTAAATGTAAATACTTAGATCTATCCGCAAAGCACTTGGGAAAATCACTCCTATGTACATTGATGAATATATATATATGAATATTATTACAGAAAAACTGAGCTTCTCAGAGTCTCATTGCTAGCATTAGCAATATTTAACTATTTAACTGTTTTGCCGCAGTTTGCTCGCACACATAAACCACTGCACTTTATAAAACTAATTCATTGAGTAAAGCACTTTGAGACACTTCATACGGGAAAAGGAACCACATAAATCTAAGGATTATTAATAATTATTATTAGCTTGTTGAATAATGGGATATTTAAACATTGTGTCTTTCCCCTTCATTGGCTAGCAGAATAATCTAGCTGCTATTATCTGCCTTTATGACCAGGCACACACTCACACACACTCACACGCACACACACATACACACATGCACACACACATACACACATGCACACACATGCGCACGCACATACACATTCACGCAAAGCAAACATATGCATGTGCACACACACGTGCACACACGGATACACACATCCACGCGCACATACACATACACACACATGTGCACACACATGCACGCACACACACGCACACACACATTCACGCGCAAGCACACATATGCATGAGCACACACGCACAAACTCACACGTGCACATGCACACATGCACACACACACACACACAGGTAGCAAGGTGGCGCAGTGGTTTGCACTACTGCCTCACAGCACTGAGGACCCGGTTTCGATCCAGGCCCCGGGTCATTGTCTGTGTGAATTTTACACATTCTCCTGCACAACTCCACAACACAAAAAGATGTGCATGTATGTGGATTGGCCACACTAAATTGCCCCTTAAATGGAAAAAAAGTAATTCGGTATTCTGTATTTATGTTACAAAACACGCACGCACGTGCACTCACCCGCACACAGATGCACACAGACATGCACAAGCACACGGACACACACGCACACAGACACGCACATGCACAGAAGCACACGGCACACACATGCTACATGCACACACACCTTCGCACAAGTGAACACACATGTACACTCACGTACATATACATTGCATTTTTTTAAAAAAGTAAGTGGGATTTTGTAGCTGGAGTACAGATAGGGGTGGGAAACAAGTCTGAATGGTTTATCCAGCAATGAGATGCTCCAAGATGGTGTTACATCTCTCGCATTTAGTCACTTTTAAATTCAAATTCAGTTGAATTGAGTATTGCTGCTACGTTGTTACTTACTGAATGCATGTCTAATGCTTCAGTGAGCTGTGTGAGTAACCTTTCGTGACATTTTCATTGCCAATTTGTGAGACCATATTTAAAAATTCTTGGAATTAAAAATACAGATTAACTTGCTGATGGAAACCTACATTAATATAACATCCTAATTCACACTTTTTGGTTTTACAATAGTCCTACTTCATCTTGTGCCAAATGAACACAGTGTTGCACACAATATTGGTGCCGAGTATCATCAACAAGTTAATATAACATCAGCAGCATTCCACGGAGCCTAATATCAGCATTATTTAGGTATCAGCATTGGCTCAGGAATAACACGCTTACCTCCAAGCCTGAAGATTGTGCGTTGAAACTCACTCCAGGATTTGAGGCATAATCTTGGTTGACCCTGCAGAGTGAGGTTCTACTGCACTCAGAGAGGTACTGCTGTTCAGATTACATGTTAATCCGAGGTTCCGGATGAAATTCTCCGTTTAGGAGACTCAGGGCTGGATTCTTCGGCCGCACCAGTCGCAAGGACGGGACGGGGACCATGTCAAAGTTTTGACCTTGATGTGACCATCAATTCACTCGAGACGCATTAGGAAGTAAACTGTGGCTTTAATAGACTTACAACTGAGCCTGCCTGCGACCAGAAGAACTGAGGGCAGACTCACAAGGCTGCAGCACTTTATACTTCCGGTAGTGGGAGGGTCCATGGGTGGAGCCATGGGCGGAGCCAAGGGTGGAGCCCTGTACAAGCTCCTCATCACCCCCTGTGGGCAGAGCCGCGCAACGGCTCACAGACAGAGCCCACAAGGACACAATACTATACAGTGTGAATTAAGCAATGTACATTCACCACAGACCTCAGGCGCAAATTTCCGGTTGCCGGGCGGGCACTGCCGAAGAATCCCGCCCTAAGTGTTGACACCGGGACTGCATACGGTTCCTATTCCCATTGGGGACGCTATTTCCGGAGCACAACAGGACATGCCAATGGGTTGGTACTCTGCTGGCGCGAATTCCAAGCAATTTCCAGCCCAGCGGGCATTCTAACCACTGGGGCCAGAGTTAGCACCAAAGGGCCTGGAAGCTGGAGCCTTTTTTAAGCGCTCCACTGAGCACAAGCTCACTGCAGCCACCAAGATGGCTCAGAGAAGACCTGTACCCCTGAGGTCAGGAGTTGAAGTGGGATCCACAGCTCCTTGCCAGTGAGGAGCGGAGGGATATCCTCTTCATCAGACTGGGCCGCAGACTCAAGCCCGCTCTCCTGAACACTGTCTTTGAGATGATGGCAGAGGCAGTCAGTGCTGCCAGCCTCACCAGGAGGAGACGGCTGGTGATCCGGAGGGGTGAGGGGGTCACTGGTGATTCCTCTGCCCTGAGTGGGGCAGATTGCCAGGAAAGGTTCCAAAGGCTGTAGTGCAGGTGTCCTCCGGTTGGGTGAGCTCTGATAACCCCCTGCTTTCTCTGTAATGGGGCAGCGCTTCTGAGGAGTGCCAACACCTGGTGGGCTCCTGATTGAACTTGGCCCTTGATGATACAGTTGGGGTAAGTAGCCTGTAAATAGCAGCAAAGGGATGCGTTTAAAAGACACACTGCAGCAATGGTGGCCTGAACCAGGGCACCCCGATCCCGAAAGGGGCACCCCGAGTCCGTGGACCTGGCATCAGGTGACTACCCGCTACTGCTTCGAGCCCAGGCAATCATTCCCCAGCAAGCCCAACAATTTTCAACGTTTTTTCAGTTTCACGTCTCCCGCTCCCCCTCCATAGCCATGGTGCCCAGTCAACGTTTGTAAACACTTGTAGTAATTCACACCTGCCAGACCTCCGCCTAAGAGGAGCGGAGCCTCGCGGAGGGGAGGAGCACACTGTGCCCAACCCGCTAATCACATTTAAATGCATGTAAATGGCGGTTTTGCATGCCGCCTGTGCAGGGTAAACCTCATTATCGCCACCAGCGAGGGACCAGAGTATGGCGCCCGAATTTTGGCCGGATACCCAATTCTCTGCCCGACCGCGCAGGTTGACATTTTCAGCGTTGCGAGGCGAAGAATTTCGCAACCCCCCCCCGCATTCCATCTGCCTTCTCAGGCAGACATAATTGAGGAAGAGCAGGGCAGGTGAGTTCTCCTGGTGTCCAGGTCAACATTTATCCTTCAGTCAACACCACTAAAACTGTTACGTCACACAACATTAAGACAAAATGCAATCATTTTACAGTTGGTTACTAGCGGTTCAGTGTAGCATCAATTAGCTGAAAGATTCGTAATCAGCCAATAAATCTTTGTGAGATTGCGGCCTATAATTTATCTCTTTAAGTGCAGGTGTAGAGTTAATTCAGTTCCACATCATAAATTCAAGATGTGACTTCATTTGTCACACAACGCTTTAGTAAGGACCTTTTATGACGGTTATCTTAATGCTGTTTGTGGGGCCTTGCTGCTCGCAAATGGGTTGCTGTGTTTCTCTCTTTTATGACAGTGATCTCTCTTCAAAAACAATTAGTTGGCTGTGAAGCACTTTGAGATGTTCTGAGGTCATAAACTGCTGAATAATTGCAACCTGTCCCTTCTTTACGCTGTTTGCTCGATCTCAAAGTACCTATTTTGTTTCTGAGGCCCAAGCCTTATTTATCTTTTTTTTAAAAAGATCAAGTTGCAGACATCACTGAGTCCTGACTTTTCATTTTTATTTCTGCCATCTTACCCTGATGTGGTTAGAACAATGGAATACATGGAGGAGAAGGACTCATGTGGTTCATATAGATAGCAAGGAGCAAATACTGGGCTGTAACTCAATCGAGAGATTTCATTAACTGCAATAGCCAGGGCTGTAAGTTAATTGAGAGGCCCAGGATGCCATCTATCTTCTATTACTAGTAAATATGGATGTATGAATTTAATGTTTTGTTAAATGAAAATCACATAACAGCTGAGATGTTTTGCAACCTGTAATTATCAGCAAACTCCACTGCACGCTAAATACTGATTTTGTTTTTCTCAGATTGTTTTTTTTTGTTTGGGAGACGTTGAATGTTTCTGCCTCTAAGGTTCCTCAGGCCTCACCAAATGGGACGTTGGGGGCTCCCTTTCATGTTGGCAGTCCGTGGCTTTTTTTGTTCAATCGTTCTGAATTTGTCCTGTGTCCACTCCTGTGGATGGTGACTCATTCAGGGGTCACCATCACTGTCAGCAGTACCTCTTCCACCACCTCATCCCAAATTTTGAATTCACCGTGAACCAGGAGTGTTTGATCCTGTGCCTGGGTTTGAGCAACTTATGGAGGGGGAAACGCTTCTCCTTGTCAGCTACAGGGATATAAGGAAAGGACATCTCAGGTAATTTTGTCGTTCACCGACATTTTGAGATATTGCTCCACCCACACCGGCCCCTTGTGTGCTTCTAATGGCTGAGAGTGGGGCGGGAGGATGTTCACAGAAGGGTACTTGAGGATATTACTGCTGAACGTTTTCGCCAATACAACCACAGCTGATTGCAAGGGATTGAATGAATGGTTGCAATTAAATAAAAGGAAATTTATTCAATGTGTTTCTTCAACTGTTGGCTGTATATTCTCTCTCTCTCTCTTTCACCCTCACTCTTTCTTTCCCTCGGCCTCTGATTAATTCATGTAAGGGAATGTCCCATGGGCGAGATTCTCCCAAACCGGGAGAAATCGTGAGGCTGGCGTCAAAAACGGGCGGGTTTGACGCCAGCCTCCGCCCCCCCCGACCGGGAACCGATTCTGGTCCCCGGCCGGGGCTAGCATGCCGCGGCCGTGAACTCCGGCATCGCGGGCTTAACGAATTTCGTTAAGCCCGCTTGCCAGAGTTTGCGACGGCTGACGCATCACATGACGTCAGCCGCGCATGCGCAGATTGGAAGACTCCAACCCGCGCATGCGCGGATGACGGCATCGCGCATTTGCGCGAAACCCGTGCATGCGCGGGCCGGGATGCCCCTCAGCCTCCCCGCGAATGGATACAGCGGGGCGGCGGAAGGACAAAGAGTGCGCAGGGTAAGTACCCGCTGCCTGCGATCGGTGCCCACCGATCGCGGGCCCATGGCACCCTTGGCACGGCCATGGTACTGCCGTGCCAATCGGTGCCATGGTTCCCAAGATCCGAACTTTACGGCTGTTTTTACGAACGGTCAGAACAGGTGTGTTTGACGTTCCTAAAAACGGTCATAAAGGGCTTGGACTTCGGCCCATCGGCCAGCTGAGAATCGCTGCTCGCCGTAAAAAAACGGCGGGCAGCGATTCGTGTTGGGAGGCGGGCGTGGGGGGGGGAATAGCGGGAGGGTGTCAGACTAGCGTGGCCGTAAAAATTTACGACCCCCGCTATTCTCCGCACCGTCGTGAGTGCGGAGAATCGCCCCCCATGTTTTTCAACTCTGACCTTTGTGCTGCAGCCTGCATTTCGGGCTGCGACGGGGTGATTGTAAATATTTCAGTTTGTTTTCAAACATGCAAAGCGGCTTCTGCAAATTCTCCATGCTTTTGCGGAGGACAGCAGCTGGGTAACAGACATAAACAAGAACCAACTCAGGATTCTTTTCCTCACCCCTTTGTGCAACTGTTCGTGCTCATTCCAGGAAGTGAGGGTTGGTCCAGCGGAAATGGGATCCTCTGGAGTGACTGTCAGCAGCGCTCGGAACCATCTTTGATCTCCTATTCCATCATATGAATCGTAGAGTGACACTGCAAGGGCCATTCTGCCCATTCTGCCCGATGATGGCACTTTAACAGAGACATCCAATTCGGCCCATTCCACGCTCTTTCCTCATAGCCCAGAAAATGTTTCTCCTTCAGATATTCATCCAGTCTTCTCTCAAAAACTATCATTGAATCTGCCTCCACCTCCTGATTAGGCCATGGGTTTCAGATCGTAGCAACCCGGTAGGGAGATTGGGCAGCACGGTAGCATGGTGGTTAGCATACATGCTTCACAGCTCCAGGGTCCCAGGTTCGATTCCCGGCTGGGTCACTGTCTGTGCGGAGTCTGCACGTCCTCCCCGTGTGTGCGTGGGTTTCCTCCGGGTGCTCCGGTTTCCTCCCACAGTCCAAAGATGTGCGGGTTAGGTGGATTGGCCATGCTAAATTGCCCGTAGTGTCCTAAAAAAAGTAAGGTTGAGGGGGGGTTGTTAGGTTGCGGGTATGGGGTGGATACGTGGGTTTGAGTAGGGTGATCATTGCTCGGCACAACATCGAGGGCCGAAGGGCCTGTTCTGTGCTGTACTGTTCTATGTTCTAGAACCCACTGTATTAATTTTTTTTAAATGTCACATTAGGTCCTTTTGACGATTGCCTGAAATGTGTGTCTTCTGGTTGCTGACCTTTCTGCTGCCAGGAACTGTTCCTCTTATTCGTTTCTATCAAAGTATTTTGTGACTTTGAAAACTTTCATCAAATCTTCCCTGAACCTTATTCCACTCTTTGGAGAACCATCCAGTCTCTCCACACTACTGTACCCCAGGTACTATTCTAATATAGCTCCAAAACCTTGACGCCATTCCTCAAGCGGCGCCCAAAATTGTCTGCAGAACCCTAGCTGCAGTCTAACCAGCCATTTACACAGGTTTGGAAAATAGGAGCAGGAGGAAGCCATTCAGCCCTTTGAGCCTGCTCCGCAATTTTAACAAAGAGTTACATGTCAGTCTCACCCTTCACAACCTTAGGATGTTCCAAAGTGCCAATGTAGCATTTTTGATGTGTAATCACAGATTATAATGTAGGAAACACAGCAGCTAATTTGTACATAGCAGGATCCCACAATGGGGAATGTGATAATTTACATAGAATTTACAGTGCAGAAGGAGGCCATTCGGCCCATCGAGTCTGCACCGGCTCTTGGAAAGAGCACCCTACCCCCTACCCAAGGTCAACACCTCCACCCTATCCCCATAACTCAGTAACTCCACCCAACACTAAGGGCAATTTTGGACACTAAGGGCAATTTATCATGGCCAATCCACCTAACCCGCACATCTTTGGACTGTGGGAGGAAACCGGAGCACCCGGAGGAAACCCACGCACACACGGGGAGGATGTGCAGACTCCGCACAGACAGTGACCCAAGCCGGAATCGAACCTCGGACCCTGAAGCTGTGAAGCGATTGTGCTATCCACAATGCTACCATGCTGCCCAATGATCAGATGATAAGTGCGGGATTCTCCGCAAACCGGCGGGGTGGGCCACTCCGCCGCAGAAGAGTGGCGTGAACCACTCCGGCGTCGGGCCGCCACGAAGGTGTGGAATCCTCCGTACCTTCAGGGGCTCGGGCGGCGGCGGAGTGTTTGGCGCCGTGCCAGGTGACACGGAAGGGCTTGGTGCCATGCCAACCGGCGCAGAAGGGCCTCTGCCGGCCGGCGCGAGTTGGCACATGCACAGCAGCGCCAGCGTGTGCTGGCGTCATCCCAGAGCATGCACGAGGGGGGTTCTTCTCCACACCGGCCATGGCGGAGGTTGACAGCTGCCGGTGCGGAAGGAAAGAGTGCCCCCACGGCACAGGCCCGTCCGTGGATCGGCGGGCCCTGATTCCGGGACAGGCCACTTGGGGGCACCCCCCGGGGCCAGACCCCCCCCCCCCCCCCCCCGCACCCTGCCCAACCCCCCCCCCCCCCCCTCCCCCCCCCCCCAGGACTCTGCAGGCCACGTCCCGCCGGTAAGGACCTGTTGTGATTTACGCCGGCGGGACCGGCTGGAAACGGGCGGCTACACGGCCCATCGCAGGCCGGAGAATCACTGGGGGGGGGGGGGGGGGGGGGGTTGGCGCTGCCAGCAGCCGTTGACCGGCACACTGCGATTCCCACCCCCGCCAAATCCCCGGCACTGGAGAATTCGGCAGCCGGTGGGGGCAGGAATCATGCCGTCCCACGCCGATTCTCGTGGCTGGGAGGGGGGTTTGGGGGGGGGGGGGGGGGGAGGAGTGGGGGGAGGGGGGGCGGTCGGAGAATCCAGCACATGTTCTTTATGGCGAATGTTGATTGAGGGATTAAATAGTAATAATAATAATCACTTATTGTCACGAGTAGGCTTCAATGAAATTACTGTGAAAAGCCCCAGCCCAAATATTGGGGATGATTTTGCAACTGCATTGCGCATAATCCAAATCCCGGTCTAGAACATAGAACGTAATAAGAACATAAGAACTAGGAGCAGGAGTAGGCCATCTGGCCCCTCGAGCCTGCTCCGCCATTCAATGAGATCATGGCTGATATTTTGTGGACTCAGCTCCACTTTCCGGCCCGAACACCATGACCTTTAATCCCTTTAGTCTTCAAAAAACTATCTATCTTTACCTTAAAAACATTTAACGAACGAGCCTCAACTGCTTCCCTGGGCAAGGAATTCCATAGATTCACAACCCTTTGGGTGCAGAAGTTCCTCCTAAACTCAGTCCTAAATCTACTTCCCCTTATTTTGAGGCTATGCCCCCTAGTTCTGCTTTCACCCGCCAGTGGAAACAACCTGCCCACATCTATCCTATCTATTCCCTTCATAATTTTAAATGTTTCTATAAGATCCCCGCGCATCCTTCTAAATTCCAACGAGTACAGTCCCAGTCTACTCAACCTCTCCTCGTAATCCAACCCCCTCAGCTCTGGGATTAACCTAGTGAATCTCCTCTGCACACCCTCCAGTGCCTGTATGTCCTTTCTCAGGTAAGGAGACCAAAACTGAACACAATACTCCAGGTGTGGCCTCACTAACACCTTATACAATTGCAGCATAACCTCCCTAGTCTTAAACTCCAACCCTCTAGCAGTGAAGGACAAAACTCCACACCTGTTGCACCTGTAAACCAACTTTTTGCAACTCATGCACTAGCACACCCAGGTCTCTCTATGCAGCAGCATGTTTTAATATTTTATCATTTAAATAATAATCCCCTTTGCTGTTATTCCTACCAAAATGGATAACCTCACATTTGTCAACACTGTATTCCATCTGCCAGACCCTCGCCCATTCACTTAACCTATCCAAATCCCTCTGCAGACTTCCAGTATCCTCTGCACTTTTTGCTTTACCACTCATCTTAGTGTCATCTGCAAACTTGGACATATTGCACTTGGTCCCCCAACTCCAAATCATCTATGTAAATTGTGAACACTTGTGGGCCCAACACTGATCCCTGAGGGACACCACTAGCTACTGATTGCCAACCAGAGAAACATAGAAGAGTACAGCACAGTACAGGCCACAATATTGTGCCAACCATTTATCCTAATCTAAGATCAACCTAACCTACACCCCTTCAATTTACTGCTGCCTATGTGCCTGTCTGAGAGTCGCTTAAATGTCCCTAAAGACTCTGACTCCACCACCTCTGCTGGCAGTGCATTCCACACACCCACCACTCTATCCCTGGCATCTTCCCTCTACCTTCCTCCAATCACCTTAAAATTATGTCCCCTTGTGACAGCCATTTCCACCCTGGGGAAAATACTCTGGCTATCCACTCTATCCATGCCTCTCATCAACTGGTACACCTCTATCAAGTCACCTCTCTGCCTTCTTCGCTCCAGTGAGAAAAGCCATAGCTCCCTCAACCTTTCTTCATAAGACATACCCTCCAGTCCAGGCAGCATCCTGGTAAATCTCCTCTGTACCCTCCCCAAAGCATCCACATCTTTCCTATAATGAGGTGACCAGAACTGGACACAATATTCCAAGTGTGGTCTAACTAGGGTTTTATAAAGCTGCAGCAAAACCTTGCGGCTCTTAAACTCAATTCCCCTGTTAATGAAAGCCAACACACCATACGCCTTCTTAACAACCCTATCAGCCTACGTGGCAACTTTGAGGGATCTATGTACGCAGACTCCAAGATCCATCTGTTCCTCCACACTTCCAAGAATCCTGCCTTCAACCCTGTATTCAGCATTCAAATTCAACCTTCCAAAATGAAAAGGTTGAACTCCATCTGCCACTTCTCAGCCCAGCTCTACATCCTGTCAATGTCCTGTTGTAACCTGCAACAACCCTCCATACTATCTACGACCCCCAACCTTCGTGTCATCAGCAGACTTACTAACCCACCCTTCCACTTCCTCATCCAAGTCATTTATAAAAACCACAAAGAGCAGAGGTCCCAGAACAGATCCCTGCGGGATACCACTGGTCACCGACTTCCAGGCGGCATACTTTCCATCCACTACCACTCGCTGTCTTCTTTCGGCCAGCCAATTCTGTATCCAGACAGCCAAATTTCCCTGCATCCCATGCCTCCTAACTTTCTGGATGAGCCTACCATGGGGAACCTTATCAAATGCCTTACTGAAATCCATATACACCACATCCACTGCACGACCTTCATCAATGTGTCTCGTCACATCCTCAAAGAATTCAATGAGGCATGTGAGGCATGACCTGCCCTTACAAAGCCATGCTGATTATCATTAATCAAACTATGTTTTTCTAAATAATCATGAATCCTCAGAATCCTTTCCAATATTTTGCTCACCACAGATGTAAGACTGATGGGTCTGTAATTCCCAGAGATTTCCCTATTCCCTTTCTTGAACAGGGGAACAATATTCGCCCCCCTCCAATCATCCGGTTCTACTCCAGTGGAGAGTGAGGACCCAAAGATCATCGCCAGTGGCACAGCAATCTCTCGCTTCCCATATTAACCTTGGATATACCCCGTCAGGCCCAGGGGACTTATCTATCCTGATGCTTTTCAAAATTTCCAGGACATCCTTGTTCTTAAAATCAACCTGTTTGAGTCTATTAACCTGGTTCACACTGTTCTCATGAGCAACAAGGTCCCTCTCTCCAGTGAATACTGAAGCAAAATATTCCTTTAGGGTCTCCCCCATCTCCTCAGACTCTAGGCACATGTTTCTGCCACTATCCCTGATCGGCCCTACTCTGACTCTGATCATCCTCTTATTTCTCACATGTGTAGAACACCTTAATCCTTCCCCCAAGGGCTTTTTCATGCCCCCTTCTAGCTCTCCTCAGTCCATTCTAGAGTTCCTTCCTGGCTACCTTGTAATCCTGTAAAGCCGAGTCAGATTCTTGCTTCCTCAACCTTGCCTAAGCTTCCTTCTTCCTCTTGACTAGAAGCTCCACATATCTTGTCATCCAAGGCTCCTTCACCTTACCATTCCTATCTCGTCTCAGTGGGACAAAACTATTCAGCACTCGCAGCAAGTGCTCCTTAAACAACCCCCACATTACTGTTATGCATTTCCCCAAGAACAATTATTCCCACTTTATGCTCCTCAGCTCCTGTCAAATAGCAGTATAATTTCCCCTCCCCCAAATAAAATACCTTCCCATACTGTGTGTTCCTATCCCTCTCCATGACCATGGTAAAGGTCAAAGAGTTGTGGTCACTGTCACCGAAATGCTCTCCCACCGAGACATCTGACACCTGGCCTGGTTCGTTGCCAAGCACCAAGTCCAATATGGCCTCCCCCCCCCCCCCCCCCCCCCCCCCCCCTCAATCGGCCTATCTACATATTGAGTCAGGAATCCTTCATGTACACACCTGACAAAATCTGCTCCATCCAAACTATTTGCACTAAGGAGGTTCCTGTCAATATTAGGGAAGTTGAAGTCACCCATGACAACAACTCTGTTACTTCTGCACTTTTCCAAGATCTGCCGTCCAATCTGTTCCTCTATCTCTCTGCTGCTATTGGGGGGGTCTGTAGAAAACTCCCATGTATGTCGGGAGAAAAGCGGGAGAGGCTGAAAATGGGATATGCTCCAGGCGCCGAACAGTGCGTGATGCTCCTGGCTCGCTACAGCTGAAATGGTTTGCATCCTCGCTGGGCGTGAACCTGATTAGCATATTAAAAGCAGTATTAACATATTCAAAATTGGCTTTAAACCAAATTCTCCCGGCTCCCGCTGTTCTCCTACATGTTATTATTTTGGTGCTTTATTTTTTTTTCTGTGCTTTCTTTTTTTCACCTGTTACCATACTGCCTCCTTTTGACAGAATGGCAGGACTGCTGAGGTATCTGCGATCCCCTCGTGGAATGTGCAGTTCTGTAGGTTGCCCAAGTCTGGACACATTTTTGCTCTGTCTTATTCTCAAGTAGAACCTTTACTTCAGTAAGGTTGGAATCTGTTTCCTTCTGTAATAATCATAGAATCTTGGAATCCCTACAGTGCAGAAGGAGGCCATTTGGGCCATCAAGTCAGCACTGACCCTCAGAAGGAGGCCCACATCCCCACCCTACCCTTGTAACCCCAACTAACATTTCTGGACACCAATGGGCAATTTAGCACGTCGTTGCATTGTGGGAGGAAACCGGAGCACCCGGAGGAAAACCACGCAGAAATGGGAAGAACGTGCCATCTCCACACAGACGCAGTATTACCTAAGATTGGAATTGAACCCAGGTGTGTGGCGCTGTGAGGCAGCAGTTCTAACAACTGCGCCACCGTGTCCGCACTAATTACTACTGAACTTCCATTACCTTTGCCCACAGGTATTCAGAGGAAAAGATGGGTAAATTATCCTCTTCGGGGGAAATCCGGCGGAGCAGGTTGTCCACACGGCCTTCATCGAAACCACCTGATTTTCATCCTGGATGGCTTAGTGGTAGCTCTGAGTTGGAAGAGGGCTCGTTTGAACCGATAAGACTTTAGTATGTTCAATAGCCCGAGAATTATGTTGACAACACCATGCTCAAATCAAACACCTTTATTAAGTAATGCTGAAACAATCTGAATGATTGGGTAGGGTGGGGATGTGGGCCTCCTTCTGAGGGTCAGTGCTGACTTGATGGCCCAAATGGCCTCCTTCTGCACTGTAGGGATTCCAAGATTCTATGAAACATACATTTACCCCTCAGGTGGTCAGCCTGAGTGGACCGTAGGTCACTTCGCAGCTTGACTAGGATTGTCAAATCTCCAGGATTGGCCTGGAATCTCCAGGAATTGAAGATCAATCACCAAGAGACCTCAGTGTGCAGCCCTGGAGAAAAATCATCGGAATATTAAAAAAATTTGGGCTGGCTCCGATTTACAGGCTATGTCCCCATGCTGGCATGGGGACGGTGGTGTTTTGGGACCGAAACTGCGGCGTAAAACGGTCACCGATCCTGCGTTTGGCTGGGGGCTAGCATGCTGACAGCATATAGCACCCGGCTCTAACTGCAGATACGGCCTGGAGAATTGCGGGGTCTGTGGCCACGCATGCGCACGTCCGCAGCCTGCAGCGGTCACGTCGTGCAATATGGCGCCGGCTGCTCGCGAACCTGGCCTGTGAAATAGTGCCCTCTCTTTGACCGGCTTGCGAGCCCCAGTCCACCCCCCAAAACAGTGCCCCCAGCCCTGACAAAGTCCCCCCTGCCCGCAGATCAGTCCTCCCCCGACTGTGGCGGCGCTGGACTGAGTCCGCAGCCGCCACGCCGAGTTCCGAACGGATGATAACGGGTGCGACCGACGCTGTCGGAAACTCGGCCAGTTGGGGGCGGGGCATCGGGGTTGCCGGAGGCTGTCGATATGGTGCGCGGTGTAAACTATGAGTACGTCGTTTTGGAGGGGGTGGAGCATCGCGAAAGTGGTATCGCCCCAATTTGGTCGTAAACGGGCAATGTGCAAATTCCACATGGACAGTAACCCAGGGCCGGGATCGAACCCGGGTCCTCAGTACCAAAGTTCCAGTGCTAACCACTGTGCCACGTGCCGCCCCCTATCATCGTTTATCACAGTGCTTTTCAAACTTTCTTTCTTGGGACCCATTTTTACCAACCGGCCAACCTGCGGACTCACGCTGGCCGACCTTCGCGACCCATCCTGGCCGACCTTCGTGACCCACCATTTTCTCTTCCCTTGTTTGCTGCTGACAAAATGGAGGAATCGCAATCGCGCTGAAAGCACTTGACGTCGACATTCGGGGGGGGGGGGGGGGGGGGGGGGGGGGGGGGGGGCGTGACCTGCTCTGTGCCTCCCTTCAGGCAGGAAAATTACATTGCATTTTTAAAAAAATCTTCTCCTGCTTCTCCGATTGCATAAACCTATCTTGGCTAATAAATGTGAGGGTTCCAGATGCCTTCTTAACCACTTAGCAACCTGTCCTGCTACCTTCAGGGATCTGTGGATATTCACTCCAAGGTCCCTCCCTACCTCTACACTTCGCAGTATCCTCCTATTTATTGTGTAATCCTTTGCTCTGTTTGACCTCCCCAAATGCATCACCTCACCCTTCCCTGGGTTGTATTCCATTTGCTGCTTTTCTGTCCAACTGGCCAGACCAGTAGCTGCTTCATATTTTGAAAGACACGAGGGATAAAGTATTTGCTCCTGTATCAATTTGCATTGTGTGGTGTGGGCTGGTTGGCTGGCCAGAATGTTATTTTGTTTCTCCATTTGTTTTCTCTCGCGTATGAATAGTGCCTTTCGCTCAATTGTGTTCCAAATGAAGCAAAAATGTGGGCATGGGCTGGTTGGCCGAATGTGGTGGTATATTCAATGTAATTCAGCGTAACACAGGATTTGGCTAGTTAGGTGCTGGTAGCTCCGTCGGTTTTGGGATTAGAAATAGAAAAGAAATTCATCACAGAATTAGAAAAAAACTACCTTCACATTTTGGGTGAAATCTTGCCTTTAGCTAATCAGTTTTCCTTACTGGAGCTCACGTAACCACACGGTTCTGTGCATGCGCACCGATGAGCGGGCACGCATGCGGATTGTGGCCGCATTTTTTAATATGGTCGCGGCCGTCATTTTGAAGGCCGCTTGCAGCCCGCATTGTTAAAAGCCGGCTGCTGCGGCTGTTGTGCGCCAATTTGTGCAATCGGTAATGCCGCAATGGACGGCTCCGTGACCCTCCCGACACCCGCCCACGACCCACCCGCAGGTCGCAACCTCGACTTTGAAAATGCCTGATTTATCACTCAGCCAACAGCACCAAAAACAGATTTTATCATCATTGCTCCTCTTTGCTGTTTCTGGGATCATCCTGTGTGCGAATTGGGTGCCATCGTTCCCCCCAGTTGCCCTTCAAAGGTACTTCATTAGCTGTGAAGCAATTGGAACAAAATTGCGTTATGAAATAGGCTGTAATAATGCAAATTCTTCGATCTTTATCTTTTCTTTTCAACCTTGGTAGTTCCCTGTACTTCGGGTCTTCGCCTAGAAGTATAAACCGACAAAAAAACACTCCTTGGCCATTTTGCACCATAACCATAATACAATGAAACTTACGTTGCCCTTTAATACTACGAGTTGGAACAGATTCTGAAACTGGAGCAGGAGGGACACTTAAAGCCACAAATCTTTAAAGCAGAGCTGCGCAAAGATTGGAACTCGTTTAAAAATAGCGAACAATACTTGAAAACCGCAGCAGTGCCTTGATTGCACATTTGCCCTTGGGAACTGAAAAGGAAGATCTCAAATCCTGCCTCAGGATATAAATGCGGGAAGCTTGCTTTGAAAGGGTTAAACGGCAGCCGCTTTCCCTCTCGTGCAGTTGTTTCGTGCTTGAGATGTTGATGAAACACGGCGCGGTAAAGGCTCTTGGTTTATATAGTCAGTGGGAATTTTCATGAGTGGCAGGAAACAAGTGCAGCATACTGAGCAACACGCTGATTTGACAAACGGTTACTAGGAAATAATAAACTGGCAAAATAATTCTGCATTGGACACACTTACCAGAGCATAAAGAGCTTGAAAAGAAGACAACATCTTGTATCATTTATCTTCCTTAAATACCCAAGCTGCACAAAAGTGTAAAGAAAAATTTTGATAAATGACCTTACATTTTTAGACTCTACCTGCATCCTTCTGCAGTCTCACTCAAACAGGCACTAATAGAAAGAAGAAAAAAAATCCAAACAAGAAGTTTATTGACTGACAGTCTTCATTACAAATTGCCTCTTAATTTTCATAAATCATTCAGTCCGAAGGTGGAAGCTGTAATATAATTCAAAACCAGGTAACTGATAGGTCAGCAACACAGGCTTTCTGTGCAGACGGTCGAAGCAATGAACCCTTGCACACAGTCATTGCAGCCCATTTGGCGTGCTCCTGTGCTTTTACCCCCTCCCCAAAAAATAGGTTGTTTTCATATCGTACAAGGGTGCAGGTTTGTTTTGTTCGCAAAGCAATGTGAAGCACACATCATCATTTATTTTACTGCCTCATTTGAATATGATGAATACCACAGTCCTTTATTTGCTCACAACATCCAAATAATTGCAGAAACCGAGAGATTCGCAGCAATTAATCACTGTATTTCCCATAATCCACTCCAAACACAACATTGAACAATAAAGTGAATTAACCTTTGTTAACGAGATTTTTTTTTTCTTGTTTGGGCGACAATAAGTGCATTTCAAAATGTGTTGGTGCGACTTATTTCACGTTGCACTTTGAAGAAGTCTTTAATTTAGTTGGCATTGTTTGAAATGAAGCCCAAACAAACAACGTTTGATAGAAAACAGTAGGTTTACTAATGCCGAACCCTGTTCTAAGGTTACTATTCATCTTACACAACCAAAGTTGGCACTCGCATCTGGTGCTAGGTACTTAGTGCAATTATTTATGATTTCCACCAAGATTTAGAAGCTCATCCCCGGCCTTGTAATGCAATAACTGATTGCACTGCTAATGTAATTAAGAAAAGATTATGATGTCCACGTGGCACAACAGATGGTGGCATTCACAGCAATCCACAGACACAACTGGCAAACAACTGCACAAGGGCAGCATTGCAAGGCAGCTGGAGCACAGCACCTACATTCTAGTGCATTAACTCTCAAAGTGTTTCACAGGTTTCAGGGCTTTTGCTTTGGCGAGCTTTTTTTTTTTCCCCCTCTCTCTCCCGGATTTGTTGCAAGTAATTAAGATTCATGAATCGGAGAGAGTTGCTAAAAATAAGCACTTTAATTTTCCTCGCCTATATGTTTACAAATTCTTGGCTTCTGAAGAGCATGAACTAAATGTGTTTGGAATAATAAACAGGTGAGCTCCATATGCGCCGATTGTTTTTTTGCATCAAAGCAGAAGATAAGAATTTAATTACGTGCCCGTGTATCTTTTATGTTAAAGGCCTGGAAAATTATTCAACTTTTCAAATAACGAAGAGTTTTGTGCCTTTGTGACACGGTGCCAAAGAGAATTATTGTGACCATTTTCTCTTAACTCTTTTAGACATGAAAATGGGGGAAGCTTTCCTTACATCCGCAATATATCCCTGTTCCTTCATCGTCGCTGGGCCAAAACCCTGGAACCCCCCCACCTACCTATCAACACCGTGGGACCTCCTTCACCACCTGGACTGCAGCAGTTCCAGAAGACAACTCACCACCACCTTCTCAAGAGGAATTAGTGATGGATAATGAATCCCAGTGACACCTTTGAATGAATAAAAATAGTGGCCTGGTGACATGGTCATAGAGTGACTACATTTAGTAGTTGGGGCCATTGCCATGATTTAGCCTATCTCTAATGGGCAAGTTGGAAACGTAATGACAAAGTCACATGTCTAGCTACAGAAATATACAGAGGCTGCTTGGCGACAAGACGTTGCCTCACTTCGACTTCCAGTGTAGAATTTGTGGTTGTCTGCCTGCAAAGTCTCAGGCAAGCGACCACTCGGAAGCAATGTCCGTAGCAAAAGATTTGTTTTATTCCGGTTATAATACACCCCTCCTACTCCTCGAAGGTTCTCCCTCCCGTGGCCCTCACCTGGGCTGGGGCATTTATATCTGAGCAGTACCTTCAACAGAGGGGTTGGCCCCACCCCCTCATCTCGATAGATCACATTCAGCTGTAGGGTTATAACAGCACCCCCCCCCCCCCAAAGTCTGAAACAACGTCCAGGTCAATAGAGGGGGGGGATTCTTTGCCTTCTTCGCTAAAGGCTGATTATCCAGCACCCACTGTTCCCCGCCCAGAGGGGTATAACAGCCCAGGGAGCAGCATTTCCTGATTGATCGCATGGGAGGTTCTGCATCCTGTCAATAGGAGGTTCTGCATCCTGTCAATAGGCGGTCGTCCCTGGACCTGCATCGATGTCCATCGGCAAAAAACTCCATGTCCGACTCCTGGTCAGATTGGTTGATCTCCCGTTTTTCCGAGTCACCGGGCCCAGCCGCCTCACTGGGTACCACTGGCAACTGCTCCGGAGGGCAGGACACCACTGATCTCGGGATCCACGGTCGGTCCTCGGATACCTGTCCCTCCCCGCTCTGAAGATGTTCCACGTGTCGATTTAAGACCTTCCCTTGCACCCGTACCATCTACGAGACCAGCCCGGTGCGTTGCATGACTGTTCCCGGAATCCAGAATGCCCCAGCAGCAAAATTCCAGGCATAACCGGAGTGGCCAGTGGTGAATTCTCCCATGGGCTTGGGTCGCTGCGTTCAGGTCCGTTGCTGCCGGTCACGGACGTTATCACCGATGGCTGGCAAAACGAGGCTCAACCGCGTGTGCATACAACCCATCAAGAGCTTCGCTGGCATCACCCCGGTGGTAGTGTGTGCCGTGGTCCTATAGTGGAATAGAAAATTGGGTGAGGCGGGTTTCTGGTGAGTCCGTGGTCTGTTGCCTCATCCCCAGTTTGAACATTTGCACGACGCGCTCTGCCAACCCATTCGAGGACGGGTGATAGGGCGCGATGCGGACATGATAAACTCCAATTTTCTTCACTAGTGAAGGCTGTGCCATTGTCCGACATGAGGACCTCTGGGAGTCTGTGAACGCTAAAGGTCTGTCGGAGTCGTCCAGTGGTGGCACGCGACATGGTCGTCATCATTCTGTGCACATCCAACCATTTAGAGTGTGCGTCCATTTTCAGGAGGTACATTGCCCCCTAGAATGGGCACGCGTAATCCACATGGAGGCTGGACTGTGGCCGGCCGGGCCATTCCCATGGGTGAAGTGGAGCTGCCGGTGAGAGCTTCTGGTGCTCCTGGCACCGGGTACACTGTTTGGCAAAGTTCTCAATTGCCATGTCGATGCTGGGTCACCACACGTAGCTCAGGGCCAACATCTTCATTTTGGAGACACCTGGGTGTCCAGTGTGGAGTTCCTGCCAAATGGCTGCATTCGGGGATGACCAGCTGGGAACCCCACAGGAAAATGCCATACACCAGTCTGAGTTCCGCCACCTTCATGGTAACAACCCGCAAGTCCTCTGTGAGGGCATGGTGCTGGGCCCCATACAGCACGATGTGGCAGACCCTGGCCAGCATGGTCCAAGCCTTCAGTTGGGCAGCCGGTACTGGCAGCGAGTCCGTAAAATGCCAGGCTGTGAACACCTCATCCGATACCGCTGGCAGTGGGAGGCAGCTGAGAGCATCCATGTGGGGAATCTTTGCTCCAACACACACTCGAACGCCGTCAGGAGGAGAGCCCAATACTGAATGCGGGCGGACGCCACCGGAGGAATTGCCTTGCTCCTTGAATAAGCCAAAACGTGGTTTATGGGTTTATAAACCGTAGATATGTTGATGGAATCGCCGAACAATGACCACCAATGCCAACCCTTCCTTTTCTATTTGGACATAATTTCGCTCTGCCGCCGCTAATGTACATGAAGCGAACGCAATGGGACACTCGGTACCATCATCTCCTGTGTACCAAATCGGCCCCGATCCTGTAGGGCAGCAAGGACTTCGTCGGATCGAAGTGCGTCAACCGCTGCTTTACTTCGGCAAACGCTCCCTGCTGCGACGGGTTGCAAATCTACCGCAGGCCTTCCTTAGCAACAGGTGCAGCGGGACCAAAACCGTCGCCAAGTTCGGGATGAACTTCCTGTAATAGTTGACCAGACCTAAAAAGAACAGAGCTCCGTGGGACCCTGTGGTACGGGATGGCCCGAATGTTATACTCCACCAGGTGCAGTCCGTGCCTGTTAACCCTGTTGCCCAGATAGACCACTTCAGTTTTATGGAACATACATTTTTCGCACCACAGATGGACCCCGGCCACCTCGAAATGGAGCAGAACGTCCTCTGGTTTTTCAGATGCTCTTATTTGGAGGAACCGGTGATTAGCACATCGAACCCAGATCCTCAGCGCCGTAGGCAGCAGTGCTAACCACAGCACCACCATGCCGCCCGCCTTGTTCCATTGTCATTGAGAAACCATTGATCTGGACCGGATAGGTGCCACCCGTGGTGCCAAAATGCAGCAAAGGCAGTGGGCCCGTTCGTTTATGAAATGTGTCTTGGGCGGCTGTCAGTGTGGCGGTGTTTTCATAGAATAGAATTTACAGTGCAGAAGGAGGCCATTCAGCCCATCGAGTCTGCACCGGCTCTTGGAAAGAGCACCCTACCCAAGGTCAACAACTCCACCCTATCCCCATAACCCAGTAACCCCATAACCCAGTAACCCCACCCAACACTAAGGGCAATTTTGGACACTAAGGGCAATTTATCATGGCCAATCCACCTAACCTGCACATCTTTGGACTGTGGGAGGAAACCGGAGCACCCGGAGGAAACCCACGCACACACGGGGAGGATGTGCAGACTCCGCACAGACAGTGACCCAAGCCGGAATCAAACCTGGGACCCTAGAGCTGTGAAGCGATTGTGCTATCCACAATGCTACCATGCTGCCCACGGTGGTGGGCTTTCAAAGCACCCCGTTGGCATTGGTACCACCGTCTCCCTCTGCCGCCTGTGCTCTCATGCTGCACGTCAGGAAACTGTCGTACAGGGTATACGGTGTCCATCGGAGGGGAAATGGTGCCACTGGTCCTGGTCCCCTGCAGTGCGCCCCCAACGGCGAAAGTCTGAAATTTCCGCCAGGGAGGGGGGTGCCCCATATCTTGTCAGTTATTCGAGCTTCAGGACAGCCATCGCTCGCACCTCTTGGACACCTCGCTGTCCGCCCTCCAGGGACAAAGCAATGGTTCCCAGTGCAGTCAGTTCTTTTATTTGTTGCTTCTCCCTCGCTGTTGCATTATGAAAGCTGCCTGAAAATGGCAGGTAGATTATTGGCGTGTGCCTTGGAAAAAATATTCGCCCATATGCAAAGTGTCCATTGCCATGGCAACAAGTTGGCATGCTTACTCAAAGCTGCGTCAGCCTCACCTGTCCAAAGGGTCAGATGTCATTCCCCCATTGGAAATTTCACACAACCAGCAGATCAGTTTCAGTTCGGTTATCTTAACAAATTATGTTATCTCTAAAACCTCTGTATTTGGGTATAACATACTTTTTTGATATCTATCTGTCAAAATGAATAAGTTGACCTGCACTCCTGCGACATTACACACACTCACTTAGAACAAACGGCCTCTGACAGATACTGTAATGACTTAGGCCAAGCCTTTGAGATTGGCCAATTAGAATACGAGTTCCCTGATAAGTGGCCCAATCAGGGAACCCCTTTCTCTGTATGTAACAGGGAGTGTCAGTCCTCTGCACTCCCAGTGTAGATAGCAAGCTGAATGCACCTGGTTTTGTAAATAAAAGGAATTCTGTTGAAGTGACTTCTGCTTCCATGGACTTAATACAGACACATAACTGGGATGCACTCCCTCTTTAGCAAAGAAGCCAGGTATTCAGCCACGCACAATGCCCCCTTATCAAAATGATAGCCTGCACAATTCCCTAAGTGTGCGCTCAAAGCTAGGACATTATTTTTGAGCCAGAGTTGGCTGTGTAGCATCCAAATTATGGTGCGACTGCCCTAATTCAGCATTTTCTATATTACAACATAATTTGGGTTGGGTTGGGCTGATTTCAACCAGTTGTACTCCTGGTTTCCGGAACCACAATATCACAGAACCTTATTGCGCTGACCGGCAGAATCACAAAAACCCAACTGCTGCCTACTTTTGTCATTTCGACCAAATCTGACCCGTGTTTCATTTTCTATTGGCTGTGAACCACAGCAGAATACTTTTATATTTTCGATCCAGTCACTCTATTCGAGAAAAATAAATCAGAGTGGGTTAAGAGGAAGCATTCTAATCTTAATTACCTCCCCCTGAACAGACATTGAAGAAGACTTGCAAATGGCCCTCACACAGTCTCCCAACAGTGGCACGAGATGGGTTCTAGCAGTCACACTGGGTTTATTTTCTCATTTTATAACCAATTACAGGTACTTAGGATTTTGAACTGTACATCATTGTTAAGTACAGCTTTGCTGCCAGTTATTAAAATTAGCCATTTGGGGGGATTTTATTGACTGGATGTTGGCAGCGATCTGGTGCTCCACTAAGCTCATTGTGTATTGAAACAGGGAGTTTGTGCCGGATATTTGATAGGCAGAGGAGGGTTAATCAGCACTAACCACGTCAGAGGAATGCCCTTCATTGCCAGCTCGGCTGTGTCAGTAAAGGGAAGACAAGTTCCATATAAAGAATAGATATAGGCCTGAATTTCCACATGGACAAAGAGGCTCGCCAGCCTAGCGAAAATGGGGAATAGACGCACTAATCTGGTAGTCCGGCTCCATACTCGGGAATGCTTCATTTTCACGGAAGGTTGGCTGGGAGCAGGGTGTGTGTGAATGGAGCAGGTTTTTAAGTTACTTCATGGAGACAGCTGCACATTGTTAAAATGGAGAGCTGCCTCTGTCAGATCTGATTTTGGATAGTGAGATGTCCAAAATACAGCTTGTGCAATTCAGATTTGGTAGGGAAAGGTCAGAAACGTCTGAAGTTCTTTGGTGAGGTGGGGGATCCTTTTGATATGACTTAGGGGCACCTTTAGGAGAGGTCAGATACCTTTACGGAGAGGTAAGGTGTCTTTTGGGTGAGGTTGGGTGCCCTTTGGGATTGTTAAAATTAGACGTGAATGTGCATTAAAAGAGCATAAACACGTTGGAACTGGCAAGCTCATTGGAACTGTCAAGAGTGCTGTTGAGAGAGTTGACTGTCAAGCTGTCATGGGATTTAAATCTCCCGCGATTAAATATTTGTCGGAAGAAACACACATGTGTTTTTAAAAATCGTGCTTGCTATTTCACTCTGTCTTTTGCCATTTATCTGAGTGTTATCATTACAGAATTACTGCTGTTTGACTGAATTCACAACCTTTCATGGTGACAGTGGGTGCCTATCAGTTCACAATCTGATTGAGGGCTTCAAGAGATTATAAACCCTTTTAAGGGGGACGATAAATACAAATACTTGTTTTCATAAAGGATTACAAAAAGTTAAGTGTAGTGATTGAAAGAGATTTTTTGTATTAAACAATAGCTGTGGGATTCTCCGTCAGCGGGATCGTCCGGCCCGCTGGCAGCACACCCACGCCCGCGGGTTTCCCAACAGCGTGGGGTAGCTCACAATCGGTAATCCCTTTGGACAGCTGCAGGACTGGAAAACCCACTGCCAGCAATGGCATGCTGTGCCAGAAAACAGGGCTGGCGGGACAGAGAATCCCATCATAGATATTTTAATCTCAGCATGGGTCCTGAGGTCTGCCCAGGGTGGATACTGGATAAATTGGCATGGTAGGTGTAAAGGCTGATGGGCTGGGAGCATGGGTTGGCAGATGGGCCATAAAGGTCCATGGGGTGGATGGGGGTATGAGGTAGCTTGAAAGTAAAAGGGCCAATGGTGGAATCAGTGGAGAGTCTGAGGTGGCATATGTTGGCATGGATCAAGCCTCGGGTATATGTGGGGTTATGAGGGTATGAGGGGTGAAGACTGGAGGGCTGTTTATTGTTTTATTCATTTTTTGTCATATCTTTGACAAAGTGTCGGGGCTGCATGGTGGCGCAGTGGTTAGCACATCTGCCTCACGGCGCCGAGGTCCCAGGTTCCATCCTGGCTCTGGGTCATGTGGAGTTTGCACATTCTCCCCCTGTCGCTTGGGTTTCACCTGGCAATTTTCTGGGCCCCGATGGGCCGAGCGGCCGTCGGTTTCTGGCAATTCCCGCTGGCATGGATTGGACATGGTACCACACGGTGGAACCTGGCTGGTGGGCTGGCTGGTGCGGTCCTTGGAGGGGGGGCATGGGGATCAGGCCCTGGGGGGGGGCCCAAAGTGGCCTGGCCTGTGATCAGGACCCACCGGTTTGCGGGCAGGCCTGTGCCGTGGAGCTCTCCTTCCTTCTGTGCCGGCCCCTGTAGAACTCCGCCATGGCCGGCGCGGAGAAGACACCCCCTGCGCAAGCGGCAGAATAGGCCGGCCGGTCTGCGCATGCGCTAAACCACGCCGGCTGTTCTGCGCATGCGCTAACTCGCGCAGCCCCTCGAGCGCTGGCCTAGCCCCCGGAGGTGTGGAGAATTCCGCAACTTCCGGTTGGCCCGACCCTGGAGTGGTTTGCGCCATTCTTGGCGCCGGCGTCGGTCCAATTCACCGATTGCGGGGATTCCTGCCCCCTAGCTTTCGGAGCACAGCTCCTTTATCAGGTGAGTGGTCAGACGTCCAATTCATGCTCGCCTGAGTGCACGATGACATCGGGATACGTGCCCGCCATCTTCTTGCATGATTTCCACCCACTTCCGGGTCGGACGGGTGCCCACCCGAGAAGTTTAAAATTCTGCCCATACTTTACTCCCTGGGCATTAAATATGTCTGGGGATGTTCCAAAACCACAGATATTTTTCTCCTGTTTACTGCCCCATTAGGCTGATCTGGGAGAAATAAAAATCAGCAGAAGGCACTTTGAGGCTGGAATATGAATTGAGGGAAGAAATGGATACTGAGACGGGAGGCGACAGAGGAGATGCGAATACATTGTGATGATATATCACTTGACCTGTTGGTAAAATTTGTAATCAGCCAAATGAAAATAGGAGGAGACAGGGAAATAAATTTAAGACCAGGGTGTCCTCATTCAAATCTTTTCGAAAATTGACCTGTTGCTTTTAATTACTTCATATTCACAAATGAAAATGTTTTTTAAAATTTCCATTTCAAACACATTAACACCATACATTTGGAATATTGGGCCAACCACTTCTCACTGAACAGTGGTATGAGCAGCATGAATTCCACTCTCATTAGGTATTACAGATGCGTACTGATAAATAGTTAATAGCTTGGAGTAATATTCTCTCTCAGGACTAAAGTACTTAATCATGGCGGAATAAAGCTTCAGATGAAGGTTGAGCTGATATTAACTGTTGTCAATATGTGTTGCATCTGTTGTTTTGAACATGTGTTTGGAACTGTCAGCCTTTTTGATCTTTGAGTACTTTTTGATGAATACATCTGGCTGCAGGTTTGGTCTATTTATTGGTAAAGTGGAATGTAAGTTCATTGAATCTGGTGGAGGGAAACACTTGCAGAAAAATTATTTTTGGTCCTACTCCAAGGGGTTACCGGCCCCTTGTCAGCCTGAGGGGCCAGCACACTCTCTTTAATTAACAGCTCACAGCGGCAAAAGATGCTCATTTCACACAATGTTACAAGTTGGAACTTAGCGACAGATACGCCGTTCTAATTGAAAGCATTGCATGTCTCAAGTTTTTTTTGATCAGGACAAGGAACTGATAAATAACTTTTGTTCACAATTAGTGAAGGATATCTGTAGATAAAGGTAAGGAGGAATTGATGGATATTTTGTAGTTAGGGTTAGCAATTGGATAATACTTTGTGATAAAAATTGGAAATTTGAGGATGTGTTTTGATTAAGATCAAGAGTTGACCTTACTTTATTTTCTTCCCATTGGCCTTCCGTACCCAGAACCTGCTGTAGCATCAGCTACTGTTTAGGTTGAGGGATGGACATTATTTTGATGGGGTTTTTTTGCTCAATTTAGGCCAAAGGCTCATTCAATCTTTAGTGGGTAAATGATAACAAGGCTTCAAGAGACTAAGGGCGGGATTCTGCTGCTCCCCCCAGCCGCATATTTCTTGGTCGCACGCCACTCACTGATGTAGAATTCTCCCTTCCCGCCCGTTCCAATGGGATTTCCCATTGAAGCCACCTCGCGCCACTGGGAAACCCGCGGGCAGGGTTGCATCACCAGCGGGACCAGAGAATCCGGCCGCCAGAGAACGGCTGGAGAACTCCGGCCTAAAAGTTTTTCCAATGGGGTGTCAGGGTAGCAGAGTGGTTAGCATTGCTGCCTCACAACGCCAGTGATCCAGGTTTAACTCAGGCCTCGGGTGACTGTCTTTGTGGAGTTTGCACTTTCTCCCCGTGTGTGCGTGGGTTTCCTCCGGGTGCTCCGGTTTCCTCCCACAGTCCAAAGATGTGCAGGTTAGGTGGATTGACCATGATAAAATTGCGCCTTAGTGTGCAGGGATGTGCAGGTTGGATGAAGTTGCGGGGATGAGACGGGGAGATGGGCCTAGGTAGAGTGCTCTTCTTCAGAGGGATGGTGCAGGCCTGACAGCCCGAATGGCCTCCTTCTGCTCTGTAGGGAGTCTATGTGCTGTGCTGTTTTGCCAGCGAATTCACTTACAGGCTAAAAATTGTTGGTCTTCTGTTCTTGGGCACCTTTTTCCAGTTTGAAACTGTGTCCCTACCTCTATTGCTGCTGTTTAATTGAAAGTGATATTTTCGGTTAACTTGTTCTTAACAATCCTATATAGCTCTAAGAGATCACCTCTCAGACACCAGGCTGAAAAGCCCAAGTTGTTCCAGTCATTTCTCATAATTCGTTGCCGTGACACAGCGGATTAGTCTCTTATCTGTGTTGCCTTTAGTGCTTGAACATCTCTCTTGTTTCTTGGCAACCAGAACTGGATGCAGTATTCAAGGTGCAGTTTGACTAAAGCACTGTAAAGTTTGATCATTAACTCCTCTGACTTGTATTCTTTTGTTTTTTGCCTATGGAAAAAATCGAGCTTACATGTTGCCAGTCGTGACTTGAGCTGCCTGGGCCCTAAGGCCTGGAACACTCTCCTTAAATATCTCCACCTCTCTCATCTTTTATGTTGCCCTTTAAACTCCATCTCTTTGACCAAGCCTTTGGTTACTTTACATGCCTCGGTGTCAAATTTTAGTTCCTAATTTGCCTGCTGTGAAGCACCTTGGGATGCTTAATTAAGTTAAAGGTGCTGCAAAAAAACAGTTGATGGGCAGGTTTTAATTGGTGGCAGGTTATTTGCCTGTCGCCAAAAAGATCACCTTAAAACTCACCCCGCTCCATTGGTTCGCCCTGGAACCATGTAACCTTCCACAGAGGGCAGGGAAGAAGGGACCTCCAATCGGAAAAGGCCATTTTCCTGCTTGAGGCCCAGAAAGGCTTCACTGCCAGGCTTCCCACCTATCACGAAACTCCACCATTCAGCTGAAAAATTGTGGCTGGGCAGAAAGCCATTATGTGGTTATTTAAGATTTTTATTTAATTTTATGCCCAGGTTTTTTTTCTAATGAAGAGGCAATTTAGGATGGCCAATCTATCTACCATGCACATCTTTGGGCTGTGGGGGTGAAGCCCACAGAGACACAGAGAGAATGTGTAAACTCCACACAGATAGTGACCCGGGGCCAGGACCGAACCTGGGTCCTCAGCACCGTGAGGCAGCAGTGCTAACCACGGCTAGTTGAGGATTTAAGGACCTCAATTAGTGCGAGAGCAGGTGAGCGACTTGAGGCCTCGCCCGCCTGCCTCTAAATCGGAGGCAGTTCAGGAGAAGGTGGGCAGGAAGCGGGAAAAATCACCCAGGAATTTTACAGCATCCTCCCCGCCCCAGCCTGCCTCCCCCCGACCATAAAACTCTTCCTGTATTATTGAACATCAACAAATGTTGGTGATTGCTGTACTGCATTCCTGGATATGTTCAACACCAAGGCTGCTAAAACTTCTGCACCTTACTCTGCTTTATCCTTGACTTATTTTGACAGTACCTGATTTTTCCCCTCTATATAGCCTGTTACATTTGGCTGCATTAACCTTTGTTTTCCATTGCTCCTGCCCAACTCATCGTGTAATCTATAAATTGTCTCCAACAATTCCACTCTCTTCTGCAAATCTGATGACTTTGCACTGATTTTCTGAAATTAGGGTATTTGCAACAATGAAGAGCACTGCTAACTACTGTAAGAGCCTAGAGTCAAGATGGCAGCCCTCCAGGTGTGCATTGGAGTCTGCAGGTATTGAGAGTGAATCTCCGAGAAGCCGTCGCAAGGAGAATCGATAAGGCCATTGTGGTGAATGTATACACCTAAGTATGAACTGTCTGTATGGTGCTGTGACCTATGACCAGGAAATGATAATATGGTCTACTTCCAGGTACTGTACTGGAATCCCGGTGGGCTCCGCCTTCCCCGGGGCGATATATAGACCAGCCACCTGTGGGTGGCACTCATTTGTACAGCAGACACTGGCAGGTGAGTTCCTGGATAATAAAGCCTTATGTTCACCCGTTGTCACGGTCTCACAGTGAATTGATGGTATATCAATTTATTATCCAGCGACATCACCATGGAAGCCGCTCCAAAGCCAGATAATCTCGAACTCGACGCACGAGCAACAGAGGCTAAGGAGATCTTCTCCCACTGGCTTCGCTGTTTTGAGGCCTACCTTGACTCCTCCGCAACGCCTCACTCCGAAACCCTCAAGCTGCACCTCCTCCACGCACGGGTGAGCCATCGAATCGCCGTAATGATAGAGAAAGCTGCCACGTACGAGGCGGCGGTCGCGACCCTGAAGGCGCATTTTGTGAAGCCCGTAAATGAGGTGTTCACGCGACACCTCCTCACTACTCACCTCAACGCGCCGGGGAATCGCTAGACGAGTACCTAGAGAACCTGACCCTTCTTGCAAGGAACTGCAACTATCGGGATGTGACGGCAGAGGACCACATGAAGATGCAGATCCGGGACACCTACGTGGCTGGGGTCCGGTCTAACTACATCAAGCAGCGCCTGCTGGAAAACGGGACCACTGACCTGCAGGACATGGTAAAACTAGCTACCTCGTTAGAGGTGGCCTACCAGAGCCTCAGCGCTTTCCCCGCAGGCCTGGTGAACCCCTCGTGGGCACCATCGTCGCAGCCCCCACCAGACCCGACTACGTCACAGGCCTGTGGCGCGCGGCTGCCCATCCAGACCGGGGAACCGCAGTGCTACTTCTGAGGCCACAGTCAACACCCCCGGCAGCGTTACCCAGCCTGCACAGCGACGTGCAGCGACTGTGGGAAAAAGGGACACTTCGCCAGAGTCTGCCTGGGCCGACCTAAAACCCATAAATCAAAAACTCACCAGGCCCGACCCATGGACTCGCAGGCCCGCCGACCCCGCAATGTGGCTGCATGCCTGCCCGGAACGCACCCCCCTTCAGACGCGTCATCAACCTCGTGCGACTCGTGGGGGCCGCCATCTTGGCTGCTGGCTCCAGCACCGGCCGACTCGTGCGACTGGTGGGGGCGGCCATCTTGGTTACCATCATCAACCCAGCCCGACACGTGCAACTCATGGGGGCCACCATTTTGTGACCCCGATACCTCCACCCACACAGGCTACCCGCAGCTTGGCGCAGTCACCCTAGACCAGTCGCAGCCAAAGCACCTGAAAAGTTCTATGATGGTTGTCCGGGTCAACGGGCACGAGACCCCTTGTCTTTTCGACTCCGGGAGCACGAAGAGCTTCGTTCACCCTGACACGGTAAGGCGCTGGTCCCTTCACATCTACCCCACATCCCAAACAATCTCTCTTGCCTCCAGATCCCATTTGGTTCAGATCCAGGGGTACTGTATCGCGAACCTCGACTCCGACCGTACGTCAGGGCTCGGAGTACGCCCATTTTAAACTGTACGTCCTCCCTCACCTCTGCGCCCCCCTACTGCTTGGATTAGACTTCCAATCCAGTCACCGAAGCCTGACCCTACAGTTCGGCGGACCCGTCACGGTATGCAGCCTCAGGACACTTAAGGTCCCCCCCCCCGTTCCTTGCAAACCTCACTCCCGACTGTCATGTGGACTACAGCCAGACCATTAACCGGTTCACGCAACTGGATGCATACCCCCTTCCCCGCAGAGCGGAGATGGTCAACCAGATCGCACAGTACTGGGTGTTCTCAACGGTCGATCTGAAGTCGGCCTACCACCAGCCCCCAATCTGCCTGGAAGAGCGCCACTACACTGCCTCTGAAGCAGCCGGCCGACTCTTCCACTTCCTCAGGGTCCCTTTCGGCGTCACTACTGGGGTCTCGGTCTTTCAGAGAACGACGGACCGAATGGTGGACCAGTACGGGTTGCGGGCTACATACCCGTACTTGGGCAATTTTACCATCTGCGGCCATGAACAGCAGGACCACGATGCCAACCTTCAGAGGTCCCTCCAGGCCGCACAATCCTTCAACCCCACATATAACAAGGAGAAGTGCGTTTTCCACCCAACCCGACTAGCCATCCTCGGCTATGTCGTGGAAAACGGAGTCCTAGGGCCCGACCCCGACCGTACGTGCCCCCTCGCGGAACTCCCCCCCCCCCCCCCCCCCCCCCCCCCCCCCCAGCCTCAAGGCTCTCAAACGATGCCTGGGGCTATTCCCCTACTATGTCCATTGGGTCCCCAACTATGCGGACAAAGCCCGCCCACTTATTAAAACCACTACATTTCCCCTGATGGCTGAGGCCCGCTCGGCCTTCAGCCGCATGAAGGCCGATATCACTAAGGCCGCAATGCACGCGGTGGACGAGTCCGTGCCCTTCCAGGTAGAGAGCGATGTGTCAGACGTTGCACTGGCCGCCACACTCAACCAGGCGGGCAGGCCAGTAGCATTCTTCTCTAGAACCCTCCACGCTTCCGAAAGCCGAAACTCCTCGATCGAGAATGGAGCACGAGCCATAGTGGAAGCTGTGCGGCACTGGAGGCACTACCTAGCCGGTAAGAGGTTCACCCTCATCACCCACTAGCGGTCAGCTGCCTTTATGTTTGACAACACACAACAGGGCAAAATTAAAAATGACAAAATCCTGAGGTGGAGGATCGAACTCTCCACCTACAATTACAATATCAAATATCGTCCTGGGGAGCTCAACAAGCCCTCAGATGCCCTGTCCCACGGCACATGCGCCAGCATGCAAGATGACCGCCTTTGGGCTATTCACGGTGACCTCTGTCTCCTGGGGGTCACCCGGCTTACCCACTTTATTAAGGACCGCAATCTGCACTACTCCACCGAGGAGGTCAAGGCCATGACCAGGGACTGCCAGGTCTGCACGGAGTGCAAACCGCACTTCTACCGGCCAGACAAGGCCCACCTGGTAAAGGCCTCCCGCCCCTTTGAGCACCCCAGTATTGACTTCAGAGGGCCCCTCCCCTCCACCAACCGTAATATATATTTCCAAACCGTCGTTGACGAGTACTCCCGCTTCCCCTTCGCTGTCCCCTGCCCCGACATGACCTCGGCCACTGTAATAAAGGCACTGCACAGCATCTTCACACTGTTCGGTTTCCCTGCTTGCGTCCACAGCGACCAGGGCACATCGTTTATGAGCGATGAGCTGCGCCAGTACCTGCTCAGAAAGGGCATCGCCTCGAGCAGGTCTACGAGCTATAACCCGCAGGGAAACGGGCAGATGGAGAGGGAGAACGCGACGGTATGGAAGGCCGTCCTTCTGGCCCTCAGGTCTAGAAGTCTCCCAATCCCCTGCTGGCAGGAGGTCCTCCCCGACGCCCTCCACTCCATTAGATCGCTCCTCTGCACAGCCACCAACGAGATGCCTCACAATCGTTTGTTTATCTTCCCCAGGAGCTCCATCTCCGGGGTCTCGCTTCCATCTTGGCTGACAACTCCGGGACCTGTCCTTCTCCGGAGACACATGAGGAGCCATGAGACCGATCCCCTGGTCGAGAGGGTCCAGCTGCTGCACGCCAACCCCCAGTACGCCTACATCGCGCACCAGGACGGACGGCAAGATACGGTCTCCCTACGGTACTTGGTGCCAGCTGGTTCCCCTGCCAACGCGCCCCCCCCCCCCACAGCCTACCACCACCCCCGGTGCCCCTTATGCCACCCGGGTCTCCTGTATTGTCCCGCACCTGCACTGCCACCACCCACCACCCCCTTGCCTACCCCCACCCCACAGCCGTCTCCGACACGCCGGACTGATGCTCCAGACAACACGCCCCCGGAGTCACCATCTGCAACCACCGTGCCCACCGCATTGCCAGAGATGAGGAGGTCTAGAAGAACGACCCAGCCTCCAGACAGACTGAATATTTGATGACCCCACGTCACTCCCGCTGGACTTGATTTTTTTAACAGGGGGTGAATGTGGTGAATGTATTCACCTAAGTATGAACTGTCTGTATAGTGCTGTGACCTATGACCAGGAAATGATAATATGGTCTACTTCCAGGTACTGTACTGGAACCCCCGGTGGGTTCCTCCTCTGGCTCCGCCTTCCCCGGGGTGATATATAGACCAGCCACCTGTGGGTGGCACTCACTTGTACAGCAGACACTGGCAGGTGAGTTCCTGGATAATAAAGCCTTATGTTCATCTCGCAGTGAATTGATGGTGTATCAGCCATTAAAAAAATGTGTGTACTTCTTTCCTTCACTGTCTTGGAAAACCCTCCTTTAGTCGTTACGGAAATGAAAACGCTGAGAAAAATGTCAAGAATCATCCAATCAGATAACGGTTAGTTTGCTTTCAACATGGCTGTGGAAGGTGGGAACGGTACAAGAATGGTTACACTGTAAGATGCTCGATATGGGGGGGGGGGGGGGGGGGGTTTGGGGGGGGGGGTGAGGTGCAGGGCAGCTGGAGGGAGGAGGTCATGAGGTGAGACCTCCAGGAATAGGTCCAAGCAGATTTGGCAATCCAAGTTCTGAACCTCCCACTCAATACACACTCCATTTTTACATAACATTCAATGTTGTTGCCCACTTTTATTTGTAATAAAAGTAACATGAATTGTGGTTTGTTAATCAGCTGGATGAATGTGCCCATTTTTTCGGCATATAAGCTTGACAAAGAAAAGGTTGTTTTGGCAAAGTCTCAAGTTGAAGCTTAGTTGTGAGCTTTTTTTTTATCACCACGAGTATGTTAATTATTTGAATATTTTCAGCAGACTTCACACTTTTTCAGAAGCTCAGACACCTCACATTTAATGGTAATGACAGCAGCGAGTCACGAGAGCAGAAAAACTGCCGACGTATTTATCAGCTCTGGCTTCGCCATGTTCCCTGTGTTATTAAAATGCTATAAGTAGCACAAAAAAAGTTCATTTCAATATGTCTGTAAAAGGCAAACAAAGCACTTTGGGTGTCATCTGGTGGCGACAGCGATGCTAACTCCGGCAGATTTTAAAAACACGATGAGGCCTATCTCGTCACACGTTGCGACGTTTAAGCCATGGAGGTTGTTGACGGTTGAGAAAGGGGACCGGCTGGCTCTTCAGATTTGTTCGTATGTCAATAAATAAAATGGACTTTGTCCTCGGTGACTCGATCGCGAATGAAAACATCTTAACTACCGCAAACTGGCTGAAACTAGGCCACGGGTGAGGTGCCTGTTGAAATAATGGGAGCCACGTCTCCCAAATAATTCCACTTCCATCCTGATGCTCCCACACTCCCCGGCTGCAAGCCTCCTGCCACCTATAATGCTGATGAGAGGTTATTGACCAGAAATGTTACCCCTCCGCTTATTTCTCTACAGATGCAGATATGCTGAGTGTTTCCAGCTTTTTCTGGTTTTCATTCTGTTCTTGGAATTGGCACATTTTTCTTAAAATGTGCACATTGCCAGCAGTGTATCTTTCCCATAATTTATTTTTTTGCGGACATTTTTCCCTCTCGCCCCATCCTTCTTCAGCCAACAAGGCTCTTCCACGAGTGCTATCGTCAATTCTGGTCTTGATTCAATCGCCAGGAGATGCACTTTGCTCAAAGGAATGTGCCAGTCTATCCCTTGAGAAAGGAATGCTTGACTCCCAGGGGAGACAGGCCAACTGGTGTTTCCTCTGAGAACTGATTAAATCCTGACAATGTGTGGCTGGTGGAGTCAAGTGCCAAGAGAGTTCGCAAAGATGAAAGTGCCTTAACTACTCACATACTGGGTTCCTTCCTACAAATTATTATTTGGATCTGCCTCTAAAGTGTGGCCACAGATGGTAATAATTCAGAACAAAACTGAACTTCAGCACAAAATACCAGGTCAGGAACCCAGCATATAGGAGAAATGTGAAGGACTGCCTGTCAAAAATCTTTACGTATGAGGTGCAAGTAAATATTTTTTTCGAACAACATTGAATTTTATAGTTTGAGTTTTAAAATGACTGGGGAAATTTGATTCAACCTTTAAAGCAAATGTTTGAGGTTCAGATTGGTTCCATTCGTCATCAATTGAGTTGGAGGGAACCCATGGAAAATGGCCCCCAAAGGAGCCCCCAAAGGAGCTTTCTTTTTTAATGGTTAAACTCACCAGCACTAGTCGTAGGTGCTTTGTACTGTATGTCTATATGTATACCTGGCTCTTCAGGCACCAGACTCATTGAAATGGGGACAGTAAGCAATATTGAGACACTTCAACAGAGAGGTTACAAATAAGAGCTGAACGCTGACTTGTAGAGAGTGGGTTATATTTCCCTTCAAACTGTGGGCAGCTCTCCAATGGTTAGACAATGCCATTTGAGTCTGTATGATCAATATGTTGCCGCAGAGGCAGCTTCAGGTCGAGGGAACATTATACAAGCTGCTCAAATGCCATCCACCATTTTGCGCCAAGATAATTATATGCGTTTGAATCTGCAACGACTGTTGTCTCCCAAACGAGGGTTGAAGAATAATTTAAGCGTAAACATATTAGGGGGGATAAATGGAATTACCTCAAAGTCAGTAGCCAAGTGGTTAAGTATGGAACACATACATGAATCCATTTTGCTTGGATCTGTAATGGTATAAAAGTTACCACAATAATCATTTTGAGTGTCACTTTTTGATATATCATGATACGACAGCATGTTTTAAGACGATCATTTGTTAAAAGAATAGTCCTGCAATTTTAATATTTAAAGAGTCTCTAGATACATTGTAAGTGGAGTATTTCAGTTATTCTACAGAATGCAAGCACTCAGACTGTCAGTAAGTTATGTGTGGGGAATTGAAGATGACTTGAGATAAGGTGTGACAGTTGCATCTTTGTGCTGCTGAAAGCTGAGACTTAGTCAGATTCCCCAGATTGACATAAATATTGGCAGATCTGATGATCATCATGGCAAATGGAATTATTATGATTGTTAGGGTAGTCAATATTGTGGTTCACTGCAGTTCAAAACTTTGGATAAAATCAGACCCAGCAACGCTCTGATTAAGACAAATGCTTCGCAATGCTTTGGTTGTAGGGTCCACACCCAGAGACAGCCAACGCTTCAATTTCCTTAATGCACATTTGGGAAGAAATGCCACCACTCCGCATCAGGAATCCAAGAAGATCAACACTTCAGAGGAGCTGAAAGTTGTTTATACTTTTTGACAGTAATTGTAACCTCTGTCACCAAAGCTCTTGGTTGACCTCATCAATGGGACCATGCGGAGATCTGTCACTCACCTGGGGGAAAAAAATAATAAAACAGCCAAGTGAGTGAGTGGCCCAAGGGATAGAAGCTTGTGAAAACCCAGGTGATCAAAATGTTCAGAAAATAAAACAGTTCTGCTCCCGACTTCTGATTGTTGACCATTGCCAGTGCTGGAAAGTGGGCTTGAGTGAAAATCGGTCCGAGGCAGGACAGGATAGAATTAAGTTCACTTATGATCCCCCAGAGTTATGTGACCTGCGGGCAACATCACCGTTGATACTAATACACAAGGAATGCCTACTTTAAGTGAGGTGCTGGAGCACGGTGGAGGTCTGTGGGACTGTGCCCCAATATACACCGCAATCATCACTGGAGAAGGGTAGACAATTGGGAAAAGTAGCAAAACACAATAGCCAGTATCCTCTCATATTTCCATGATCCGTTCTGCTCCTTGTTATTAATATTACACTTTCAATATTATTAAATTTCAAACTTGTGACTTCTTCCCAAATTTCCCAGACTCGGGTACTCCAGTGTTGTATAATAAAGACCTTCAGTGACTGCATTTAGTTAGTAATCTCTGCACAAGTTGGACTTTAAACAAAAGCAGCATGCGACAGGTTTTCATTGACTGTGGTGATGTTAAAAAAAAAATCAAAGCCAATATTAAAAGCTTAATCTGTGAGGATTGAACAGGTTCAGAAGGTTAAAATCTGCACCACAGGTGGGACCCACCTGTCATCTGGGAAAGCAGTGTCTGGCGTGATTGGGTTCTACCGCTGTACCAACCCCCTCAGAACATCATAGAGGATCCATGGAGCATATGTTTATACTCACTCCATCACTCCAGTGGCTGAAGGAGTGGAAATGTCTGACCTGTACCTTGCTACAACTATATTGCTGAGTGCAGCACATTACACATAACAAGCTCCTTTACTCTAAGGCTTGTCTCTTTCAAGTGTACCTTCAGCATTGGATACCCTATCTGAAATCACAGTTACTAATGTAGGCGAGACATTTTCATTGATTTCCTGCATTTATAAAAAACATATTAAGTATTATTTTATCCCTTTACAACTACTGGAAAAAAAAAAGAAATGAACTACCCAAGTGAAGCATTGCTTTATGGAGTGAAATGAAAATCACTTATTGTCACGAGTAGGCTTCAATGAAGTTACTGTGAAAAGCCCCTAGTCGCCACATTCCGGCTCCTGTCCGGGGAGGCTGGTACGGGAATCGAACCGTGCTGCTGGCCTGCTTGGTCTGCTTTAAAAGCCAGCGATTTAGCCCAGTGAGCTAACTTTTATTTCCGCAACTATACTCAGTTCTGAGGATTGCTCACACTTATTCAAACTGAAGTTAGAACCAGCGACTTAATAATGATGGGAAATACGGTGTACATTGGTTTGTGCTCATTCTGGTTTGGCAAGAATGTCTAAAGTATCCACATGGCAGTCGGAGATTTTTAAATTAGTTTTCTCAGCGGTTACCAGGCAATCATTCCATTTCTTTGTGGTGCACAAAATATGTTGCATTTTAACAGTCTATGGCAGGTAACGCTTTTGTTCAAGGATGTCTGTAAAACATTCAAAATTACAGTTTGAAGTTGGCCAGTGAACACAATAATGTACTCACCAGAGTATGCAGACTGGGTTTAATTTAACAGATATTGCAGTGTTAAAAACCCACAAACTTACAGAATCATAGGATTGTTACAGCACAGGGAGAGGCCATTTGGCCTGGCATGTCTTTACTGGCTCCCCGAATGAGCAGTGCAACTTGTGCCATCTCTCTCTCTCTCCCACCCCCCCTTTCACCATTGCTCTGCACATTCTTCCTTTGTAGTTAATAATCCAATTGCCTCTTGAATGCCTCGATTGAACATGCCTCCAAAACACTCTGAGGCACCGCCTTTCACAGCTTAGCCATTCGCTGTGTGAAGAAACCTTTGCCCATGTCGCCGTTGCATAATTATAGATCAGCATCATACTGGACCAATGAAGAATCCTTCAACTATTCCCTTATTTGATTTCCGTGGAACATGCATTGTCCACAACAGTGGCTCTCGTCACAGAGTATAATAATAATCAAGGAGATTGGTTGATTGTTTTACGACCCTTTCGCATCAGGCCTGGGGTTGAAAAATATGGCGGGCCATCCAAAGCTTCTTTGACATCGGCAGGACCAGATGATCATGCCAGCGAGAGGGACAGTTATTTCCATAGACGGATAGCGCTGTTGAGTTTGATCTCCAAAACACTGGCAGTCCCGAGGGAGGCCCCAGAAAGGCAGGAGGCTCCAGGTTAACTGTGGGCCCACGAGGTGCACTCCTGTCCATTTGCACCTTAACATGGAATCAGTATCTTATGTATGGCTGTGGCCTCGTCCCTGAAATAGGTGAGTACTCTGGGTGCACACTTGCCAGGATGGCAGAATCTGGACCACCAGCATAACCAGGAGGGTAAGTGATTTGTGCCACTTTTGGGTTGCTACAGAACGCTGGGCAGAGGGAATGAAGCTCTCATATTCCAATTTAGCATAAGCAAATCTACTGGTGATTTCTGGCACTTCAGAAAATTACAAATGCCATTAACCAAACTAGCCTGAATGTGGGCAACCAGAAGAATAGTTCATCAGTCCCATTTGAAGGTGGCACAGTGGTTAGCACAGCTGCTTCATGCCGCCGAGGTCCCGGGTTCGATCCCAGCCCCAGGGCACTGTCCGTGTGGAGTTTGCATATTCTCCCCGTGTCTGCATGGGTCTCACCCCCACAACCCAAAGATGTGCAGGGTGGGTGAATTGGCCATGCTAAATTTCCCCTTAATTGTAAAAAAAATAATTGGGTACTCTTCAGAAAAAAATCCGTCCCATTTGAAACCTCAAACCGAACTGGACTCCAGTTTCTATTGATCATCTCTGTAAACTCTCACCTCGTGCATTTTCATTAACAATCAGAGATTAAGGGGGTGATTTTAGTGGCAATTGAGGTGGGTGAGTGCGGAGCTTTGTGTCGCTAGTCCGTGTGCCAGTTCCTTGCATCCCGCCCCAGTGGCGGGTAGCCTGTTAAGCCATGGATGGGCCTATTTTGTAGTTTTGAGCCAACTACCAGGTCCCTGCAATGCAGCGGGGACATTTCAGCGGCCTGGAAGCAGCTGCTTGATAACAGACCAGGGGATCGGTAACTTAAGGTAGGCTTAGAGGCCCTCACTGCCTGTCTGATGTAGCAGTAGCCACATAAACTGCTCTGTTAAACTAAGCTGCAAATATAGAGTAATGGGTTAATGGATATGTTAATGAGACTATAATGATATTAATGGCGTGAATGCGACATCAAGACTCAGATGACCAGCAGGCTCCAAGAGAGCGATGCCCAGAACAGTCTGTGTCCCAGAAACCATGGCCGGCATTTCGCATTAGTCAAAACCAAGAGATGAGGGGACGCAATTGTCCACGCCACCCCTGCCATTGACGTAATGAGGTTCCCGCCCAGGGAGATGGGGGACCTCAATTAAATATATTTCTAGGTCATTAGCGGACTTCCCTGCTCTATCGTCCCCCACATTGGGATCTCCCCCCATCTCCGACGTGAAAATGAGAAGCAGGCGAAGAGAATCCACCAGGGGTGCACAGGTAACTACAGCCTCCGGGGGGGGTGGGCATGTCAGGGCAGTACCCTGCACGATACAATGAGAACAGTGAGCTGTGCAGGCAGCGTGTTGCATACTGGTTTTCTCACCCGGTCCTGCACTTCAGAATAAAAAATGCAACATTCTGCTGCAAGTACTTACTACAAAGTCTTGTAAATAGTGTAAATAAATAGCTTTTAAGTGGCAGCAGGGTGGACCAGTGGTTAGCACTGCTGCTTCATGGTGCCGAGGACCCGGGTTCGATCCCGGCCACGGGTCTCTATCCGTGTGGAGTTTGAAAATGAAAAATGAAATGAAAATCGCTTATTCTCACAAGTAGGCTTCAAATGAATTTACTGTGAAAAGCCCCTAGTCGCCACATTCCGGCGCCTGTTCAGGGAGGCTGGTACGGGAATCGAACCGTGCTGCTGGCCTGCCTTGGTCTGCTTTAAAAGCCAGCTATTTAGCCCTATGCTAAACCAGCCCCTATGTTTGCACATTCTCCTTGTGTCTGTGTGGGTCTCACCCCCACAACCCAAAGATGGGCAGGGTAGGACTGGACATGCTAAATTGCCCCTTAATTGGACAGAAAAATAGAATCAAGTTCTCTAAATTTATTTTATAAAGATAGTTTTTAGTAAAACTATGCCTATGCCAGTCACGTGTAGACGAAGACTAACTTCTCTGAAACATGGTGGCCATGGTGGAGCCCACATTATAGGAAGGATGTGGAAGCATTGGAAAGGGTACAGAGGAGATTTACAAGGATGTTGCCTGGTATGGAGGGAAGATTTTATGAGGAAAGGCTGAAGGACTTGAGGCTGTTTTCATTAGAGAGAAGAAGGTTAAGAGGTGACTTAATTGAGGCATACAAGATGATCAGAGGATTAGATAGGGTGGACATTGAGAGCCTTTTTCCTCGGATGGTGATGTCCAGCATGAGGGGACATAGCTTTAAATTGAGGGGAGATAGATATAGGACAGATGTCGGAGGTAGGTTCTTTACTCAGAGAGTAGTAAGGGTGTGGAATGCCCTGCCTGCAACAGTAGTGGACTCGCCAACACTAAACGCATTCAAATGGTCATTGGATAGACATATGGACGATAAGGGAACAGACACGGGCAGAACGTGCAGACTTCACACAGGCAGTCATCCAAAACGGGAATGGAACCCGAATCCCTGGAGCGGTGAGGCAGCAATGCTAACCACTGTGCAACCGTGCCGACCCTTTTTTAAAATTTAGAGTACCCAATTCTTTTTTTCCAATTAATGGGCAATTTAGTGTGGCTAATCTACCTACCCTGCAAATCTTTGGGTCATGGGGGGTAGACCCAGACAGACATGGAGAAAATGTGCAAATTCCTCACAGACAGTGACTCGGGGCCGCGATCGAACCCGGGTCCTCGGTGCCATGAGGCAACAGTGCTAACCACTGCACCACAGTGTGGCCCAATGAAACACCATCAGGTTGATGTGTTGGGTACTCTGGATCTGTGGAGACTGCGTTTACCTCAGCAGTAACACATACAGGCTACCAACACTTGAAATAGTACAACACTATTTTATTAAGCTAGGAATTGTTGAACATACTTTCACTGTGGGTCGACACTATGTTAGATTAAACTGAAGACCTATGCCTATCCTAACCAGTCTATACTATCAGGACATGGTAAAGATCTGTGCTACAAGCTGTGAGCTCTGTCCTTCTTAGAGGCTGCATCCCGAATGAGCGGGAAAACTAGTCCACCCTCTGTCTTTATAGTGAGTGTGCTCTAACTGGTGATTGGCTGCTATGTTGTGTCTGTCGATTGGTCTTGCAGTGTGTCAATCAGTGTGTATCTGCACCATGATATACTGATGTGTATATTATGACACAGGTTTCAGTCCAAAGATGATTTGACCGTAGAAAAGGCTGAACAGATCATGAGGCAGGCGGAGTTGAGACAACAGAATTGGAGTGCAGTATGGAGCGACATAGAGGCTCGGAAGGAGACGATCCAGGACGTAGGCCCAAAGTTGGGAGCCCTGCTCACTGAAAATCTCACAAAAAAGCCCTCTCAAGCCTCCCAATGGACAGGAAGAACCCTTCCATCTGTGATAAAATATTTCAAACGCGACGCAAAAGCACAGCACCGTTTCAGAATGTGTCCAACAAGGGGAGCTGAATGCTTTCGCTGTAGGAGGGCAAGTCTGTCGATTTAAAGCACAGTTGCGAGAAAGGCAGAGGGAACTAACATCAATACCACCCAGTGTAAAATAGAGGCATTCAAAGTGAAGATTTTTTGGGGGAAATAAAAGACTGCAGTAAGCTGAATTTCAAAGATTACGGAACAAAATCTAAACAGGACACCAGAGCTCCAGTCATTGTTTTATAAGACAAACTGGAATGGCTTAATAACGTGAAGATCCAGATGTCAAAAATAAAACTACAGGGACCAGAAGGCACAGACCTTGAAGCGCCGTAAAGGCAAAAACCTTAATAAAAATAGATCAATTAATTAAACTTCCATTCTGTAGAATGAGCAAATTTCCTACTGAACAGGCAGCATGGTCAGGCCTTGGTTTTGTACAAAGGGTTGAGAAGGTAACTCACGTGACTCCGGTGACGTATTTAAGTGATTTTTCTGGATAAAAACAGAAAATACTGGTCAATCTCAGCAGACCTGACAGTATCTGTGGAGGAAGAAGGGAGCTATTGTTTCAAGTCTGGATGACTCTTGGTCAAAGCTTTGACAAAGCTTGTCACACATCTCCAAGGTGTAAACATGGGCAGGGTTCTCCCATTCGGTAACAGAGTGTCCACGCCTTCGGAAACGTTGTTGCGTTTCACGACGGTGTGAACAGGCCGCTCCACGTGCGCAAGGTTCAGCCCGACGCAACTAAAAGTGGTACATAGAGCCCACTTAACTCATATGAGTAGGTTCTTCTAGGAGGTGGAGTATAGATGTGAATGGTGCCAAGGAGGCCCGGCCAACCATGCCCACATGTTCTGGTCTTGCCCCAGACTTGCAGGGTACTGGACAGCCTTCTTCGAGGCAATGTCCAAAGTGGTGGGGATGAGAGTGGAGCCATGTCCGAAAGTGGCGGTCTTCGGGGTATCAGACCAGCCAGATCTATTCCTAGGGAGGAGGGCGGACGCCCTTGCCTTTGCCTCCCTGATCGCCCGCCGTAGAATCCTGTTCGGCTGGCGGTCAGCAGCACCACCCAAAGCTGCAGACTGGCTGTCCGACCTCTCAGAATCTCTCCAAATAGAGAATTCGCCATCCGAGGGTCAGACGACGGCTTCCACAGAACGTGGGAGCCATTCACCCAATTGTTCCAGGACCTGTTTGTGGCCAATGAACAAGCAGAAGAATAGCCAGGTAGCCAAGAATCAGGGGAAAGTAGCCAAGGCGTGAGAGGGAGGGATAGGCCGGGGGGCAGCTAAACCTAAGAGAAAAGAAAGGCGAACCACAGGAGAAGGGTAGGAAGGAAGGGGGCAGAAGGGGGGAGAGGGAGGGGAAAAGGGAGGAGACAGGGAACAATAGAGGGGAACCAGAGAGGTGGGGGGGGGGGGGGGGGAGGCAGGGGAATGATAGCCAGAAGGAGGGCAAGTCTGGGGCAAGACCAGAACATGTGGACATGGTTGGGCGGGCCTCCTTGGCACCATTCACATCTATACTCCACCTCCTAGAAGGACCTACTCATATGAGTTAAGTGGGCTCTATATACCACAGGAAATGATAACAAACTTGGCATCTACAGGGACAGATTGCAAGGAAAATCCGGGTGAAAGACGGGACGAACGGCTGAAGTGGACGTGAACGCGAGACGACAACAGCAGCGAAATCGTGTGGAAGAAGCAAGTGACAACACCGACACCAGATCCATTTGCGTATTGCCCTCTGTAATTGTTTCTCCGGCACCCAAATGTATATGTCCCTCCCCAGTTTCCCCCTCCCCCAACAAATAGATGCCTACTTATGTATTAAAAATAATATTGCCAATTATACAGAGTTGCTGTTGTTGAGCTGGTGCATAATACCCTACCAGTTATTTTATTTTATTTTTTTGGTTTGTTTGTGTGTGCTCGTCTCTATATATATATATATATATATATATATAATCCTGTGTACGTAACGGTAAATATACTTTCTTCAAAAACCCAATAAAAAACATTTATAAAAAAAAGAAACAGCAAAAGTAATTTTTGATTTTAAATTTGAAGTAGGGCAGTAAAGAGTCAACCACATTGTTGTTGGCTTGGAATCACATAGGCTATCCGGCAACATGAGCAGATTCCCTTCTCTAAAGGACAGTAGTGAACTAGTTGGGTTTTTAATGATAATCCAATAGTTTCATGCTCGCCGTGATTGATACTAATGTTTTATTGCAGGTTTATTTAATTAACTTAATTTAAATTCCTTAACTGCTGTAGTGGGATTTGAATTAATTTCTTTGGATTAGTACTCCAGCCTTTGGATTACTCGTACAGTAAAACACCGACTATCCTTCCATTCGCAAGCAATTAGAGGGCCTCGTCTGAATACAGGCCAACGTCCTGTGTAAGGTCTTCCTTGGGGAATGATTATAAGTTGTCCATTCCCCACCCCGACTGATGAAAACTCCAACTTAAGGTTTGTGAAAATTGATTATTTTAATCATCCCAGCGAACAACAGCAATTCAATCAGCTGTTTTCCCTTCCACTTTTCAAACAGCGGATTGCGTAGGAAGGGGTGGTCTGATATAAAATGTAACGTATTTACTGATTCCTAATAGTTCTTTTAAAGGAACATTAACCTTCAAACCGCAGAGTTCCCAGTGGGATTGCCAAAACCGTGATTCTGCCACCAACAATGTGCAAAGTACACATTTTAGAATTAATTTTAGCTGCCGCTGAGGAATCAATCTTGATATTGGGGGAAGCCTGCAGGCTTCTCCTGCCCACCAGCAGCCTGCCTATGCTCCGTGGGCAATAATCAACGTGATGGGCTCACTATTATGCCAGCTGCCACAACTAATCTCCAGCAAAGTGGAACCAGCTGAGTCACAGATGATTTTGCTCTAATTCATTCATGGGATGTGGGCATTACTGGGAAGGCCGATATTTAGTTCCTATCCCTAATTGCCCTGCGCATCTCCTTCTTGAACCACTGCAGCCCATGCAGTGCAGGTACATCCTCAATGCAGTTAGGCAGAGAGTTCCAGCATTTGGCACAGCAATAATGAAGGAATAGGAGTCATACATTTGCAAGTCATGATGGTGTATGATTAGTAGGGGGAACTTGCAGGTAGTGGTGTTCCCATGCACCTGCTACCTTTCTCCTAGGTTGTAGATGTGATGCGCTTGGAAGATTCTGTTGAAGGAGCTTCGGTGAGGGGCTGCTGTGCATCATTCAGATGCACAGCTGCTGCTATGCATTAATGACAACAGGGAGTAAATGTTTAAGGGGGTGGACCACCTTGGTGGGCCACATTGCCCGTCTGCCCAACACAAGACTCCTAAAACAGGTGCTCTACTCCGGGCAACTTAATGGCAAGTGATCACTAGGAGGGCAGAGGCAATGCTACAAGGACACTCTGAAAGCCTCTCTAAATAAATGCAACATCCCCACCGACAGATGGGAATTGCTTGCCTCAGAAAGCACAAACTGGAGAAAAAGCATCCACGAAGGCGTCAATCACCTTGAGCATCGTAGGGTGGAGGACACGGAGGCCGAGGGCAAACAGCGGAAAGAGAGCGCTGATTTCAGAGCATCCCAACCACCCAGCCATCGAGCACCACCTGCCAAACCGGTAGCAGAGTCTGCAGAGCGAGGATTGGACTGTTCAGCTACCGTAGAGCCCACCTCCCCGAAGTGGAAGCAAGTCATCCTCAACACTGAGGGACTGCCCAAGGATAGGGTGCCAATCAAGCCAGCTCCTTTTCCCTGGGTGGTGCTGAATTTGTTAAGCATTGTTGGACCTGCACTCATGCAGGGAAGTGCAGAGTATACCATGGCTCTCGTAACCTGTATCTTGTAGAGAGTGGACATGCTTTGGAGATCAGGAGGGGAGTCACTCGCAGAGTAATCCTCTCAGAGCCAGAGTATTGTATGTGGCTCGTCCAGTTAGGTTTTTGGTTCATGGCGACCCCCAGAATATTGATAGCGATGGAAAGTCATTGACCATCAAAAGAAAGTGGTTAGTGTCTCTCATTTTGGAGGTGGTCTTTGCTTCACACTTGTCTGTCACTGGGCGGCACGGTGGCACAGTGGTTAGCACTGCTGCCTCACAGTACCAGAGACCCGGGTTCAATTCCGGCCTTGGGTGACTGTGTGGAGTTTGCACTTTCTCCCTGTGTCTGTGTGGGATTCCTCCAGGTACTCCGGTTTCCCCCCACCGTCCAAAGATCTGCGTGTTAGGTGGGTTGACCATGCTAAATTGCCCCTCAGTGTGCAAAGGTAAGGTGGGGTTACGGAGATAGGGTGAGCCTAGGTGGGCTGTTCTTTCAGAGGGTCAGTGTAGACTCAATGGGCTGAATGGCCTCCTTCTGCACTGTAGGAATTTCATGATTCTATGAAATTTTACGTGCCACTTAGCAGCCCAAACCTGAGTATTATTCTTGCTGCTTGTTAGCACAGGTTGCTAGTAGAAACTAAGCAAATTCGCTAAACAAAGAGGGAAGAGGGTACAATGTGTAGTGATGATAATAGCTCAGTAAACCTCACCTTCAAGAGGCAGGAAAGTGGTTTGATGTGTTTGTCCAGTAAGAAGTCTTACAACACCAGGTTAAAGTCCCACAGGTTTGTTTCAAATCACTAGTTTTCGGAGCACTGCTCCTTCCTCAGGTGAATGAAGAGGTATGTTCCAGAAACATATATATAGATAAAGTCAAAGATGCAAGACAATGCTTTGAATGTGAGCATTTGCAGGTAATTAAGGGCGCGATTCTCCGCTGCCCAGGCCAGGTGGGAGAATCGCGGGATGGCCGCTCTGGCACCCCCCACGATTCTCCCACCCCCCCAAAATGGCGTGTCGCGTTTTGCGACACGCCGCTCGGAAAATTGCGGGTCGCCGTTTTTCGCGGCGACCCGCGATACTCCGGCCCGGATGGGCTGAGCGGCCTGCCGTTCCTGACCTGTTCACGCCGGCGGCAACCACACCTGGTCGCTGCCGGCATGAACATAGCGCGAAAGGTAAGTTTGGGGCCTGTGGGAGGCGGAGAGGGGATCGAGCACCACGGCCGTGCTCGGGAGGGTACTGGCCCGCGATCGGTGCCCACCGATCGTCGGGCCGGCGTCTCCAAGAGACGCACTCTTTCCCCTCCGCCGCCCCGCAAGATCAAGCCGCCACGTCTTGCGGAGCAGCGGAGGTGAAGACGGCAACCTGCTGACGTCGCTTAGGCGCCACCGGCCGCATCATTCTCGGTGCGCTGCCTTGAAACCAGTGTTAAGGCCCGGCGGCAGAGTTACACGAAATGCCGCTTCTAGCCCCCCCCCCCCCCCCCCCCCCCCCCCCCCCGGGGGGGGCGGGGGGGGGGGGAGAGAATTCCGCCCTAAGTCTTTACAGATTCAGAGATAGGGGTAATCCCAGGTTAAAGAGGTGTGAATAGTCTCAAACCAGGACAGTTGGTAGGATTTCGCAAGCCCAGGCTGATGTGTTTGGCAGGCTGGGTCGACATGGACTGCACTTGATGCAGTGTAGCGAGAGACAGACCTCCAACACTTGATAAGATGCAACACGATTTTATTTAACATCTTAACTACTACACATATTCAACTGTGGGTTGACACTATACTGACTTGACTGGAGACCTAGTACTAGCCTGACCAGACTTACTAGCTACCGCATGGTGTTTACACTGGCTAGCTCATGTACTCTGACTGTCTCAGTGGCTGGTTCCAGAGAGAGCGGGAAACCTAGTGCCCTCTGGCTTTATAGTGGTAGTGTCCTGTCTGGTGATTGGCTGCTCTGTTCTGTGTGCTTACTGGTCATCCTGTGTGTCAATCACTGCCTGTCTGCACTCCATTATATACATAGATGTATATTATGACACAGGCCAGATGGTGGGGGATGAATGTAATGCGACCTGAATCCAAGGTCCCAGTTGAGGCCGTACTCATGTGTGCAGAACTTGGCTATAAGTTCCGGCTCGGCGAATTTGCGTTGTTGTGCGTCCTGAAGGCCGCCTTGACTGCTGAAGTGTTCCCCAACTGGAAGGGAACATTCTGCCTGGCGATTGTCGCGCAATGTCTATTCATCCGTTGGCACAGCATCTGCATGGTCTCGCCAATGCACCACGCTTCAGAACATCCTTTCCTGCAGCAATTTGTCAGTTCTTGGACTGACCACTAGGTGGACCTGGTTACAGCAAAGCTCCAGTGCGCATATGGAAAAGAATCTCTGCTTCCGACAAGCAGATCTCTGTGGGCCAGTTTGTTTTCAGATTAGAACGGTTGTGGACTAAACTGATGCCTGTGCCACATTCACAGCACAGTACTTGGTGCAAACCCCAAAATCACTTTGCACCAAGGCGAAACCTGGAGTGCTGATTGGGCGTTGCAACCCAAAGTGGTTCTCAAGCAAAGGGAAGTGGGGTGATCTCCTGACTGCACCTCCTCACGGTGCCAAGTTGGATCCTGACATGGAACTCAAGATGGATCTTTAATTCCTCGGTTTAACGTCAGTGTGACGCCCCCCTCCCCCTCTCTGAATGAAGTCACTATAGTTGCAAATACTTTACTGGGGAGAAAAATGGCAAAAAGGTTAAAAAGGAACTAATAAACATAATACTTATTTTTTTAAAAAGCAGTGCTTGAAAACCAATTGCAATTATTTTGGAAGATCTTGAGGTCACATCTAATTGTTACTTCATCAACAGAAACATAACTTTAATTAAGGGCCCAAGCTATGAACTATAGACATAGCAATTACTCACTAATTATACTAACCAGGGAACTCTATCCATTCCTATAAATACCAATGATTGCTATCCACTCCTGCCGCAACAGAATAAAACTTCATCCGGCTGTTTGAGAGCCTATTATTAACCAACAGCAACTTCTGAAGCACTCGCTGATGGATTCTGAAACGTCCCCCCCCCCCCACCCCCCGCCCCCTCCCCGCTGAGTCACAGTTACAAGTCGAGAGCTGTAAACTTAAAACAAGAGAGATCAAGAGCAACATCTCCTAATCGGTGAATCAAACGCAGAAGGAAAAATCACGCAACAAAGAACCAGACGCTTGAATATGGACCAGGAAAAGACATTCGCAAAAAATCTGGGGCGCCCTCTTCAATATTGGAAAATATAAATGTTCTGTCTGAGTTGGATTTTCAACTTCACCAGTCAGCAAAACGTAATCATCTCACTTTGTGCAATAAAACTCGGGCAAATGTGGAGTTCAGCATGGATGCCTGTTGTTAGTGCCTGCAGACAGTAGACGAGAGAAACTTTCTCGAAGTACACACAAAAAGTCTTCTGTTCCATTGAGTTATCCAACTGTCATGTTAGGCATGAATAAAGAAAGAAATGGCACGTTTGGGGGGGCGGGATGCATGGGGAGGAAGCGCTGAGTAAATATCCACAGGGGCAGGTCATGTGCAGGCAGCTGAAGACTAGTTGCAGGCAGAAGACACTAGGCTGGTGGAAATGGGAAGAGAGTTATCCCTGAATATAGTTACATAATAATCTTTATTATTGTCACAAGCAGGCTTACCTTAATACTGCAATGAAGTTACTGTGAAAAGCCCCTAGTTGCTACACTCGGGTACACTGAGGGAGATTTCAGAATGGCCAATTCTCCTAACAGCACATCTTTCAGGACTTGTGGGAGGAAACCGGAGCACCCGGAGAAAACCCACGCAGATACGGGGAGAACGTGCAGCCTCTGCACAGGCAGTCACCCAACTCGGGTATCGAACCTGGAACCCTGGCACTGTGAAATAACGGTGCTAACCACTGTTCTACCATGCTGCCCAGTTATACTCCGGTTTTCATTCATATCCCATGTCTGATTAGTGCAAGCCAATCCATAGAGCACGTTAACGACTGCAGTTTTAAAGAAGAAATCTTCTAAAATACAGGAACAAAGGCATTTGTAGAGGGCAACATTTTACAGCCCAAGAAAACAATGGATGGAAATATGAATCTGAAAGGAAGGCAATAAACAGTCTGTCCATCAGTAACTGACAGCAGGAAGATGAGTTTGTGTTTCAAACAGAAACCTTTGATCAGTTCACACTCTGCTTGATTCTGATATTTTGGGGTGAATAAAAGTGTGGAACCAGCTGCATAAATTTAAGAATCTTGTGTGCATGAGCAATCAAGGATGGCACGTCTGAAAGTGTGATCTCAGGGTCACCTCACCTGCATTTCAAGGCACCAAACATCACTTTCCCATCTCAGAATGCGACTTGTATATTGGACAAAGAATTAACGAGTTGCGTAAAAAGCAACTCATAGAAACATAGAAAATAGATGCATGAGGACGCCATTCGGCCCCTCGAGCCTGCTCTGCCATTCATTACGATCATGGCTGATCATCTAGTTCAATATCCTGAGTCCCCTTCCTCCCCCATATCCCTTGATCCCTTTAGCCCCAAGTGCTATATCTAAACTTCTTGAAATTACACAACGTTTTGGCCTCAACTGCTTTCAGTGGTAGCGAATTCCACAGATTCACCACTTTCTGGGTGAAGAAATTTCTCCTCATCTCAATCCTAAAAGGTTCACCCCTTATCATCAAACTATGATCCCTAGTTCTGGACTCCCCACCATCGGGCACATTCTTTCTGAATCTACCCTGTCTAATCCTGTTAGAATGTTGTAGGTTTCTATGAGATCCCCTCTCACTCTTCTAAACTCCAATGAATATAATCCTAACCAATTTAGTCTCTCCTCATATGACAGTCCTGCCATCCCAGGAATCAGCCTTATAATAATAATCTTTATTGTCACAAGTAGGCTTACCTTAATTCTGCAATTAAGTTTTTTGTGAAAAGCCCCTAGTCCCCACATTCCGGAGGAGGGAGAATTTAGAATGTCCAAGTTACCTAACAGCACATCTTTCAGGATTTGTGGGAGGAAACCGGAGCACCCGGAGGAAACCCACGCAGACACGGGGAGAACGTGCAGACTCTGCACTGACAGTGACCCAAGCCGGGAATCGAACCTGGGACCCTGGCGCTGTGCTACCATGCCGCGCACAGCTGGTAAACCTTCGCTGCACTCCTTCCATAGCAAGAACATCCTTCCTCAGAGAAGGACACCAAAACTGCTCACAATACTCCAGATGTGGCCTCACCAATGCCCTGTACAATTGCAGTAAAACGTCCCTATTCCTATATTCACCTGTGATGTCATCAATTAAGTATTGATTAAATATGAAAAAAACAAAGAAATTTAATTCAGTTGCTGAGGAATAAGGAGGCAGTAGAGAAGTGACCAATCAAACTCCTGAATTTTAATTTCAGCTTTCACAGCCCCAAGCTGGAAACTTACAGGGCCTGAGCTGCCAAATGGTGCAAATAATTTTGGGAACCACCATCTTGACTTTTTCCACTTTCTGCCAATATAGGAGTGTCAGACATAAAGCAAGAAGCTCAGAAGGAAATGTAACTTTCTCGGAAGGAACTTTCAGAATAAAATTATTATTCTGACTGAAAGAGTTGTCTGTCCAGAGTTGTAAATCCTAGGAAAACAGTTTACTGCAGTAGCCTAGTCCCCTGTCGGATCCTGGGTCCTCAATCAGGAGTGTTTCCTTGTGTTTCCATTACTGAGTTGGGCTAGGTTGACACTTTTTTGCTGCTACTCATTGATTGATTGATTGTGCTTCATGAATGTGCAGTTTTTGTGTGAAAGAGTGCGTTGGGCTCGTGGGTGTAATCAATAATGTCCTGGGCTTTAGGAACCCTGCTACTTGCAACAAAAAAAAAGCCATTGCCTTTCTATGCTGTTGCTAGTTCTCGCTGACAAAACAAACGCAGGTGCTTGCTTTGGAAAACATTGCCCGAGCCTCCTGCATGATACGTTTGAGCACGATGGATTGTCTCAACATGCTGATATCCGGCGTGCCAATGACCTTGACAGTCACTCAGAGTTGTATAAGTACCGCGTGCTAACCGATTCTGCCACTGGAGCAGCACTCAGAGTTCTGACTGTCTTGGAGATAGCTTGGCTGCAGTTTGGAGGGAATGAGTCAACAGGCGATGCAAACTAGCGTGCCAGACATTCTGGGCAGCATGGTAGCACAAGTGGATAGCACTGTGGCTTTACAGCGCCAGGGTCCCAGGTTCGATTCCTCGCTGGGTCACTGTCTGTGCGGCGACTGCACGTTCTCCCCGTGCCTGCGTGGGTTTCCTCCGGGTGCTCCCATTTCCTCCCACAGTCCAAAGACGTGCAGGTTAGGTGGATTGGCCATGATAAATTGCCCTTAGTGACCAAAAATGTAAGGAGGTGTTATTGGGTTATGGGGATAGGGTGGAAGTGAGGGCTTAAGTGGGTTGGTGCAGACTCGATGGGCCAAATGGCCTCCTTTTGCACTGTATGTTCTATGGTCTAGGGGTAATTTCCGACATCTACATTCCTTTGCTTTTCTATCAGTTGCTCCACTCCTCCTCATCCGCCTCCTTCTCTAAATGGATCAGATACATTGAAAGGCCCAGTGTCCCAATTTATCAAACGGAAGTTGGAGGGGTCAAAACTCATGCCAGAAATGATCTCCATCTTCTGAAATGGCAAAAAAGGATTTTTTTTTTTTTTAAATAAAAGAGCTCTAAAGATCAATTCCAAAGCATGCATTAAACTCCAAGATTCTGAAACGAAATAAATTCAAAGGCACAGCTACCCTAGATGCCGAATTTCTACGGATAGAGTGAAGAAACTGTATAACCATGGGGCAGGCTTGATGGGACAGCAGGTCTTTCCCTCTTCTGAATAGATGTGCGTTTTTCCAATGTAAAAGGCAGCAAATAATACTGACATTTAAATAACATCATTTCCCTTCCACTAACATTTCTGATGGCAGCTTTCTTCACCTGAACTGAACTGAAGTGCATCTCATGTGCATTATGGATGGAAATTGAGTGTAACTGGTCTCCACCCAAATTCACACTCCATTACCTTCTGATTGCACTCATTTATCGGCATAACCGAGCCATAAATTGGGATTGTGAAATGTTGACATGGAAGATTTACTAAATTTAAACAGTAAAATGCAGGACTGATTAAATCTAAAATTTAATGCCGCAAATTAATACACCTACAGGCTGAATGTAAATCAGTCATTAAATCAATGTTCTCTTTCGATGTTTTCCAACCCTCTGCTGGAAGCACCGTCTCTTCTGGCATACCTCGTCTAAGTGACCATTCTTTATATGTGATCTTGGATGATGAAAATTATCAAGCTTTTTGAGGCATTTCGTGGCTGCAGAGTCCACTATCTACAGGGCGCACTCCAGCAACGTGCCACGGTTTCTTCAGCAGGACCTCTCAAACCCTTGATCCTTGCCAGGGAGAGGGCCAGCGACATTTTGTGTTTACCTGGTGCCTTTAATGTAATGAAACATTTCAAGGTGCTTTGCACAGATGGTATAAAGCAAATTGTTACACCAAGCCACAAAGGCAATATTAGGACAGTTAGCCAATAGCTTGGCAACAAACATAGAATATACAGTGCAGAAGGAGGCTATTCGGCCTATCGAGTCTGCACTGACCCACTTAAGCCCTCACTTCCACCCTATCCCTGTAAACCAATAACCCCTCCTAACCTTTTTGGTCACAAAGGGCAATTTATCATGGCCAATCCACCTAACCTGCACATCTTTGGACTGTGGGAGGAAACGGGAGCACCCGGAGGAAACCCACGCACACACGGGGAGAACGTGCACACTCCGCACAGACAGTGACCCAGCGGGGAATTGAACCTGGAACTCTGGCGCTGTGAAGCCACAGTGCGATCCACTTGTGCTACTGTGCTGCCCATTGTACATGGTGGTAGGTTTTAAGTGGTGTCTTAGATCAGAAGCCAATAAGACATAGCAGCAGAATTAGACCATTCAGCCCATCGAGTCTGCTCCGCCATTCAATCATGGCTGATATGTTTCTCATCTCTATTCTCCTTCCTTCTCTCCATAACCTCTGACCATATTAATCAAGAACCTATCTATCTCTGTCTTCAAGACACTCAGTGACTTGGCCTCCGCAGCCTTCTGTGGCAATCTCTGTTTTAAAGGATCATCCCTCAGGTTATGTCCTCAGGTTCTAGCTTATCCTACAAGTGGAAACATCCTCTGCACGTCCGCTCTATCCAGTATACCTCCCAGTATTCTGTCATTTTCTTTTTTTTTTAAATATTTTTATTGAAGTATTTGCTAAATTTTTACAACAATAACAAAAGCAATAATAATAACATAAACATCAACGTGGTAAAATAGACATTTCCCATCCGACCCTTCTGTACATCCCTCCACCATATTGCACCTACCCGCCCCCCCTTCGGAATGCTGCTTCTGCCGACATTTTAATTTTCCCCGAGAAAGTCTACGAACGGCTGTCACCTCTGAGAGAACCCCAGCATTGACCCTTGATGTACCATCAATTGGATTCAAGACACGATTAGGATCCGAACTGTGGCTTTAATCAGCTAGTTGTTAGCCCGGTGGTCGACTACAGAGTAAGGCTGACCGCCGGGAACTCTGGGTACTTATACCCCACCTCGGAGGCGGGGTCTACTTGCCTCTCAACCAATTGGTGAGCAGTCACATGACTAGTCCCAGACAATCGGATGAGAGGCACGTGACCAGCCAGAGCCAATGGGAAACCCATGCTCTGCACCAATGGCAGTGCTCACATTCATACCACCACAACCCTCTCAAGGCAAACTTTATTTTCTCCAGCTTGAGAAACCCAGCCATGTCACTGACCCAAGTCTCTACACTCGGGGGCTTCGAGTCCCTCCACATTAACAGGATCCGTCTCCGGTCTACCAGGGAGGCAAAGGCCAAAACGTCGGCCTCTTTCACCTCCTGAACTCCCGGATCTTCTGACACTCCAAAGATCGCTACCTCCGGACTTGGCACCACCCGCCTGTCTAGCACCCTGGACAATGCTTTAGCAAAATCCTGCCAAAACCCTCTAAGCTTCGGACATTCCCAAAACATGTGGACATGGTTTGCTGGGCTTCCCGCACAACTCGCACATCTATCTTCTACCCTGAAAAACGTGCTCATTCTCGCCACCGTCATGTGTGCCCAGTGTACCACTTTAAACTGTATTAGACTGAGCCTGGCACATCATGAGGAGGAATTAACCCTGCTCAGGGTGTCCGCCAACAGACCCGCCTCTAATTTTCCACCTAACTCCTCCTCCCACTGGCCCTTCAGTTCCTCCACCGGGGTTTCCTCCGCCTCCAACAACTCCTGATAGATATCTGACACCTTCCCCTCCCCCACCCAGGTCGCAGAGACAACTCTGCCCTGTATCCCCCGTGGCGGCAACAGCGGGAAAGTCACCACCTGTTTCCTCAGAAAGTCCCGCACTTGTAAATATCTGAAACCATTCGCCAGCGGCAGCTTGAACTTATCCTCCAGTGCCTTTAGACTGGGAAAACTCCCGTCTATGAATAGATCTCCCATCCTTTTAATTCCAGCTCTCTGCTAGCTCCGGAACCCGCCATCTATCCTGCCCGGTGCGAACCTGTGGTTGTTGCAAATCGGGGTCCAGACCGACGCACCCTCCACCTTCTTATACCTCCTCCATTGCCCCCAGATCCTCAGTGCCGCCACCACCACCGGGCTAGTGGAGTAATGGGCCAGCGAGAATGGCAGGGGCGCCGTTACCAATGCTCCCAAACTGGTGCCTTTGCATGACGCTGCCTCCATCCGTTCCCATGGCGACCCCTCCCCATTACCCACTTCCTAATCACCGCTATATTAGCCACCCAGTAGTAGTTGCAGAAGTTCGGCAGCGCCAACCCACCCTCCCCCCGACTGCGCTCCTACAACATGTTCTTCACTCGTGGGGTTTTATTCACTCAACCGCAAATCCACCTAATTGCCGAATATTCCGTCCCCGACACCTTCGGAATTAGCGCCCTGCTCCGAACAAAGAAAGAAATACGGGAGTAAACTTTATGGACATGAGAAAAAAATGAAAACTCCTTCGCCCTCGGCCACTCGAATCTCCACGGGTCTACACCTCTACGTCTGCTCCATAAAACCCCTCAACTCCTTCGCCGCGACAGGCCTCCTCCCAGTCCTGGATTTTGACCGGTCCAGTTCGGGATTACTATGTTAAAGTCCCCCCCCTCATGATCAGGTTGTGAGACTCCAAGTCCGGGATTCTGCCTAACACCCGCCTCATAAATCCCACATCGTCCCAGTTCGGAGCATATACGTTCACAAGCACCACTCGTACTCCAACTTCCCACTCACAATTATATATCTACCCCCCTTATCTGCCACAATTCTTCCAGCCTCAAACGCCACTCGCTTACTGATCAATATTGCTACCCCCCCCCCCCCCCCCCCCCCCAGTATTTGAGTCCAGCCCAGAGTGAAACACCTGACTAACCCAACCCTTTCTCAATCTCGTCTGGTCCATAATCTTCAGATGTGTCTCCTGAAGCATGCCTTTAAATGCGTGAAAACACGAGACTTTTTGACTGGCCCATTCAAACCCCTCACATTCCACGTAATCAGCCTGGATGGGGGGCTGCCACCCCCCCCCCCCCCTCCCCCGCTGACTAGCCATATCCTTTTTTTGTCCAGCCCCAACCCCCCCCCCCACTTCCCTGAGCACCCCCATGAACAGAAGCCGTTTCCGACCTCCCATTTGTTCCCCAATAATAGTTCCTCCCCTGTCAGCAAAGCAGCCTCCCCTCCCCCTCTCCCCCACCCCCCACAACAGCACCCAAAACCTAATCCCGCAGCTCAAGCACCGACTTAGCACTTGCTCACCCCCCACCCGGCTTGCGAGAGTCAGCTAACCCATGCTGACCCCGGTAACCCCCGCCCCTGGTGCCAAACAGTCTGACTCCCTATTGTTCGAACCCCTCTCCCGAAATGAATAAACCATTTAATAACATTGCATTCCCCAGTAAGTAAACAACCTCAAGTAAAAAGAAATTAACATAAGCCAATGAAGAAACAATCACTTGAAACAAAACCCAACCTCCCACAGAACAGCACCAACTTCAGGGCCCCCTCCCCGCTCCGCATCAAATCCCTGCAAAACAAAACACCCTCAAACCACCACCTCAGCCCAATAATTAACCCAAAACCACATACAATCTTGCTTGAAACTATACAAAAATTACAAACCACCGCCACATTGCTTCTTCGAGACTTAAGTGTCCTTTAAGACGTTTCTAACTTATTTTGTTTGATAAATGTCCATACATCGGCCGGTGCTACTCTCCCAGATCCTGATAGGTGCGCACCTCGCTGTTCTTCCATCTGGTGATCCGCTCTTTCTTGGCCCACCACAAGACGAGTTCTTTGTCCGTAAAACGGTGGAAACGCACCACCATGGCTCTCGGTGGGTCATTTGCCTTAGGCTTCCTTGCGAGGGCTCTGTGCGCTACATCCACTTCCAGGGGCCAAGAAAACGCCCCATCCCCCATCACGTCTCCAGCATGCCCGCCACATGTGCTCCGCATTCGACCCCTCAATTCCTTCAGGGAGGCCAACAATACTGCCTCCTGGACCTGTTCTCCAGGTCCTCCAGCTTCTCCTGCATTCTCTTGTGGCAATCATCTAGCACCTCCACCTTGTGCTCTTGCACGGTTAGATAGTCCTCCTGGCTGGATACCTTCAGCTCAATCTCTTGTATCACTTTCCCTTGGGCCGCCTGGTTCAAAACCATTTGATCAACCGATGCCTTGATCGGGTCCAACATTTCCTTTTTCAGCTCAGCGAAATAGTCCTGAAAGAACTTCATCTGTTGCTCCTTAGACCACTGAGCCACCGCTCCCTGGTCTTGACCCTCCGCCATGCTGCGCCATGGTACCAGCTCCGACTGCTTCACTCTATTAGGGCTGAGTCTTTTCACACGGCCACTTCTCATTCAATTAGCCATTGTAGCCACCTGCGGTGGCCACTGCCCAACACAAAATGGAAGATTACAAGGAATGCAGGGAAAATGGACATGTTGCAAAAGCAAGCAGCTTGCAAAGCGCTTGTGTATTCTGACTGCTGCAGAAACCAATTCTGACTGCTGCAGAAACCAGACAGCACTGTGAAAGAAAACAAGTTAGCATACTAATGAGGCGATACCGGGTGATTCACAGGTACAATGGAAACAAGTTAACGCAAATCGATACATTGAATGGAAGGCCAGACTTCTCGGCGCCAAGAGAAGTCCAAAACAATAAGTCCCAAGAACCGCCCAGTGATCGAGGGACTGCCCCATTATTGGGGAATTCAAATCAATCGATTGGGAAGAGACCCAATCGATTGCGAGTGTATAGAGGGTCCGCCCAGGTGGGCGCGAGACCCTGAGAGAGGCATAAGACAGAGACCACGACCCCAGCTCTCTCTCTCTGCCAGCCTCTCCTTGACCAGCCAGCCCTCCCAGCAGAACACCGTTGCAGCAGAAGAACCTTGAGGAAGAGAGGTCTGGACAGAAGCCGCCAGCAAGTAAGTGTCATACAACGCACGCTACGAGAGTAGACACTCCTGACCCCCTTTAGTCCATAACTACTGGAAGCCTGCGGACCCAGGAAAAAGCTAGAGGCCGTAGTTCCCTGATCCGGCAGTCCCCTTATCCAGATAAGTATTTGGCCTATTAGTAGTAGGATTAGCCTAGTCTTATAGTTTTATATGCATGATTAGTAGATTACTGTAATATAATAAACGTGTCTTGTTTGAACTTACTAACTGGTGTATGGATTTATTGCTTTGAACTTGAACTTGAAAATTGTGGCGGTATCTTAACAATACCTGACGACTCCACAGCTAAGGAACGAAATAGAGCCAAATTGAGTGTAAGGCACACTCACCCAGAACGAGCAACACCATACATCGGAGAGGGAATCCTTCTTAATATTGTCCACTTCACCGTCCCATAAAGTCCGAGAAAAATTGGGAATAAAGGTCTGAAATTTTTTTAAAAAGAGAGATAGATAGGTTCTTGATTGCTAAGGGGATCAGGGGTTATGGGAGAAGGCAGGAGAATGGGAATGAGAAAAATATCAGCCATGATTGAATGGCGGAGCAGATTCGATGGGCCGAGTGGCCTAATTCTGTTTTTATGTCTTAAAGTCTTATGGGCAAGGCCAGGGAAGGATTTGAAAACAAGGATCAAGATTTTGAATTTGGTTAAGCCGGAGACAATGCAGGCCAGTGCAGTGGTGGTGGGATTTACTGTGAGAAAGCACACAAGGACCAGAGTCTTGATGACCTCAGATTTACGAAAGGTTGAATGTAGGAGGCCGGCCAGAATTGTGTTGGAATAATCAGGTTGAGAAGTGGGTATGAATGAGAGTTTCCATAGCAAGTGAGCTGAGGCAGGGGCAGAGTTGGGCGATTTTACAGAGGTGGAAATGAATAGTCTCAGTGATTATGTCGACATGTTTTAAGAAAGTAATCTCAGGGTGATATATGATACCATGATTGTATTTTTTGTTAAATTTAGAGTACCCAATTATTTTTTTCCGAATTAAGGGGCAATTTAGCGTGGCCAATCCACCTAACCTGCACATCTTTTGGGTTGTGGGGGTGAAACCGACGCAGATACAGGGAGATGATACAATGATTCTAAATAGCCTGGTTGACCTCGGACAGTTACCTGGGAGAAGGATACAGTCGGTAGCTAGAGAGCGAAGTCAATGGCTTCAGTCTTCCCCATATTTAATTGGAGGGAATTTCTACTCATCCAGCGTTGGAGTAGCAGTCTTACAATTCAGTGGAAGAGTTGGGAGGTAATAATGATAATATTGTTTATTAGTGTCACAAATAGGCTTATATACACTGCAATGAAGTTACTGTGAAATTCCCTGGTCGCCACACTCTGGCGCCTGTTCGGGTACACAGAGGGCGAATTCAGAATGTCCAATTCACCTAACAAGCATGTCTTTTTTTGGAATTTGTGGGACGAAACCGGAGCACCCGGAGGAAACCCACGGGGAGAATGTGCAGAGTCCGCACAGTGACCCAAGCGGGAATCGAACCTGGGCCCCTGGCGCTGTGAAGCAACAATGCTAACCACTGTGCTACAGTAGAGGTGAGGTGGAGCTGGTTGCCGTCAGTGTACATGCAAAAAGTAATGTTGTACTTCCACATAATGTTGCCGAGGGGCAGCATGCAGATGAGGATTGGATGGGTTGAGGTGTGGGCGGGGGAGGGGGGGGGCATAAGTATAGATCCATTGGGAACACCAGAGGTAACCTTGTGTTAACCGGAAGATAAACCATTGCAGGTGATTCTTTGGCTACAATTCGATAGATAAAAATGGATCTAGGTGAGTGCAGCCTCTCCCAGCGGGAGGCATTGGAGGATAATGGCAGCAGGTGGATGGGGACACGAGCACTGTCAAGTCCCCCTCCAAGTCACAAACCATTTGACTTGGACAGATATCATTCCCTGTTGCTACACGATCGCTGGGACAAACCCTGGAACTTCCTACCTAACGTCAACTGCATGAGCAACATCACCACTCAACTGCATCAGGTCAAAACAAAGGCCCACCATCATGTCCCCAGGACCGCGAGCGAGGGGCAATAAACCACATCCACAAGTTGAGAATGAATAAACAAGAAGCTGAGCCCAAACCTGTGTCGCCCCAATAATCTAATCTACTAATTTGAGCAGAATTTAATTCTTTCCACATTGTTTCTAAAATGAAAAAAATCCAATTTGCGCCTACAGTATTTTAATCCTGACTTTGAATGAAGGATGAACAAGGGAACCATGTTGCAAAGCATTATAACATGAAATGAAATGAAATGAAAATCGCTTATTGTCACGAGTAGGCTTCAATTAAGTTACTGCGAAAAGCCCCTAGTCGCCACATTCCAGCGCCTGTCCAGTGTTGTACTCTGGTTTTGTCTGTATTTTCCAAACAGTAGTGATTATATATATATCTGCAGCGTATCCCTCTGAATAGGTGAGATTCGCCTGGTATCTGACTTGTTATCTTCTACATTAGCTCACTTTGCTCCCATTAAGGGCTGTGAAAAAGCAATGTTGAAGTTATCTTGTGTTCTGCCAGCGGTAAAACCCACATAATGAAAACATTTAATGATTTCAGTGCTTTCCTTGGCTCAAATCTACCAGAATAATTCATAACCCTCAGGCTGCGTGCTACTACAGTAACCTATTCGATCGTACTAATAATCTTTGAAATGGTGAAAATTCTGGGGCATCTCCATAGTATGAGCAGTGGAAATTGTACATCAGAGTGCCAGGATAATCAGAGAGTTCTCTGCTAACCGCAGTTAATCCTGTTTTTTAAAATAAATTTAGAGTACCCAATTATTTTTTTCCAATTAAGGGCCAATTTAGCGTGACCAATCCACCTAACAAGCACATCTTTTTTGGGTTGTGGGGGCAAAACGCACCCAAACACGGGGAGAATGTGCAAACTCCACACAGACAGTGACCCAGGGCCGGGATTCGAACCCAGGTCCTCAGCGCCGTAGGCAGCAATGCTAACCACTGTGCCACTGTGCTGCCTACTGCAGTGGTACCTATATGACATGTGTAACATTTGCACCTGTAAGGCACTGAGGCTTACTGCAGCTAAATACATGCTAGGCCATCTCACCTTCCAGTATAATTATATCTTTTCACAAGTCTCCAGGATTGAAGCCACAAAACCCTCGTCAGATTAATTCAAAAATGTGGACCGGATTCTCCGTCCCTGAGACATGGGGCGTGATTCTCCGCACCCGCGGGAAATCGTGAGGCTGGCGTCAAAAACGGGCGGGTTTGACGCCAGCCTTCGCCCCCCCGACCGGGAACCGATTCTGCTCCCCGGTCGGGGCTAGCATCCCGCGGCCGTGAACTCCGGCATCGCGGGCTTAACGAATTTCGTTAAGCCCGCTAGCCAGAGTTAGCGACGGCTGACGCGTCAGATGACGTCAGCCGCGCATGCGTGGATTGGACGACTCCAACCCGCGTATGCGCGGATGATGTCATCACGCATTTGCGTGAAACCCGCGCATGCGCGGGCCGGTATGCCCCTCAGCCGCCCCGCGAATGGATACAGCGGGGCGGCAGAAGGATAAAGAGTGCGCGGGGTAAGTACCCGCTGCCCGCGATCGGTGCCCACCGATCGCGGGCCCATGGCACCCTTGGCACGGCCATGGTACTGCCGTGCCAATCGGTGCCATGGTTCCCCAGATCGGGACTTTACGGCCGTTTTTACGAACGGTCAGACCAGGTGTGATTGACGTTCATAAAAACGGTCGTAAAGGCCTTGGAAATCGGCCCATCGGCCAGCTGAGAATCGCTGCTAGCCGTAAAAAAACGGCGGGCAGCGATTCGTGTCGGGAGGCGGGCGTGGGGGGGGGGGGAACAATAGCGGGAGGGCGTCGGACCAGCGTGGCCGTAAAAATTTACGCCGCCCGCTATTCTCCGCCCCGTCGTGAGTGCGGAGAATTCCGCCCTAAGTGTTGATGCCGGGGCCGGATTAGTGGACTTCTACGGCATCAAAATTGGTGCCACACCTGAACCAATTCACTAACCGTTAAAGGGGCTAGCACCGGCGCCACGTGGAATACTATTGATTCCAATCAGAAATGGCGCTGCATACGTCGGGGTCGGACTGACGCTCGAGGGGCTGGCAGCCGCACATTAACACTCCACTCCCCACACAACAAAATGGCAGCAAGGAGAGTGACACCCCGTTTCACAGACGCTGAACACAAGGTCCTGCTGGACGCCATGGAGGAGAGGTGGGCAACCCTGAAGGAAGGAGGCTGCCAGGTGCTGCTGTTCGCCATGCCTGGACGCAGATGGCAGAGGTCACGAGCGCCGTGGGTAACACCGGCAGGACCAGCCAGCAGTGCCGAAATAAACTGCACTACCTCCTCAGGGTGGCCAGGGTGACGAGGTAGCACTGTGTCACGCCCGACCCACACACCCGTAACCCCACCCCACTCACCCAGAGGGAGGCCGAACCCTCATCCTGCATCACATGCCGGCACCCATACCGACCGCCATGGCCGGGTGCCCTGGCCACTGAAACCAACAGCTACCCACCCCTGGCATCCATGGGTCAGACTGTCTACCGCTGTGCTTTTTCTCTCTCCCTCCCCACCCCCTAGGGGAAGGCCGTTCTTAATCGCCGCATGAGGGAGAAGACTGGAGGAGACCGTCAGAGTTATGCCCACTCACCACAGCGGAACAGAGGACACTAGACATGGTCGGTGGGCCCGGAGAAAAGGCAGTCGCCGAGTTGGAGGTCGGCATCGGGCGAGGAAGTGATACCCCGCTGAGTTGCGTTTCCCCACGGCAAGTGTGTCACCCCCACCACCACCACTCCCACCCTCCCCACACAAGCCAGGCCTGCGGTCTAATCATGCATCTTGTCTTGTGTCTCCCAGGAGCTCCTGGTGATGGCGCAGGCCCTTCTGAATTCCCCTCCCCCTACCCCAAGCTCAACCCACAAACACAAATGGAGAGCAGCGACAACGGGAACATGGACAGCGACAGGAGCCCTCGACCCACATTGTGTGACACCCCGGAGCTTGAGTTCAGGGAAGAAGCCGACTTCCTATCATAGCTGTCTTCCTCACCATCCCAGAGACACTCACCTCGGCTGGGCACTTGAGTGAAGAGGCTCCTGAGGCACTATCTGGTGTAAGCCACTCACGTGCTGTGGTACATCAGGTGGAGTAGCAATAATGGTACACGCCCACAGTAACCTTGAATTAACCTTGTTTGTCATCTATCTAAATTCCTGAACTCTGAGAATATCCCTGGTCCCAAAACAGCATCCCATATGGTATCATCCCATGAGCCAAATCCAATGAATAATTACCACACCCAAGTTGTATCTTTAATATTGGGAAGCCTTTCTTCTGATTCAATGAAGACTTTGAGGTTTTCAAACAGCAGATTCCAGCATAGAATCCTGCTTTTGGGAGAACCTCTCTTTCCAGCTGGACATAGCTATGGGCAAGGTTGGAAAATCCCTGGAGGCACGCGAGAATCCCTGACGCCCCGACCCCGGCTTCCCCATTCTCGGGCGCCGATTCTTGGGCGCCCCCGGGACTCCCGCTGCGCCAGTTGGGGACCATTGACAGCGGTCGTCCCGTCTCCCCCTCCCCCCCCCCCCCCCGGCGATTCTCCGGGCCCAGATGGGCCGAGAGGCCGACGAGTTTGGCCAAGTCACGCCGGAGTGGGTTAACATCAATTAAATATCGGAAGGACTGAAGCTATTGTTTACAGTCCCTGTTCCAAGCTCCATTTCCTGGCTGTCAACTCCGTCCCTCTCCCTGGCAACTGAATCTGAGATTCCCAACTTGGGTGTCACGTTCAATCCCTAGATGGGCTTTGGAACTCATATTCATGCCGTCACTAAGACTGCCTATTTCCATTTCCGCAACATCACTTGTCTTTGCCCTGTCTCAGTTCATCTGCTACTGAAACCCTCATTCATGCCTTTGTTACCTCTGGACTTGACTACACCAACACACTCAGGGTTGGTCTCCCACATCCTCCCCCTTGGCAACTGCTGCTTGAGTCTTAACGTGCACCAAATCCTGTTCATCTATCAATCCCGTGCTCACTGATCTTCATTGGTGCCCATACCAACACCTTGATTTTAAAATTCTTGTCCATGTTTTCAAATTTCCTCCCAGCATTGCCTTCCCTATCTTGTAATCGCGTCCATTCTGACAATGTTCTGGGATGTCTGCGCTCCTCTATTTCTGGTACATCCTGAATTTAATCACATCACCTTTGGCAGCTGCATCTTCGGTTGCCTGGGTCCCAAATTCTGAAATACCCTCCCAACACCTCTTGACATCACTTTTCTCCTTTAAAACAGATCTTAAAATCTACCATTTTGTCCAAGCTTTTGGTCATCTGACCAAATATCTCCGAATGGGGCTCGGTGCCATATGTTTTAGCCTGCTCCGTTGAAGTGTCTCAGAATGTTTTATTGCATTAAAGGTGCCACATAAATCTCAGTTGTTGTTGATTAAGGAACATGTTGTGAGTTATTCATTTCTAGAACTTGCTGTTTAATTTACACCACTTTGCAGTTGACCCGTCCTTGGCCTCCTAGTTATTCTGAAGAACTGACTGTATGTGCACTTTAATTGTCCATTAAACTCACCACAGAAACCCTGGCCTCTTAGTTAACAGCTTAAGAATCTATTATCTGTGTGCTAATAGATAATGCAATGCCAATCAACCTCTCCTGCCCAGAAAGCCAGCAATTTTAACTGCCTGAGTCTCATTCTCAGAGCCTCCTCCCGAGGTCCTCACCATCATAGATGTCAGTCTTCAGCCAATTCGATTCACTCTGCATGATATCAAGAAACAGATGAAGGCACAAGATACTGCAACGATCCTGGGGCCTGACAACATTTCAGCAACAGGATCGTTGAAGACCTCTGAACTAGGTCCAGAACTGGCTGCCCCCCCCCTGCCAATCGGTTCCGGTACAGCCACAACACTGGCATCAATCCGACAGCGTGGATGAGTCCCTCATTTAATTCTAATTCACCTTACCTCCCTCTCATTTTGTTTGTCAGTCCTTATATCACGTTGTATGAGGAGATACACTGCTGGCTCAGAATTGACAGAAATCCAGATGCCCTGTGGCTTTTGTCACTCCATTGTCAGCACGCACTTCCAGCAAGTTACAGCACAGCAAGTAAATGCAAGCTGAACAGTGCAGGAAAAGGTCGTAACAACACACCACAGGCCGCAAAGTGCTCCACTACAGCAGGATTTGGACCATTATTTCACATTCTGTACATTAGCGAGGTTGTTTTTGGCTCCCCTCTTTAATTAGACATGGAGTAGACATAGAATCGCTCCAGTGCAGAAGGAGGCCATTCAGCCCATCAAGTCTGCACTGACCCTCTGAAAGAGCACCCGACCTAGGCTCACTCCCCCACCCTATCCCCGTAACTCCACCAAATCTGCACATCTTTGGACTGTGGGAGGGAACCGGAGCACCCGGAGGAAACCCACGCAGACAGCATATAATTAAAAAAGACAAATGGAATGTTAGCATTTAGTGCAACAGGACTGGAGTATAAAAGTAGAGAAGTGTTGTTGTAATTGTATATGGGGGTTTGTGGGATCACATCTGAAGTATTGTGTCCAGTTTTGGTCTCCTTATTTGAGGAAGGATGTGGTGGCATTGGCGGCAGTTCAGAGGAGGTGCACCAGATTGATTCCGGGGATGAAAGGGTTGACCTATGAGGAGAGATTAAACAGTTTGGGCTTACACTCGCTGGAGTTTAGAAGGATGAGAGGGGATCTGATCGAGGTGTATGAAATACTAAATGGGATTGATAAAGTAAACGTAGACCAAATGTTCCCCCTTGTGGGGTAATCTAGAACGAGAGATCATGGATATAGATCGAGAGGCGAGATCGAGATGTGAGATGAGGAGGAACTAATCCTCGCAGTGGGTGGTGAATTTGTGCAACTCGCTGACCCATAGTGCAGTGGTGTCTGAGTCATTAAATGGTTTCAAGACGGAGATAGATAATTTTTTGATCGAAAATGGGTTAAAGGGATATGGGCAACAGGTAGGGAGGTCGATTTGAGATCAGCCATGATCTGATTGAATGGCGGAGCAGGCTCAAAGGGTTGAAATGTCACCTTCTGCTCCTAACTCCTATGTTCCTATGACACAGGGAGAAAGTGCAAACTCCACACAGACAGTCACCCAAGGCCGGAGATAAACCCGGGTCCCTGGCGCTGGGGGGCAGCAATGCTAACCACTGTGACCGTGCCGCCCATTAAAGAGTTTTAAAATCAGTTTTTATATTGATGAATTAAAATCTCAGTTTTTCAAAGTTTCTTAATTTTAGCAACAAAAAAAGCCAAAGAAACAAAATCAAAGCCAGAAAAGGGTGAATTCAAGGACAATCCGTTTAGATCTTGACTGTCAATAAACCCCAAGAAAATGTGAAAGACACCAACCAAAACAGTTAAGTAAAGGAGAAGCAACAATTATTTACACAGCTCACAGTCTCCACTTTTATGGGCTGCAGTGACACTTCCAAAAGCAATGTAATATAAGGCTGTCTGACCATAAAATACCATCAAGATACTTGAGCAATAAAATACATTGATAGTATTTGGATGCACTTTGCACTGCAAAATGCTGACTGCTAAAATGTGTGTATAAAATAGCATGTCATCACTGTGGCGTTCTGAAGGACAAATGTTTAAGTCTATCTGTTCAGCAGCTGACGCTGAAATGTATTTTTTCTGTGCATTGCGGGCATTTCTATAATGTATCCATTCTGTTAATGGCATCACCATGGTCATTTACAAGGTCCTTCAACATGTCTTCGTCTTACGTACACAATGTGGTTGCATGTTCAAAGTGACATTTGGTAAGTAGACACTGGAATATGTGTTTATTTCCCCTTTAAATTCAGGTGAAAATCGCTTTTATTGATTCACAACCCCCAAAAAATCTGAGTATTTATTGACTTCTCTAACTTTTTAAATAAGTGTTGGATTGTTTCGCCCATTTTTGCTGAGGACAGTCGAAAAAATGTCGGTGCAAGTTTCCCAAAATTGCTGAGTGTTGGACCAGGTGAGAAAAAAGCTGTGTAAAACTCGCCCGCTACACAGTCACCTTTTCTCACCTGACTTCACCGCACTCCCTGTCATGTCAAAGTGCTGGTGGGGATTACACAGCTTGCCCCCACCCCACCCCCCGCCCCCTGCCCCCCACCTCACCAGTCATCAGGACCACCCCTCCAAGCATCAGAGCACCTCCCCGCCACTCAAGGATCAGGGTGACCCAACCCTCCCAGTCCCCCCCCCCCTCACAGGTATTGGGCTGGCCCCGACTCCTCATTACTGGCACCACTCCTACCCCCATCACAGGCTCTGTCCCAACCCACACACGACAAGTATCAGGGTGAGCCCTCCCCCTCTTAGGATCAGGGCGCCGCACTCCCCCTTCACAGGCACCACCCTCCAACCCCAATATAGGCACCACCGCCTTCCCAACAAGCATCGGGCCACCCCCATCCCCCCCCACATATAGAACATAGACATAGAACAGTACAGCACAGAACAGGCCCTTCGGCCCTCAATGTTGTGCCGAGCCATGATCACCCCACTGAAACCCACGTATCCACCCTATACCCGTAACCCAACTTTTATTAGGACACTACGGGCAATTTAGCATGGCCAATCCACCTAACCCGCACACCTTTGGACTGTGGGAGGAAACTGGAGCACCCGGAGGAAACCCACGCACACAGGGGGAGGACGTGCAGACTCCACACAGACAGTGACCCAGCCGGAAATCGAACCTGGGACCCTGGAGCTGTGAAGCATTTATGCTAACCACCATGCTACCCTGCTGCCCCTAAGGGAATATAAGGGAACCTCCCCAATGGGTCTTCCCAGAGGGCCACCCTTGGCACTGCCACCTTAATGCTACCAGGTTGGCATTGCCAGGGGGCAGTAGGAGGATGCCAGGGGCACTGCCTGGCTTTGTCCAGCGCCAGCATGGCACACCTCACTGTATGTCCCCGGCGGGTTTTGAAAACCAGTAGCGATTTACGGCGCCGTGACGTCATGTCGGCTGGGGAAACATGCAGTGAAGGCAGAAGTAGCGGCATTAAGCCAGCTAATCATAGTTAAATTTATTATCATCTATGCTATCAAGTTTGTGCCCTTCATGGGCGTGTACCTGATCATGGATTCGGCAGGCGAGGGGTGGGTTGCGCTCGGAACTATCGACTGCGCAAATTCTGATTTTCGCCTCTTTAGCGGCCATAACGTGATTTGTGGCCCGCGACTAGAGCTGCCACTAATAATAATAATCTTTATTAGTGTCACAAGTAGATTAACACTGCAATGAAGATAATGTGATAATCCTCTTGTCGCCACATTCCGGCGCCTGTTTGGGTACACGGAGGGACCATTCAGAATGTTTAATTCGCCTAACAAGCACATCTTTTGGGACTTGTGGGAGGAAACCGGAGCACCCGGAGGAAACCCACGCAGATACGGGGGGAAACATGCAAACTCCGCACAGACAGTGACCCAAGAGGGAATTGAGCCCAGGACCCTGGTGCTGTGAAGCAACAGTGCTAACCACTGTGCTACCGTGTAGCCCAAATCGTGGGCTAGTGTAATTATGCAACGAATGGCAAATTTCGGACTGCGAACTTTGAGATGTGTTTTCCTCTGCTTGCTAACTATAGTTCGGCTTTATACTCATGTCCATTCATTTATCAATGTTGGTGGATAATGAAAAATATACCCCTGAATATGCAGGTCATAAAATTATTTATAAATGCTAATATCGTTGTCTGACATTTATCCTTAATGGATTAACATCACGGCTAAAATGTAACTCCTGATGAAATTGAATTGTTTAGTGCTTGTATTCTTGTGTCTCAGGAAATAATTAATAGGCCCTGGAGTTTGAATTCACAACGCTTCAAGGTTTTAAACATTATTTTAAAAATGCATATTATAAATGCAATGGGTCATGAACAGTGGTGAAATTTGACAAATACCTACGTAACGTCACCACCCAGGAATCACCTGGTCACATGAACAAGTGACAATCAGATTATGTTAGTCACACTAACATGTCCTCGAAGCATGAGTTTTAATGATAAAGATATAATGATAAAGGTTTGAACAAATTTGTGGAATTTGCTCAGTCCAATCTAATCAAGTTTAGAACCATAGAATCCCTACAGTCCAGAAGGAGGCCATTCGACCCATCGAGTCTGCACTGACCCACTGAAAGAGCACCTATTAGGCCCACTCCCCCGCCCTATCCCCGCAACCTATAAACCACCTAACCTGCACATCTTTGGACTGTGGGAGGAAACCGGAGCACCCGGAGGAAACCCACGCAGACATGGGGAGAACGTACAAACTCCACATAGTCAGTCACCCAAGGCCGGAATTGAACCCGGATCCCTGGCACTGTGAGGAAGCAGTGCTAACCACTGTGTTACCGTGCCACCCTTGGACTGAAGAAATGAAAGTACTTTTCTTTGCAACAATTAAGAAAGAATTGTGAAGCTCCTTGAACAAAGACTGTTGTAAATGTTTTATTATCCTTGCGTTGACTAACCTGAGGCTCAGAAAGTATATTAGCTTTTTGCAATCATGGATTTTATACCTAGTTAATGGCTGAATAGAACTTCATCCCTTTCCAAAAGAAAACCTGGGGCAGGATTCTCTGACCCCCCCGCCGGGTTGGAGAATCGCCGGGGGCCAGCATCAATCCCACTCCCGCCGTATCCCGAAGTCTCCGGCACCAGAGATTCGACGGGGGCGGGAATCGCGCCGCGCCGGTCAGCGGGCCTCCCCCGGCGATTCTCCGGCCCGCGGTGGGACGAAGTCCCATTGGTGTGGATAAAACCATCTACCTTACCGGTGGGACCAGGCGGCGCGGGCGGGCTTCGGGGTCCTGGGAGGGGCCGCCGGGCGATCTGGCCCCGGGGGGTGCCCCCACGGTGGCCTGGGCTGCGATCGGGGCCCACCGATTGGCGGGCGGGCCTGTGCCATGGGGGCACTCTTTTCCTTCCGCCTTTGCCATATTCTTCACCATGGCGGAGGCGGAAGTGACCCTCTCCCCTGCGCATGAGCGGGGATGACATCAGCAGCCACTGACGCTCCGGTGCATGCGCGTGGCGCCAAAGGCCGACAACGCCAGCCGGCGGAGTGCCAACCACTCCGGCGCGGGCCTAGCCCCTCAATATTAGAGCTTGGTCCCTAAAGGTGCGGAGACATCTGCACCTTTGGGGCGGCCCGACGGTGGAGTGGTTCATGCCACTCCATCACGGGTATTCTCCCCTACCCGGCGGGACGGGGGGTCCCGGCGTGATAGAGTGGCATGAACCACTCCGGCGTCGGGCCGCCCCAAAGGTGCGGAAGTCTCCGCATCTTTAGGGACCAAGCCCTAACATTGAGGGGCCAGGCCCGCGCCGGGGTGGTTGGCGCTCCGCCGGCTGGCGGGAGCAGCCTTTGGCGCCACACCGAAGGGACTTCGCTGGCTAGCGGAAGTCTGCGCATGCACCGGAGCGTCATCCCCGCGCATGCGCAGGGGAGGGGGTCACTTCCGCCTCCACCATGGTGAAGACTATGGCGAAGGCGGAAGGAAAAGAGTGCCCCCACGGCACAGGCCCGCCCGCCTATCGATGGGCCCCGATTGCGGCACAGGCCACCGTGGGGGCACCCCCGGGGCCAGATCGCCCCACGCCCCCCCCCCCCCCTCCAGAACCCCAGAGCCCGCCCGCGCTGCCTGGTCCCACTGGTAAGATAGGTGATTTGATCCATGCCGGCGGGAGAGGCATGACAGCGGCGGGACTTCGGCGCATCACGGGCCGGAGAATCGCCAGGGAGGACCTGTGCGGCGCGATTCCCGCTCCTGCCGAATCTCTGGTGCCGGAGACTTCGGGACATGGCGGGGGCCACTTGGGACCCAAAGGTACAATTCCCATCATGAGGTAAAACCCCCAAATTGCACATCTTTGGACAATAAGGGACAATTGATCATGGCCAATCCACCGAATCTGCACATCTTTGGACTGTGGGAGGAAATCAGAGCATCTGGAGGAAACTCACACAGACACAGGGAGAATGTGCAAACTCCACACAGACAGTCATCCATGGCCGAAATCAAACCCTGGTCCCTGGCACTGAGGCAAGAGGAAGGGGATATAATTGAGCTCTACGCCCAAGGTTTCCTCCAGGAAACTTCCACTTCCTCTTCCTGCCCACAAAAGAAGTTGGAACAAACATGCAAAACTATCTTTTCTGGGCTTCTCCCAGTCACTGCCCCTATTCCTGGTACGTTAGACCTAGGAGGGAACCCCCCCCCCCCCCCCCCCCCACTCAGACTGCAACTTCAAATGGCCTGGGCTTCCCGTGCGGATTGATTGATTGAGGAGCCAAAAGGCTTAAGGTGGGTATGCTTACCACCCGTAATGCTGAATTACCGTCAGTCAGATCCGGCCAGGTCTACAGTGGGTAAAGTTCCTGCTCCATTTTAAGCGTCTGGTTCATGCCGTGCCATTGGGGAAGAGGTGAGGGTGTTACAATTGTGCCCAGATCTGGTGACGTCCTATTGTATTTTGCATTGACTTTTATTTTCGCACTTCAAAAATGACATGAAAATTTTCTACCCAAAAAGCTCCAAGCTAACTCTTGAGGGAGAGCACATTAAATTGAGATAAATAGAGAGGACAGCTTTCAAATTCTGTCACTTCCTCACCCCACAGCCTGTGTTATGACAGTGTTTTGGAAGGTAAGGATTCTGATTGGCCCAAAGGATGCACGTACCTCAACACACGATTTAAAATGGATGAAAAGTGGCAAGAATGATCAAATTAGTCCCTGTGAAACATCAAATTAATTAATTGTTTCTCCATTAATTAAATTGCTTAACTTATCCATTCAGTTTTAGGAAATGAAGATTATGTAACCATTGTCAATCTCGAGAACCCTATAAATCATTCAATATGAGGACATTTCAGATTTGTGAAAGTGCTTTTTGATGCTCTCTTGCTCTCGATTATGATAATGTTTTATGTTCTTGACTCACATCCCAGAGATAAGGAAAAGCCATGTACAGAGCTGATTTAATGAAGGGTTTTTTGTCTGGTCAATCATATTGTAAACTATTTTAATTGTTCTCAAATAAATCAAAGTCTCTGCCAGATTTAATTGAAATCTGTATGATTTATTTATCTTTTCTATTTCATCTTCTCTTATTAGAAGCTATTTTCCCCATCTTTTAACTTCAGTTTCACATTCCTGCTTCAGACTCTGGCAATCTGCTAACAACCAAGATTCAAAAGTAAGGGCCCACCAACAGGAACCAGCTAATGTCCAGATAATTTGTTTTAGTGCTGTTGATTGAGAGATAAATATCCAACAGGATGCTAGGCAGTCCGACTCTTCAATATAATGGGGATCTTTTACAGCCACCTGAGAGGGCAGGTGGTTTAGAATCTAATCTGAAATACGGCACTCCCCCAATGACTCCCTCAGATCTCAGTCCTGATTTTGGTGCTCAAGTCCCGAGAGTGGGAGTTGAGCCCATTTCTAACGGAGAGTTAGAAAGCGTCCCCGTGAGTTTCCATCTGGAGAGCCTGCACGGAGTGGGTGTTGGCTGACGCTGTATCATACCATGGCAGTGTGTTGGCACATTAAAGATGTGCAGGTTAGGTGGATTGGCCATGCTAAATTGCCCCTTAGTGTCCAAAAGGTTAGGTGGGGTTATGGGGATAGGGTGGAGGCCAGGGCTTAAGTAGGGTGTGTGGTGGTATGAATGGGAGCACTGCCATTGGTGCAGAGCATTGGTTTCCCATTGGCTCTGGCTGGTCATGTGCCTCTCGTCTGATTGGCTAGGACTAGTCATGTGACTGCTCACTAATTGGTCGAGAGGCAAGTAGACCCCGCCTCGGAGGCGGGGTATAAGTACCCAGAGTTCCCGGCGGTCGGCCTTTCTCTGTAGTCGACCACCGGGCTAACAACTAGCTCATTAAAGCCAAAGTTTGGATCTTCATCGTGCCTCGCGTCCAATTGATGGTACATCAGGGTGCTCTTTCCCAGGGCTGGTGCAGACTCGATGGGCCAAATAGCCTCCTTCTGCACAATAAATTCTATGATTACACAAGGACAGATGTGCAGAGTGAAGGCAGAGAGATTAAGTTATATCACTGCATGGCACGGCGTTAGAACGCAAGATGAAGAATCAATTGCAATCAGGTTATATCAGTCATGACATAACTGATATACTTACATTTAGGATATCCTCTTGGTTACTCTTTTGTGAAGTTTAGTGACAGTAGAAAAATGCTGCATCGTGCTTCACATGTAATTCCTCAGATATTCAGGAACACTGTGTGTGGCAGTGAAAGTTGGTTGAAAACAATGCACCAGAGTTTTTTACACGTTTGGTTGACAATAACTATTAAATCAGTCCGAGACTGTGGAGCCTGTCTCTTACAGATTATTTTTATTGAAAGAGATAGCATCAATATTTGTAGCTTTATGGAGCTTGTAAATCAGTGTCACATTGCTCCAGAGTCAGCTGACAGTTGTGCACTTGTCTGACGGAGGAAACTAGTTTTCCTAGTTGTATTGTGGAAAGTTTTTGCCTTGTAGCAATTCGACTATGTCACTGGATGAATGGAATAATGATGCTGTTGTAAAGAAATAAGCTCACTCTTCTCATGAAAATCAATGTGCTATTCTTTTATTGTTTTGTTCCATAAGAAGCAATAGAATGTTGCTCACAGATCGATGAAAAGTGATATTGCTCCAGCCTTAGCCTCTTTCGTCTTTGTCGTTGCAGTGACTGAATTGCTTAGTCATATTTCTTAATGGGGTCTTCATTTCAATTCATATAAAGGGGGAATCTTTAATTCTGTCTGTCCCAGTGGAAACCAGAACTGGGCGGCCAGAAAAATCACCCGAGGGACCTTATCCACCTGGGTCATGCTCTTGAAAGACGTACTGTGAGGTAATTTGGACATTCTGAATTCTCCCTTTGTGTACCCAAACAGGCGCCGGAATGTGGTGACTTGGGGCTTTTCACAGTAACTTCATTGCAGTGTTAATGTTAACCTACTTGTGACAATAAAGATTATTATTATTATTATTTTCTGCAGCTTCCTCTTTGCAAATCTGAGCGAAAGGGAAGGCTGAAAATGAAATGAAATGAATGAAATGAAAATGAAAATCGCTTATTGTCACGAGTAGGCTTCAATGAAGTTACTGTGAAAAGCCCCTAGTCGCCACATTCCGGCGCCTGTCCGGGGAGGCTGGTACGGGAATCGAACCGTGCTGCTGGCCTGCTTGGTCTGCTTTAAAAGCCAGCGATTTAGCCAAGTGAGCTAAACCAGCCCCTCGGACCCTCTTTGAATTTGGAGATCCAGCTTCGAAGCTATTTTAACTTGAGTGAGTTGAGAAGCTGCTGTTGGGGGGGTCTATCGAAAAAAATGTGGGTCTCCCCTGCTCCAGGTTCCTGTCATCCTGCACCATCCCTGCACCCAATCACAAAGGTCTCCAAAATGGTCTTCTCACCTGAGCGTCAGGAACCGCTATTTAAGCCCCTAGTAAATATTTTGCTGTTTCCCACCCCTCTTATTCACCTCAGGTTTTGGGCTGCCCCTACAGGGATGAGGCCTGGGATATAAGATCTCCCAGGTCTAACAATGTCAAGGTTGGGACAAGATGCCAACAGCCTCAGACGACATGACTTCCAAAAACACATACGAGGAAAATAGTTAAAACCTTCTTAGAGGCCTGGTTCAAGAAGATGATCAGTTAATCTCTGCCATAGCAGTTACAAAGCGCATGAAAGTCTCCAACCAGTTCTCCTTCCCTGCAGAAATGTACCTCCACGTCAATCCACCAGAGGATCTGGAATGCATCCTGCACACAATTGCAGCTGATGAACATGAAGTACTTCTCACCATTTAGCAGCATTTCATATTGGTGCAATTGTAGGAGGCGATTCTCCGAGCCCCGTGCCGGGCCGGGGAATCGCCACAACCGCGCCACGACGCCAGCGTCGTTCACCCCTGGTCGCTGCCGGCGGGAACTCTGCGGGAACGGTCGGGAGGTGGCCTGTGGGGGGGAGGGGGGCGCTTCTGATGGGGTCTGGCCCGCGATCGGGGCCCACCGATCGGCGGGCCGGCCTCTCCTCCCCCCCCCCCCCCCCCGCCCCGGGCCTACTTTCTTGCGCAGCCGGCCCTGACGGCGCAGCCCAACTGCGCATGTGCAGGTTTGAGCTGGCCCAACTGCGCATGCGCGGGTTGGCGCGGCACCAAGGAGGCTGGAGCTGTGTGAACCACTCCAGTGCCGTGTGGGGGCCAGAATCCTATGTAACTGGGCCCGGTTCGCGCCGTCGTGAAACACGACGGTGTTCACGACGGCGCGAACTCTCGGGCCCAATATTGGAGAATCGCCCCCGTAATGTTCACGTTAAATAAGCAATTCATTTTTAGATCAAGTCCTCAATCCGACAAGGGAGAAGACTATGGTAAATTCAAATCCCAAACCCAGTTCATAAATTATTTTGTGGGCTTTATTTAACTGAACATAAACATCAGCATTGTAGAGATGATATCAACGACTGAAACCTGGTACCCTTTCTGTTTTATCAAATTGTCAGAGAAGCTCAACTAAACGGCTTCTCATAGAGAGGAATCTACAACATCATGTTTTGTCATGACAAAGTATCACTGCACAAGAATCCGATTCATTTGCGTTTAGCTTTTTATCCCTTAATTCTTTTTTTTTAAGTGAACTCTACATTTCTCACAAACAATTTATTTACTAAACAGGTAAAGCCTTGAAACCTAAGAGCGATTCTGCAGATTTGGGAGCTGATTTTGGGGTTTGAAATCAGAGGATTCAAAACATCCAATCTCCAAATCCAAATCGATTTTAAAATAGGCTGTCATGTGAGTGAGGGATCTAGAAACTGGACTGGCTGTTAGACTGCTGCCGCCATTGCCACTTTCTCAACTTTGGTTCATTTGGAGGGCGCTTGTCTCTGAGTTAGAAGATTAACTTGAGCAAATAATCTAAGGTGACACTTCGGTGCTGGAGGAGAACTACGTTGCTGGAAATGCTGTCCTTAAGATGAAATGTTGAACTGAGAAAAAGTGTCCGTTCAGGTGGACGAAGAAGAGAAAAGAGGGTTCTCCTGGTGTACTAAACAATATTTATCTCTCAGCCAATGGTACCTTAACAAAGTCATTGTGGATCCTTGCTGTGGGGAGCCTTGTTTCCCTCCAAAACAGAGATTACAATTAAAAATAATTAATTAGAGGCAAGCATTTGGAATGCTATGATGACATGAAAAGCGATCTGCCTTTTTTACTATGACAACCATGTACCAGAGAACTGAAAAGTTGCTAAGTCTCAGAGTCCCAGACTACTCATTTGTGTAGCCTTGTAACATCTGAAGTCAAAATTTTAAAACTAATAATTTTAATAAAAGTAGGGCGGCACGGTGGTTAGCACTGCTGCCTACGGCGCTGAGGACCCCGGTTCGATCCTGGCCCCAGGTCACTGTCTGTGTAGAGTTTGCACATTCTCTCCGTGTCTGCGTGGGCTTCACTCCCACAACCCAAAGGTGTGCAGGTTAGGTGGATTGGTTACCCTAAATTGCCCCTTAATTGGAAAAAAAATAATTGGGTAGTCTGAATTTATTTGGAAAAAAGGGGGGGGAAGAATTTTAATAAAATTACTTTTCCGGAGGGTATCCTCCTCCATACCCAACCACACTCAGGGAAGCTGAGAGATGGAGGGGCATTATCTGCAAACCAATGATTCTACTCCAATTTGTTTACATATCGAATGACTGACCCGATGAAGGAGCTGCGCTCTGAAAGCTAGTGATTCCAAAAACCCTGTTGAACTTTAACCTGGTGTTGTAAGACTTCTTACTATATTGGATGATAGGAGAGATCCATATAAGACCATAAGACATAGGAGTGGAAGTAAGGCCATTCGGCCCATCGAGTCCACTCCGCCATTCAATCATGGCTGATGGGCATTTCAACTCCACCTACCAGCATTCTCCCCGTAGCCCTTAATTCCTCGCGACATCATGTACACAACTGACTGGTAGAAGAAACCAATAAAGCCAGGGGGATGTCCCGCCAAGTCGATCGCGTAGTCATTTACTTGTGTACATGGCTGAGAGAAAGGGCGTGCGGCATGATGGGAAAGTTAGCTCATGCCTTTAACTGCAATCATCCTCATTCAAGCAGAATTTTAAAAACAGTGCATTATTAATTGTTCTTTTTCATACTTTCTCATTACGACGTCTTGGACCTTTTGTGGGGCAGGGAGCGTCACAGCCGACGGTAAACATTCCTGATCGTTACTGTATGTAGCCTCGGTATATGCTGTATGTTCATTTTCTTAAGGAGGCATCTTCTTTGAACGTAAATTTACGGTTTACATTGGAAAAAAGACCCATGATGTTAGGAGTTGTTATGTTCTTTGTTGTAGCCGGAAAGAGAATCAGAGGTAGCGCAAGTCGAGTTGTATCACATAGTACAAGGGGTTTGTTTACAAGATGCTGCTCAAAAAGGGTACAATGGTGATCGGCACAAAAGCCCGCAAAATGTTCCGGTGATGTCATTGTGCAGCACGTGACATTACGCCAGCCAATGGTGTTTCTCTGATGCATAACAGGAGTGTATAACACACCTCTTAACCTTGGGGTTGGTGCAAAGACAAAGCTGCTCAGTGATGCACTATCAATTACCACAAAGACAAGAGTAGTGGAATAATCGAGGCTTTATTGAGCAAAGATGTTGTGCCTCCTGTAGCTGCCACCAGAATGGCTGCAGTACCGGCGAGCACACACATTTATACACCGCCTACTGGGCGGAGCCAGCAGGCAGGGATTTACCCATGTCCCTCTATTATACGTGTCTTACCGTAATACATATAATACTGCTAGTGGTGACTACCACATTCACCCCCTGTTTTAAAAAAAAGAGTCCGGCGGGGGTAGTGGGAAAATAATTACAGATTCAATCTGTCGGGGGCCTTGACCCTCCTCTGCGATCGCCTCAGTCCTGGTGGTGATGTGGTCATCCGGGAGCGTGTTGTCCTCGTCTTCGTCACCCCTGAGTGGAACCAATGGGAGGACGGATCCTCCTGGGGTGGGGGCTGCAGTGAGGTTCGCTGGGGGGAGGGTGAGTGGCGCAGGGGTGAATGAGGCAACAGGAGGGTGGGGTGGGGGGGTGTCAGGTCGGGGGCCGTGGGTGGGGATCCAGCGTGTGCCAGATCCCGGAGGGAGACTGTGTCCTGGCGCCCGTTGGGGTGTACCATGTAGGCGTACTGCGGGTTTGCGTGTAGGAGGTGGACCCTTTCGACCAAAGGGTCCAACGTATGGGTCCGCACATGCTTGCGAAGGATCCAGGAACTGTCAGCCATGTTGAGAGTGAGATCCCGGAGATGGACTTCCTGGGGAAGGGAAGGGACGTTCATGAGGGGTCTCGTTAGTCGCGGTGCAGAGGAGCGATCGGATGGAGTGGAGTGCGTCGGGGAGAACCTCCTGCCAGCGGGAGACTGGGAGATTTTTAGACCACAGGGCCAGCAGGACGGCCTTCCTGCCCACTCCACCTGCCCGTTTCCCCGGGGGGTTGTAGCTGGCTGTCCTGCGAGAGGCGATGCCCTTGCTAAGCATGTACTGACGCAGCTCATCACTCATAAAAGAGGATCCCCAATTGCTGTGGGGAAATCGAACAGGGTGAAGATGCTATGCAGGGCTTTAATGACCATGGCAGAAGTCATATCGGGGCCTGGGATGGCGAAAGGGAACGGGGAGTACTCATCGACCACATTCAGGAAGTACGTGTTGTGGTCGGTGGAGGGGTGAGCCCCTTTGAAGTCTATGCTGAGGTGCTCAAAGGGGCGGGAGGCCTTCACCAGGTGCGCTCGATCTGGCTGGTAGAAGTGCGGCTTGCACTCTGCGCAGACCTGGCAGTCTCTGGTGACAGTCCTGACCTCCTCAATGGAGTAGGGCGGTTGCAGGCCTTGATGAAATGGAAGCACTGGGTGACCCCCGGGCGGCAGAGGTCATAGTGGAGAGCCCGGAGTCAGTTCACTTGTGCGCTGGCACATGTACCACTGGATAGGGCGTCAGGGGGCTGGTTGAGCTTTCCCCGGGCGATACAAAATCTCGTAATTATAGGTGGAGAGCTTAATCCTCCCCCGCTGTGTGTTATTGAACATGAAGGCAACCAACCGTTGGTCAGTGAGGAGAGTGAATCTCCTGCCAGCCAGGTAATGCCTCCAATGTCACTCAGCTTCCACAATGGCTTGGGCCTCCTTTTCGACAGAGGGGTGCCAAATTTCAAAGGCATGGAGGGTGCGGTAAAAGAAAACCATGCTACATCCGATGCATTGCTCACCACCTGAAAGGGGAGGGACTTGTCGACCGCGTGCATCGTGGACTTGGCGTTGTCTGCCTTGATGCGGTTGAAGGCTGGCGGGCCTCAGCCGTCAGGGGGAAAACTGTGGACTGAATGAGTGGGCGGGCGTTGTCCGCATAATTTGGTACCCGCTGGGCACAGTAGGAGAAAAGCCCCAGCCATCGTTTCAGGGCCTTGGGGCAGTGGGGGAGGGGGAGTTCCATGAGGGGGCGCATGCAGTCGGGGTTGGGCCCTAGAACTCCATTTTCCATGACATAGCCAAAGATGGCTCAGCGGTTAGTGCGGAACACGCATTTCTCCTTATTGTACGTGAGGTTAAGGAGTTTGGCTGTCTGGAGGAATTTTTGGAGGTTAGCGTCGTAGTCCTGCTGATCGTGGTCACAAATGGTGACGTTATCTCGGTACGGGAAGATGGCCCGCAGTCCGTACCGGTCAACCATTCGGTCCGTCTCACGTTGGAAGACCGAGACCCCATTAGTGACGCCGAAGGAAACCCTAAGGAAGTGATAGAGGCGGCTATCTGCTTCGAATGCAGTGTATTGGCGGTCCTCCGGGCGGACAGGGAGCTGGTGGTAGGCGGACTTCAGGTCCACTGTGGAAAAGACCTGATACTGCGCAATCTGATTGACCATGTCAGATATGCGTGGGAGGGGGAACGCGTCGAGCTGCGTGTACCGATTGATGGTCTGACTGTAGTCAATGACTATCCTGTACATCTCCCCAGTCTTTACTACTACCACTTGAGCTCTCCAGGGCTGTTGCTGGCCTCAATGACCCCTTCCCGCAGAAGCCGTTTGACCTCCGACCTGATGAAGATCCTATCCTGGGCTCCTGGTGACGATTGGTTTGCAATCCAGGGTGACGTTCACAAACAAGGAAGGTGGATCGACCTCAAGTGTTGTGAGGCTGCATACGGTGAGGGGGTGTAGGGGTCCACCGAATTTTAAGGTTAAGCTTTGGAGGTGTCACTGGAAGTCCAGGCCGAGTAACAGGGCAGCGCAGAGATGGGGGAGGACGTAGAGCAGGAAGTTGCCAAACTCTACGCCTTGGACGGTGAGGGTCGCGATGCAGTACCCCCGGATTTCCACGGAATGGGATCCGGAGGCCAGGGAGATTTTCTGGGTAACGGGGGTACCGCGAGGGAGCAGCGCCTTACCGTTGTGGGGTGGATGAAGCTCTCTGTGCTCCCAGAGTCAAAAAGGCAGGTCATCTCATGCCCATCGATTTTCCCCGTCGTTGTTGCGGTCGCGAGGTTGCAGGGCCGGGACTGATTCTCGGTGATTGAGGCGAGCTGCAGCAGATGCTTGGAACTCCAGGGTTGGTCAGCGGTGGTGGAGGTAGCGGCAGACGATGAGCGGCCAGATGAGCCTGGGTCCTGAGGCGCCATCACAAATGGCGCCAAAGATGGCGGTGCCCATGGGGCGCACATGGCGGACGGCATCAAAGATGGCGGCGCCCATGGGTTGCACGTGACTTGCGAGGAGGAAAATGGCAGCGCCCCTGGGTCGCACGTGGGGGGGGGTGCAGGAATGCTGGGCCTGGAAACAGCTGCGACCGACCGGGCCTGAAACAGAAACAAAGTGTCCCTTCTTTCCACATCTGTTACAGGTCGCACTCCGCGCCGGGCGACGCTGCCGGGGGTGATCGTTCTGCCTGCAAAAATTTTGTTTTTCTTTTTTTTAAAATTTAGATTGCCCAATTATTTTTTCCAATTAAGGGGCAATTCAGCATGGCCAATCCACCTACTCTGCACATTTTTGGGTTGTGGGGGCGAAACCCACGCAGACACGGGGAGAATGTGCAAACTCCACACGGACAGTGACCCAGAGCCGGGATCGAACCTGGGACCTCAGCGCCGTGAGGCGGTTGTGCTAACCACTATGCCACCGTGCTGCCCTTGCCTGCAAAAATAGCACTTGGGGCCCCCCCAGGGTTGGCTGCCTGCCGCGCAGCGCAGGCTTGCGGTGAGCTGGAGTCGGCAGCTGGTGGGGCCCACGATGCCCACGAGGGTGCCGTGCGGTCGGGTGCGTACGACTGGACGTTATGGGAGGCCACTTCTAAAGAGTTCGCGAGCTGCCTAATTCCCGCAAGATCAAGCGTACCCCCTTCTAGTACGCAGACCTCATGCCCGTAACGAAGGCATCTCGGATTAAAAGTTCTGTGTGCTGGATTGCCAAAACTGCCTGGCAGTCACAGTTCATCCCCAGGAGTGCAGGGCATGCCAGAAATCGTCCAGAGACTCCCCGGGGAGTTGCTGTCTCGTGGACAAAAGGTGCCTGGCATATAGTTGGTTGACTGGCCAAACGTAATGTCCCTTCATTACTCCATTGCTTCGGAGTAAGTGGACGCAGCCTGGATGAGAGGAAAAATGTCAGGGCTCACCCGTGAATAAAGGACTTGGAGCCTCTGTGCGTCCGAGGGTTCCTCAGCGGATGTTCGGAGGTAGCTTTCGAAGCAGGGTAGCCAGTGGTCAAAAGCGGACGTAGCGTTAGCTGCTTGAGGGCTCAGCTGCAGGCAATCAGGCTTGATGCAGAGATCCATCGTTTTAAAAATGTTTGCTCAATAAATTGATGCACTATCAATTACCACAAAAATGAGAGTAGTGGAATAATCAGGGCCTTATTGAGCAAAGATGTTGTGTCTCCTGTAGCTGTCACCAGAATGGCTGCAGTACCGGCGGGCACACACATTTATACGCCGGCTACTGGGTGGAGCCAGCAGACAGGGACTTACCCATGTACCTCTATTGTACGTGTCTTACCGTAAGTTGGGCCCTGGTGCCAGGTTCGAGCTGGATTCAGAGTCAAAGGTCACTGGGGTAGGCGCTTTCCCCCTCCACTTGTCATGTCTGCCAACACTGCCGCCAGTTATGTGCGGTGTAAAAGGAATATCAGAGATTGAAGAGACTGAAGATGCAAACTCACATCCTCCAACAATTGAAGGACAAGATCTAGCCATGTTGCCTCTCCAACTATCTTACAATTAACTGCAAAGTGGAATTTCCATTGGAGGGGTTGATCTGTGAAGAGAAAATGTCATCTTGTCAAAGTTGTTATTCTTCAGTGGAGACATTAAACCAAGCCCCTGCTTGTTTGTTGTGGATGTTAAAAGTGTAAGACATAAGGTCCATCAAGTCTGATCAGGCATTCTGTCAGCTATGACAGTTCTACATTTTAAATCCCAATATCCTGCCTTTTATCAAAATCCAATTGGACTAGCATAGATCTTAAGGATGCAAACCTGCGGACTACATGAAGTCGTTGGGAAATATACTGAGGCGTTTCAGGGGGGCCTTGGCAATGTCAAAGGAGCAAGGGCAAAGATCTATGTGGACCTGGAGGCGCAACCAGGCCCCCTATGCTTTGCTCATCAAGGTAGAGGCCAAACCTAGATGTCTGGAGCACCATGCATAATATGGTCCAGTTTGCGGAATGGGCTGCGCCAGTGGTTCCAGTACTAAAGCCCGACAAGTGGGTCCGCCTTGGTACAGACTATAAATTTACTGTCAACCGAGCCTCCCTCATTGACTGGTATCCCATCTCGTGTATCGAAGATCTCTACACAAAGCTGGCTGGAGGCCTCACGTTTATAAAGCTGGACATGAGCCATGCGTGCTTTCAGCTGGAGCTCGATATGGCATCCAGGATGTTTGTCACCATCAACACCGATAAGTGGGTGTACGAATACACCCACCTTCCCTGTGTCTGCGTGAGTCTCACCCCCACAACCCAAAAAGATGTGCAGGTTAGGAAGATTGGCCACGCTAAATTGCCCTTAATTGGAAAAAAGATAATTGGATACTCTAAATAAGGCGTCATCGGTGAATACGCAGCATGCCATTGGGGCGGCCTCAGGACGTCACCTGAAGGCCCTTCGGGGGGAAGGGCTCTGCTCCCGATGGGCCGACTTCCCGACGCCGTGGATCACTTGTGGTCCGAGGTTTTGTCAACCTTGCGTGCCGCCTGCGGACTGTGTCAGGGGCAGGGAGGGGGCGAGGGTGGGGGGGGGGAACAGTTCCGCTGGTCGGGGGTCTTCGGTGGGGGGTGGTCCCAGGGTGGCAAGGGGAGTTACAAGGGGACACTATCTGGCTTGCCGGGTCTGCTTGGCCAGCGTATCATTGTACGGCGTGACCGCTGCAGGTCGCTGCCGTGCGCGTGCGCAGCCACGGACCCGGCAATTCTCCGTCCTTTTCTGTCGGAAATACCGCGGGTTTACATGGCGCGGCTGCTGGCCCCCCCCAACGGGCGGAGCATCGTCGCGGGCGCGTCGTCGACTTTTTCATCGTAAGACTAGAGACATGCTCCCGACATAGCCTCAAAATCGGGAATCCAGCCCGAAATGTTTCTCAGGGATTCCATCAGTACACTTGGGAAGGCAAAAGAATTCCTTGGCTGGAAAAGTTTGAGAAACCTTGCTCTGCCTCTTCAGCATCCATGATAAGTGTTTCCTCTTGAATATGAGCTGTTGTCAGCCTCATGTTTTACTGGTGGTGTGGGCGGCAATGTTGAGACTTTGATGTCCCTGGGGATTGACGTCTTCTGGTTTCCTTTGGAATGACAGGATAGTATACGATAAGTGCACAATTATGCAGGTTATTGTTAGATGAACAAGTACATGCTATTTTTCATTGCTTTGCAGCTGCTGAACGTCAGATTTTTTGGTACAATTGTGGTAAACATGTGAGATAGTACAAACCAATTTAGCCACTTTCATTTCTTGCAGCTAGCATGTCATCCAAGCCTTCAAAAGAGCATCAGCCCACAGTTTTCAATGGAAACTCCTCAAATTGGGTAAGCGGTTTTTGCCTGTGTGAGATTGTGTTTCATTAAAGGCCAATTTTCTTTACTACAGGCCAAAAAAAAAAATTATTTATTGCCACAAGTAGGCTTACAATAACACTGCAATGAAGTTACTGTGAAAAGCCCCTAGTTGCCACACTCTGGCGCCTGTTCGGGTACACGGAGGGAGAATTCAGAATGTCCAAATTACCTAACAACACGTCTTTCAGGACTGTGGGAGGAAACCGGAGCACCCGGAGGAACCCACGCAGACACGGCAAAAACGTGCAGACTCCACACAGAGAGTGACCCAAGCGGGAATCGAACCTGGGAACCTGGCGCTGTGAAGCAACAGCGCTAACCACTGTGCTAACGTTCCTCTTCCAGATGCATGGAGCTGAATTCACCACCTGCAGAATTGTCTCAAATACCAGCTACACTTGTGACTGAGATGACCTTTCACTTGCCCGGACCTGACTCCATCCTATATAAGGTGTGTGGTTGCTATGATGAGACTAAGTTTCCACGTTTACTGCTCTCCTTCCATTTCTGGAAAAATAAAACTGGCAGGTTTCGTGGTTGGATTGGGTCAGTTTTCATCATTTGTGCAATTCCAGCCGGTTATTAGATTATTTCCGATTAACCGTACTGTTTTGTAAATGTACTGGAGCAAACAGAGTAAAGTGCAGTCACCATCAAAACCGTGGGGAGTTCTCAATTACTCTGCACATCCGACTGCTATTTGTCAGGCACTCAATTTGGCTGAAAGCATGCAAAGTGCTTGAGTGGGCTCAAATAGGAAGGGAAGAAAACCCCATTTAATGGACACCAAGTGTATTTCCATCTGCACAGAGTATTTTATAACTGCCAGTTCAGATTTGGGATGATTTCAAATTCAAGACTTCCAGCAATGGTCTGTTGCTCTGTGAGTCAGCTCACACATTGCAGGCAGACTGCTCTAGGTTTTATGTCACGGGATAGGAACCTTCCAGCATATATTCCCAAAAGGATCACACACGGGCATCATATAAACAATTGTACCAAGCTAATAGGCCCCGCGAGAAGCAATTAAACTCAGGAAGTTATTGGTTATTCTTATGGATGATCAGACTACAATTAACTTCAACATTCTGCGACTGAATGAAATGGCTAATACATATATAAAAGAATGATGCCCCTTCATCTGCCAGTATTTTTAGGAAAATCACTAAAATTCCATCACCAGTTATCTGTCAAATAGGAAAGTATGTTATTAGTGTATTCAAGTACCTGCTCTGTATATTTGTCAGGATCGTTGCACTATTATTGCCGGGTTGAGTTACTGCGAGGTTTTCCTCTTTCACACATGTTCCAAAGTCCGACTTCCCCTCCCAGTCTCTTCACCTTTCCTGTCTTCGTAGGTACCTGTAATGGGAGTTTCGACTTTTAACATTCTGTAAGCGAACCATCGTCATTTGAGGCTTTCAAAATGCTGAATGTTTAAGAGCAGTTATAGAATTGAAATCAACATTTGAAAGAATGAGGGGGGAAGCTCGATCTTCTTCTTCACAGCAAGTGTTTATGGAACTAGGAATATTTTATCTCGAGGAGTAACTGAGGCAAAGAGTATGGGTGTGGTTTAACGGGGAAATAAAGAGTCCCGTCTTGGACGTGAATAATGGGGTGGGTACCGAGAAAGACCCCACTATCAAAAGGGGTTGTTTTTTTTCTGGCCTGGGCGAGGAACGCCCAATCAAGGTGGCACAGCTATTTTTAAATGCTGCTCTGAACTCTTGAACCCCACAATATCCCAACTTGTTAGGGGACCCTTGAGCTCCCCTCACCCTACCTCATAAGGGCAGGGCACCTCGGGTCCAATCCCTGGAATGGGCAACTAGGCACCTGAGCACCTTGGCACTGCCAGTCTGGCAACCTGGCAGTGCCCCTTCCAGCCTGGCAGTACCAACCAGGTGGCCTGGCAGTGCCAGAGCGGCACTAGCAGGGTGCCCAAGTGGTAGTTCGAAGGGGCCCGGGTGGCGTCAGGAGTGTCAGAGTACCACACTGCCCAGAGTCCGACCACCCGAGGGCCTCCGATGGCCTGGGAAACCATCCCAAGCGCCGTTGCGCATGGTCCACATTTGTGTGGACCAGTGCTAAACAGTGCCATGGCGAGGTATCCCAGGTACGGGTTTCAGTTCCTGTGCCTGGGGAGAATCCAGTGCAGACATATTTTAAGTGAGCCTAACTGCTCAATTATGTATGTAAATCTGGATCCCGCTCAGCGAAGGCGACGTCTCACAACATCTCCTTAGATCTCACAAAGCTTTCCAAGCGTTGCAAATTTCACGAGAAGCCTCTCGCGAGATTTAACAGTCCTGTTGCATCACCGGGTTGTTTTGTATCTCACCAGACGGACTCTTACAGTGTCCTCCAAATTTTTTGAGTATTACTTCTAGTTTGATGTCATCTTCACCTTCTAAGTAATTAAATCAATTATAGATTTCTCTAGCTTCATGTTCTCCTATTGAGAGTATTAGTACTATTTTTGTTGCGTTAGAGACTGTGCTTAAACCATTAGCTGCGATAAATATTTGGAATATCTGTTCAAATCGTTTCCAGTCATAGCTTAAATTGCCGGTTGTTTCCAGCTGCCCTAGAGGTCCAATGAGTCCCATAGTTAGTCGTCGAGGATCCATTTGCTGCGAAGTCTTCCACAGTTGAATGTCCAGTCTTCATTTTTCTTCTCTTTTTGTCTAACCTTATCTAACTTGTTCTGTTAAAGCCACTCGACTGGTACCATGTTTTGTTACCTGTGTGGTAGGTAACATGTGCTACTCATTCCTTGGTTAATGATGAGGTATTCTGAATCCTGATGAAGAAAATTCAAACTCTTCCAGTAGTAACAAAAGGTTTATTGAGTAACTACAATAATATTGACATGAGTTCTCAACTTTAACTTTGATACTAGTGATAAGGTTAACAAGATCTAACTATGGGAACTATACGTAACTCCACTGGCCATCTAAACTAGTCTGCTATTGCCCTGGTCACAGTGCACCGAAGAGAGAGAGAAACCCAATATGGCTGCCCTTTATACCCCTGTTGATCCGGCCCTCTAGTGATCATGTAGTGCTACTGATTCTATATTAACCCCTTGTGTACATGCACACATGGAGATCATTACACGGGTTGGGCGTGATGAGGCAGTTCAATCGCACCCAAGAACAACACTCAAAAGGAAACTCAATAAGTGTTAAAATTTGTGAAGAAACTACAGGAAAAGATCTGTGGAGTGGAAACAGAGTAGACAATTGACCCTGAATCAATATCCACTAAAGTAAGTAAAGTCGCCACAGTCGCAGATGACCATAGGCTGCTATCCCCTTTGAGGGGGAGAGCTGACTGGTGGTGATTAATCTGAGGAGTACCACACCTCAGGCAAGGGGCGAGGTTGAGAAGGCGGGGCCGTCATAAATAACCTCAGCCGGTACGGGAATTAAACCCGCGCTGCTGGTCTTACTCTGCATCATGAACCAGCTGTCTAGCCAAGTGAGCTAAACTAACCCCCGTTTTGCTACTGGGGTAAAGAGATTATTTTCTAATCTGTAATCTATCAGGATTGGGCACAGTAGAAGCCTATTCTTGCACTGTTCAGTATTTAAAGGGCAGCTTGGTGGCATAGTGGTTTAGCACTGCTGCCTCTCAGCGCCAGGGACCTGGCTTCAATTCCGGCCTCAGGTGACTGTGTGGAGTTTGCACTTTCTCCCTGTGCCTGCGTGGGTTTCCTCCAGGTGCTCCGGTTTCCTCCCACAGTCCTCCGGGTGCTCCGGTTTCCTCCCACAGTCCTCCGGGTGCTCTGGTTTCCTCCCACAGTCCTCCGGGTGCTCTGGTTTCCTCCCACAGTCCTCCAGGTGTTCCGGTTTCCTCCCACAGTCCTCCGGGTGCTACGGTTTCCTCCCACAGTCCTCCGGGTGCTCTGGTTTCCTCCCACAGTCCTCCGGGTGCTCTGGTTTCCTCCCACAGTCCTCCGGGTGCTCTGGTTTCCTCCCACACTCCAAAGATGTGCAGGTTAGATGGATTGGCCATGCTCAATTGCATCTTAGTGTCCAAAAGGTTAGGCGGAGTTACTGGGGTACGGGGATAGGGTGAAGGTGTGGGTTTAAGTAGGGTGTTTTTTCCAAGGGCTGGTGCAGACTTGATGGGCCAAATGGCCTCTTTCTGCACTCTAAATTCTATGATCTATAATAAAAACCGCATTATCGGTAATTTGTCAACATAGCAAAGGAATATGCCGCATCACAATTTTTCAAACTGGGATTCCCTGCCCCTAAGTTCTCTCTGACAGGACAAATGGTGATCAGGGAATCCGCAATGTTGTCAAATCTTTGTCATCAAAGATTTACACTTTCTAAACCGATGGCCATAACGGCGTGTTTCTACAATCATAACTTAACTTTACTTTGGCTCGCCATCTTTGGCAGATCTCCACCAGCCTGTTCAGATGTATTATTTGCAAAATGCCAGGGCACGTTTAGAAGAGCCATGGTGACGTTCTGCTGATATCCTGGCCAACGTTCATCCTTTAAGCAGCATCAACAAAAGCAGGTTCACCGACCACTTACCTTAGTGCTGTTTGTGGCATTTTGCTGTGCACAAACCAACACTTCAAAATGTACCGAGGCCGGTGGCGGCTATGAAGGAGTAAGTCGCACATTTGGTGGCTCCCGCTCGGGTCGGACTTTTGGACCTTTCCCCCCGATCTTTACCGGACTTGAACTGTAAAACTGAAGACAGAGGCAATTGTGTACTTAATTCCCACATCGGTGCACAGAGAGAAGGACTAGAAGTGCTCGTAAAAGCAGAAATAGAAAGAGAGAGAAGGCTTGAGCTGAAGCTGCAGCAGGAGACAGGATGCCGGAGGACCGGACCTCTGGTTTGTCGACCCAGCGGTCAATGGAGCAGCTGATGAAAGTCATTCAGGAAGGCTTCGCTAAGCAGAAACGGGACTGCTTAGACCCGATAAAAGGGTCGATTGAACGGCTGGAGCTTAGATTGGACGCCCAAGATCGGGCGATCCAGAAGGTGGAGAAGGCGCTGGCTGAGCAGGAGGAGCATCAAACTGCGGTGGAGTTGGAGTTGAAATGAAATGAAAATCGCTTATTGTCACGAGTAGGCTTCAATGAAGTTACTATGAAAAGCCCCTAGTCGCCACATTTCGGCGCCTGTCCGGGGAGGCTGAGAGACCAGCAGAAAAGGCTCCTGGAGAAGCTGGAGGACCTAGAGAGTAGGTCCCGCCGGCAGAACTTAAGAATCGTTGGGCTCCTGGAGGGGTCTGAAGGAGTGGACGCTGGGGTTTACATCGCAGATATGATTGAGAAGCTGCTGGGGGATGGGGCATTCTCCCGACCCTTGGTGGTGGACAGGGCTCACAGAGCACTCGCGAGGAAGCCGCAAACGGGAGATCCCCCGAGGGCAATAGTGGTGTGATTCCATAGGTACTCAGATAAGGAGTGCATTCCACAGTGGGCCAAGCAGACACGGAGCTGTAAGTGGAACAATAGTAGCCTAAGGGTTTGCCAGGACCTGAGTGTACAGGTGGCCAGGAGAAGAGCAGGCTTCAACCAGATTAAGTCGATCCTTTTTAAGAAAAAGGTGAAGTTCGGACTGCTGTATCTGGCCCGTCTCTGGGTCACGTACGAGGAACGATTCACCTGAGGACGCGCTGGACTTCGTGAAAAGGAAAGGACTGGTGGTGGGTTGAGAACTTTTGAACCTTTGCTACAACGTTCATGGGGTTTTTTTTGTTTTCTTTTTGTTTCTCTGTTCTTTAAAAAAAAAGGTTTCTTGTTTTTCGTTCTGTGGAAGCTGGTTGTCAGGCCTTCTGTATTGGTTTGTGACCAGTGGCAGGGCTGAGTGAGTTAAGGTTTCCATTTGCACTGTTGGGAGATGGAGGTGTGCTTGTTTAGATTTTGGTGTTTTTTCTGTTGGGCAATTCTGTGGGGATTGTTTGATGTTGGAGTATGTTTGTATGAGCGGGGGGGGTCAATAGATGGGAGACTATTCGGCACCAGGGATGGGGGCCACCAAGCTAGCTGGGAGAGCTAGCTCACGGGAGCGCAGTGGGGGGTGTGCTTATGTTCGGTTTATCAAAGAGGTTGGGTTACAGAGTGTTGACGAGGGAGGGACTTGGGCCAAGGGCCAGAGAGGGACAGAGAGGAGGTTGGAGGTGGAGGCTGCCTGGGGGCGGGCCGGTGGAGGCGCAGAGCATGGGCTGGAGGCAGGTACAAAAAAGGGGATGGCTGATCGGCAAAGGGGGGGCAATGAGCCCCCAAAGTAGGCTGATCGCCTGGAATGTTCGAGGGCTAAATGGGCTGGTCAAGAGGGCACGCGTGCTCGCACATCTCAGGGGACTCAAGGCGGATGTGGTCACGTTGCAGGAGATGCACCTTAAAGTAACTGATCAGATTAGATTGAGGAAAGGCTGGGTCAGCCAGGTCTTTCACTCGGGACTGGATTCAAAGACTAGAGGGGTCGTGATCCTGATCAATAAGTGAGTGGTGTTTGAGGCGGAAAGAATAGTTTCGGATGTGGGAGGTTGGTACATTATGGTCAGTGGGAAACTGAAGGGGGTGCAGGTGGTATTGGTGAATGTATATGCGCCAAATTGGGATGATGTGGAGTTTATAAAGAAGATGCTGGAGAAGATACCGGACCTGGACTTGCACAGGTCGGTCATGGGAGGGGACTTTAACACACTTGCGGGGGGGGGGAGGGGCGATCTATGAGTATGGAGGGGGGGGGGGGGGGGGATCTATGAGTATGGAGAGAAGGCCAGCAGAATGCTTGCACAGCAGCTTAGAAAGAGGGAGACAGCCAGGGAGATAGGGAAAGTAAATGACGGAGATGGGAACCGGGTTGGAGATTCAGCAGGGGTGAATAGGCGTTTAGGGATTTTTAAATAGGCTGTATGGGTCGGAACCCCATACAGGGCCGGAGGCGATGAGGCACTTCTTGGGGGTCTGAATTTCCCAAAGGTGGACGGGGAGCTGGTAGAAGGGCTGGGGGCCCCAATCGGGTTGGAAGAGATAGTGGAGGGTCTGAAGGCCATGCGGGCGGGTAAAGCCCCGGGGCCGGACAGGTACCCGGTGGAGTTTTATAAAAAGTTCTCTGGGATATTGGGGCCGATGTTGTTGAGGATGTTCAATGAGGCAAGGGAAAGAGGGGTGCTGCCCTCGACGATGTGACAGGCCACGATTCTGCTGATTCTGAAGCGGGACAAGAACCCTGAGCTGTGTGGGTCCTACAGGCCAATATCCCTGTTGAATGTGGACACCAAACTCCTGGCCAAAATGTTGTCCTCCAGGATTGAGAATTGCGTTCCGGACGTTATTGGGGAGGACCAGACGGGGTTTGTTAAGGGTAGGCAGTTGGTGGCCAATGTAAGAAGGTTGTTAAATGTGATCATGATGCCCCCGGAAGGTAGGGAGGTGGAGGTAGTGATCGCAATAGATGCAGAAAAGGCTTTTGATCAGGTAGAATGGGATTATTTGTGGGAGGTACTGGGACGGGGCTTTATTGACTGGGTCAGGTTGCTGTATCAGGCTCATGTGGCAAGTGTACGGACGAATTGGACAACATCTGACTTTTTTGACTGCACCGGGGGATGAGACAGGGATGCCCCCTGTCTCGCTAGCTATAGAGCTGTTGGCAATTGCTCTAAGAGCCTCAAGGGGCTGAAAGGGGCTGGTCCGGGGGGCGGGGTGGAGCAGAGAATCTCGCTCTATGCAGACGTCCTGCTTCTGTACGTTTCGGACTCATTGGAGGGGATGGAGGAAATCATGAGGATTCTAGGGGAATTTGGCTGTTTTTTGGGGTATAAGTGGGGTCTGTGTGGAGTCTGCACGTCCTCCCCCTGTGTGCGTGGGTTTCCTCCGGGTGCTCCGGTTTCCTCCCACAGTCCAAAGATGTGCGGGTTAGGTGGATTGGCCATGCTAAATTGCCCGTAGTGTCCTAATAAAAGTAAGGTTAAGGGTAAGGTTGTTGGGTTACAGGTATAGGGTGGATATGTGGGTTTGAGTAGGGTGATCATGGCTCGGCACAATATTGAGGGCCGAAGGGCCTGTTCTGTGCTGTACTGTTCTATGTTCTATGTTCTATTAAGCTAAATATGGGGAAAAGTGAGATATTTGCGGTCCAGGCGAGGGGACAGGAGAGGCGATTGGGGGAGCTGCCGTTTAGATTAGTAGGGGGAAGCTTTAGATCCCTAGGCATTCAAGTAGTGCGGGAATGGGACCAGCTGCATAAATTAAATCAAATGAAGGACCATTTTCGGAGATGGGACGGGCTCCCGTTGTCATTAGCTGGGAGGGTGCAGACGGTGAAGATGACAGTCCTCCCGAGATTCCTGTTCGTGTTTCAATGTCTCCCCACTTTTATTCCGTGGTTCTTTTTTAAACGGGTCAACAAAGTGATCTCTGGGTTTGTTTTTGCGGGCAAGACCCCGCGAGTAAGGAAGGTAATGCTTGAGCGGAGTCGGGGAGAGGGCGGGCTGGCGCTGCCAAATTTTAGTAACGATTACTGGGCGGCGAATATAGCCATAATCAGGAAGCGGGTGGTGGTGGTGGTGGTGGTGTAGGGGGGAGTCGGCATGGGAGTGTATGGAGGCGGCTTCATGCAAGGGCACCAGTTTGGGGGCGTTGGTAACTGTGCCTCTGCTGTTCCCGCCGGCATGGTACTCCATCAGCCCCGTGGTGGTGGCGGCTCTGAGAGTCTGGGGGCAATGGAGGAGACATGTGGGAGCGGACGGAGCATCGGTCTGGTCCCCAATCTGTAATAATCACAAGTTTGCCCCGGGAAGTATGGATGGGGGAGTTCCAGATGTGGCAGAGAGCAGGGATTGAGAGGATGCAGAATATGTTTATAGAGGGGAGCTTTCTGAGTATGAGGGGGCTGGAGGAGAAGTTTGGGTTGGCGAGGGGAAACAAATTCAGGTATCTGCAAGTGTGGGACTTCCTACGTAAACAGGTGTCAACCTTCCCGCTCCTACCGCTAAGGGGGATTCAGGACAGGGTAGTTTCCAGAGGGTGGGTCGGAGAAGGGAGCATCCGAACAGTTATAAGGAACTTATGGGGTCAGAGGAGACGCAGACCGAGGAGCTGAAGCGCAAGTAGGAGGAGCAGCTGGGAGGAGAGATCGAGGACGGTCTCTGGGAGGACGCATTGAGTAGAGTCAACGCGTCCGCAACCTGTGCCAGGATCAGCCTGATACAATTTAAGGTCATTCACCAGGCTCACATGACAGTGGCCTGGATGAGCAGATTCTTTGGGGTAGAAGACAGGTGTGTAAAATATGCGGGATGACCAGCGAACCATGTCCACATATTCTGGGCATGTCCAAAGCTTAGAGGATTTTGGCAGTGGTTTCCAGATGTCATGTCCACCGTGTTAAAAACAAGAGTGGCGCTGGGTCCAGAGATGGCGATTTTCAGGGTGTCGGAAGATCTGGGAATGCTGGAGGAGAAAGAGGCAGACATTCTGTCCTTTGCTTCCCTGGTAGCCCAGAGACGGATACTATTAGCATGGAGGGAGTCAAAGCCCCCGAAGTTGGAGACCTGGCTATCGGACATGGCTAGCTTTCTCTGTTTGGAGAAAATCAAGTTTGCCTTGAGAGGATCACTGTTAGGGTTCACCCGGAGGTGGCAACTGTTCATCAACTTCTTCGTGGAAAATTAATTGTCAGCAGAAAGGGGGGAGTTAGTTTAGCTCAGAGTCGGGGGTTAATAATAGGTGGGACCTGCAAGGGAGGGAGCCGGCTTTTGCACTATGTTTATAGTTTCATGTACATTGTTTATTGTGTTGTTGTTATAATACCAAAAAATACCTCAGTAAAATGTTTATTAAAAAAAAATATAATGTACTGAGGATGTGGAAAAGCCCTGTACAAATTCAAGATAGGTTCACTCCTCGGTGGCAGGGTTTTTGAGAAGTTAGCATTGGTGGTTGACACTTGCAGTGAGCCGCCCCGCGATTAAAGTTTGCAACACAAAACTTGAGAGTAAGCCCCAATGTTCTGGATAGCACGTTCTTGTTTTTGATTTTTCTTATATTCTCAACAATGGATAATTGCCAAATCGATTTCTTATAACATGAATACAAATACTTCAGAGAGGCACTCCCATTATTGAAAAGAGGTTTTCAAACCCTTTATTCCTGTGTTTGCAAAACAGTAACATGATGCCACCTCTCAAGCCAAAGAATCATTGTGCTTGCCGCACATTATTTCATCAATGTAAAAATAGCACCAGGTGCGCTGACTGCTTTTTCTCCAGAGATCAAGACATTGCTTCAACTGTTTCCCTAAATGCAGTAAACAGTGCCTCACAGTTCACCATGGTTCCCAGGTGGAATGATGCTCGTGCAATTAGAACTAGAAAAGGAAGTTGAAGGCACCTCAAAGCTGTGTGCTGAAGAATGTTAGTGGCTTTGACTGCAAAAGCGATTTTCTTTTGTTTTTGATATTTATAGCTCTTCTGAAAGTCTTGAATGAAAAATATTAAGTTATTGATTTACTTGTATATTGAACTCATATTCACATGAAATTGTCCATCTTTTTAGAACAAGTTAAATCAACACATTTCTGGATTTGTTCTGGATACTTTGTCACCAAAGAAGAGATAAGCAGATCTGCAGGATTTCTTGTTCAAGGACATTCATATGATCTAAGGTAAATGTGTGTTTCTAATGTCCAGTTTAGTGAGTTTATTTACCTTGGTACAGCACTTTTTGGTAGTCACTGCTGAGTTCTTTGCAATTTCTGTACATCATGAGAATAAGAGTGTTAACAGTTAGACTTTTTCCTGCATGTCTGATGTTTCTTTTGCAAGTGTAACATTTGTTATGGGCCAGGGTTGAGAGAACCCCAAAGTGTATCATGGAGTTCACCTGACCCACAACTTTTAATAGATTGTGGTTTGGGGAGCACACGGCCCACTCTACAGGTGTGGTACAGCAGAAATGGAGAAGTATTTTTTAAAGCAAAATAATGTTTATTCTATGAATTCAAGTTAACCTTTTTAAAACAAACAGTGAACATCTTAGCAACCATTAATTCAAATACAACCCCCAAAGAATACAACACTAAGTAATCCTTTAAGCTTTCCTTTTAACATCCATATGACTTAAAAACAAAACCTTTAACAGAAGCACATCAGGTTAAAGTCACTACTGTTATTAATTTTAAATCACCAGGATCGATTTACAATCTTTAGATTGCAGAGAGAGATTCATACACCTTCTGGCTGTCACTGCAGCTTTCCAGCTCTGAAAACGAAACTAAAATATACCCTGCAGCAAACAGTCTAAAACAAAACTAAAAAGCAGACAGATAGTCCAGCTCCACCCACACTCTGACATCACTGCAGTAGTAAACATCCATTTCTTAAAGGTACTCTCACTACAGATATTTTTATACACACCCATTTATAAACACCCATTTCTGAAAGGTACTCTCACATGACACTATATTTACGTATCTACATGTATTTCATACTGATTGTTATTTCACTTAATGTACAGATTTTATGTCATAAACAATGACCCAGTTTGGAAACCATTGTGTATCAGCTACAATTATAATGTTGGTTTCACAATGTAACAAACATCACTTAGGACTTCACACAGGAGTAGTGGAGACTGAGCAACTGCAAACACGTTGGAAAGATGACACAAAGCATGGTTGAAAGGAACGCTTTTGAGCAAACTGGAAAAGGTTGAGCAAGAAGTAGAAGGAAGAGGAGAGAGCTGCAAAGGTTGGGGATGATTTAACTAAAGGCTCTGCCAATGTTCGTGCACATGCGTTGGAGGTCAGTGTCCAGAGCTGGAAGGCACACCCAGGATACCATTATTCCAATGGGCAAACAGAACTTGCGGACAGCGCAATCAGGGCACAGTTTTGGTTAGATTAGAGTTTGAGGGAGCGGCACGGTGGTACAGTGGTTAGCACTGTTGCCTCACGGCGGCGAAGACCGGGGTTTGGTCCCAGACCTGGGTCGTTGTCCGTGTGGAGTTTGCACTTCTCCCTGCATCTGCGTGGGTCTCACCCCCACAACCCAAAGATGTGCAGGGTAGGTGAATTGGCCACGCTAAATTGCACCTTAATTGGAAAAATTTAAAAGAAGGTTGTAGTTTGTGTCATGTGGAGCTTGAAAGGCAAGTGAGGAGGCCAGAGTGCGCAGCTAATGACTATGTACAAATAAAGGTGCCAATTGCAATAGGGTTAAAGCAAACACAGACCTAGATTTTAAAAAAGGAAGGTGGAGGTGGAAGTAAGTGGTTTTAGTAACAGATTGGATGTATGGGTACATCTGGCAAAAATGAATATAACAAAGGTCAGTCTTCCCTGTTCAATTGGAGAAAGTATGATCCCTCCAAAACTGGGCGAGCAGTCCTGGTTCTCAATATCTCTTTCCCCGTGTTGTTTTACAGCAAAATGGAACATAAATGAAACTGCCTCCACAAACTTTATGGTTATTGTGTATCGTTGCGGATTATATTACACAAATAAAGATGCATGGATGTAAATTTAAAGCTGTAATTTCATTGCCAGATTTACGAAATTGCTGTAAACCAAGCTTTGTTCTTGTGGTTTATGACATAATCGAAATCTTTTGATAAAGATTACTACCTTCTCATTCATATCCAGACAGGCATTGTTACATGTATATGCAGTATAGATGTCTAATCTGAATAATACAACCGTGAAAACTAAGTGACGAGGCTTTCTTTTAACAAGTTATAAATGGAGCAACAGCTGCTGGAATGCACTCTGCTGCCCAAAGAACGTTCCCTCCCAACTCAAGATTGGTTTTACATCTTATCTTTCTCTAACTACGTTTCCGTGCTTTTTCTGATTTTGGATCCGCAGTCCGGGATTAGATTGAAGATGGCAGTCATAGGAGAGAATTCACCAATTCTGATTCCTCTCAGCCATTGAGACCCACCATTAATGCTTCAACTCCCCTTCTCTCTTCGAGAATTAAGGAGTAGTTCTGCCCCCAGTTGCTCTCTATTGCTCCTGTTCCTTGCCCTCCTCCTTCCTTATCATTCTTTCTTTCTTTGAATTTTTCCAATTAAGGAGCAATTTAGCGTGGCCAATCCACCTACCAGGCACACCTTTGGGTTCCGGGGGGTGGGGGGAGGCATACGCAGGCACGGGGAGAATGACAGTGACCCAGGTCCTCGGCACCGTGAGACAGTAGTGCTAACCACTGTGCCACCGTGCCTCCTTATCACTGTTTCAGCTTCAAGTTCTGTTCCCCCATTTGTGGTTGCCATGGGACACCCTTGCAGTCTACAAACATTCATTTCAAATTGGGGACCATATTGCAAGCTGATTCTTTTCCGGCAAGCTTGTGAATTTCTCACCTCCACTTGCTGACCCAAAACCGACCTGGTGTTAAAATGGGGCCTAATTTATTCTCGCTTTTTATTGATACGTTGTTAATCTAAGCACAAATTGATGCGTTTAAAGTTTTTTTTCTGATCTGTCTCATTCTTATTTAATCGCAGTTTTCATACCTAACATGTCCTTGGCATTGCCAGCTCTCACATTTATTTACATTTTTTTTAATAAACATTTTATTGAGGTATTTCTTTGGCATTGTAACAGCAGCAATATAAACAATGTACACAAAAATATAAACATAGTGCAAATACCGCCTCCCTCTCCCACAGGTTCCACCATTACTTAACTGCCTAATCTACGCTAACTTAACCCCCCCCCCCCCCCCCCCGCCCCTTCTGCTGACGATTAATTCTCTGCGAAGAAGTCGATGAATGGTTGCCAACTCCGGGTGAACCCTAACAGTGACCCTCTCGGGGCGAACTTAATTTTCTCCAGGCAGAGGAAGCCAGCCATGTCCGATAGCCAGGTCTCCGATTTCGGGGGCTTTGAGTCTCTCCATGCCAGTAGTATCCGCCTCCGGGCTACCAGGGAAGCAAAGGTCAGAACGTCTGCCGCTTCCTCCTCCTGGATTCCCGGATCCTATGACACCCCGAAAATCGCCACCTCTGGACTCAATGCCACCCTTGTATTTAATACCTTGGACATGACGTTGGCAAACCCCTGCCAAAATCCCCTCAGCTTTGGACATGCCCAGAACATATGGACATGGTTCGCCGGTCCTCCCGCACATTTTGCACACCTGTCCTCCACCCCAAAGAATCTGCTCATCCGGGCCACTGTCATGTAAGCCCGGTGAACAACCGTAAATTGGATCAGGCTGAGCCTGGCACATGTTGCTGTCGCATTGACTCTACTCAATGCGTCCGCCCATAGACCATCCTCCATCTCTCCTCCCAGCTCTTCCTCCCACTTTTGCTTCAGCTCCTCGGTCTGTGTCTCCTCCGACCCCATAAGCTCCATTATATATGTCCGAAATGTTCCCCTCTCCTATCCACCCTCTAGAAAACACCCTATCCTGAATCTCCCTTTGCGGTAGGAGTGGGAAGGTTGGTACCTCCCTCCGCAGAAAGTCCCGCACCTGCAGATATGGAAATTAGTTTCCCCCCGCCAGTGCAAACTTCTCCTCCAGTGCTCTCATACTCGGAAAGCTTCCCTCTATAAACAAGCCGCCCAGTAATATTTGCTGAAGTTCCTCTCAATCCCCGCTCTCCGCCAAATTCGGAACACCCCGTCCCATCCTCCCCGGGGCAAACCGGTGATTATCGCAGATTGGGACCAGACCGATGCCCCCTCTGCTCCCACATGTCTCCTCCACTGCCCCCAGACTCTCAGGGCTGCCACCACCACTGGACTGGTGGAGTACCGTGCCAGCCGGAATGGCAGAGGCACCGTTACCAATGCCCCCAGACTTGTGCCCTTACAAGAAGCTGCCTTTAATACCACCCATGCCGACTCCTCCCCCACCAGTCACCTCCTAACTATGGCTATATTAACCGCCCAGTAATATTTGCTGAAATTCGGTAGCGCAAGCCCGCCCCTCCCCCCCCCCCCCCCGACTCCGCTTGATCATTGCCCTCTTCACTTGCGGGGACTTGCCCCCGCACACAAAGCCCGCAATAACTTTATTGACCTGCTTAAAAAAGGACCGTGGGATGAAGATGGGGAGACATTGGAAAACGAATAGGAATCTCGGGCAGACCGTCATTTTCACCGTTTGAACTCTGCCCGCCAGAGACAACGGGAGTGCATCCCATCTCCGGAAATCCTCCTTTGCCTGATCCACCAACCGGGCCAAGTTCAATTTCTGTAGCCTGTCCCAATCCCTCGCCACTTGGATACCTAGGTACTTGAAACTGTCCCCTACCACTCTGAACAGAAGTTCCCCCAGTCGCCTCTCCTGACCCCTCGCCTGTACCGCAAACATCTCACTCTTCCCCATATTAAGCTTATACCCCCAAAACCGGCCGAATTCCCCTAAAATTCCCATAATTTCTTCCATCCCCTCCATTGGATCTGAAACATACAAAAGCAGGTCGTCCGCATACAGCGAGACTCTGTGCTCCACAGGCCCCCCCCCCACCCCGACCAGACCAGCCACTTCCAGTCCCTTGAGGCCCTCAGAGCAATTGCCAGCGGCTCTATAGCCAGTGCAAACAGCAGTGGGGAGAGGGGGCATCCCTGTCTCGTCCTCCGGGTTCAGTCTAAAATAGTCCGAAGTTGTCCTGTTTGTTCGTACACTTGCCACAGGAGTCTGGTACAGCAATCTGACCCAGTCAATAAAGCCCCTACCAAATCTGAACCGCTCCAGAACCTCCCATAAATAATCCCACTCAACCCGGTCAAAAGCTTTCTCCGCATCCATCGCGACTACTACCTCAACCTCCCTACTCTCCGGGAGCATCATGATCACGTTTAACAGCCTTCTTACATTGGCCACCAGCTGCCTGCCCTTAACAAACCCCGTCTGATCCTCCACAATAACGTCTGGTACACAGTCCTCAAACCTGGAGGACAAACTTTTGGCCAACAGCTTGGCATCTACGTTCAACAGGGAAATCGACCTGTAAGACCCAAATAGCTCCGGGTCCTTGTCCCGTTTCAGGATAAGCGAAAACGTGGCCTGTGACATCATCTGGGGCAAAACCCCTCTTTCCCTTGCCTCATTAAACACCTTCAACAGCACCGGTCCCAATATCCCGGAGAACTTTTTAATAGAACTCAACTGGGTACCCATCTGGTCCCGGGGCTTTACCCGACTGCATGGCCTTCATGGCCTCCCATATCTCTTCCAACCCGATCGGGGCCCGTAGCCCGCCTACCTTCGGGAAAGTCAGCCCCTCCAGGAAGTGCCTCATCCCCTCCGGCCCTGCAGGGGGTCTCGACCTGTACAACCTGCTGTAAAAGTCCTGGAAGGCCTTACTCTCCCCTGCCGAGTCTCCAACTAAGTTCCCATCTCCGTCAATAACTTTCCCTATTTCTCTAGCTGCCTCCCTCTTTCTGAGCTGCTGTGCAAGCATCCTGCTGGCCTTCTCACCATGCTCATATATCACCCCCTCGCCTTTCTGAGCTGTTCCACTGCCCTCCCTGTGGTTAACAAGCCAAATTCCGCCTGTAGCCTCTGACGTTCCCTAAAAACCCCGCCTCTGGAGTCTCCGTGTACCTCCTATCAACTTGTAGAATCTCTTTTACCAGTCAGTTTGTCTCTGCCCTATCTGTCCTGTCCCTGTGAGCCCGGATCAAAATCAGCTCTTCTCTCACTACTGCCTTCAGCGCTTCCCAGACCACTGCTGCTCAGACCTACCCCCGTATCATTTACCTGCAGGTAATTCAGCATGCAATTCCTCAGCCTCTCGCACACCGCTTCGTCCGCCAATAGCCCTACATCCAACCTCCATTGCGGGCACTGCTTGCTATCCATGCTAACCTGCAGGTCAACCCACTGTGGAGCATGGTCCGAGATCGTAATCGCCGAATAACTCATCCACCATCCCTGCCAGGAAGGCCCTACCTAAGACAAAGAAGTCGATCCGAGAGAACACCCTATGTACGTGGGAGTAAAAAGAAAACTCTTTCGCCCTCGGCTGCCTAAATCTCCATGGATTCACCCCATCTGCTCCATGAACCCTTTCAGTTCCTTTGCCATTGCTGGCACCCTGCCCATTCTCGAGCATGACCGATCCAGGCCGGGGTCAATAACTGTGTTAAAGTTCCCTCCCATGATCAGCTTGTGCGAGTCCAGGTCCGGTATCTTCCCTAGCATCCTCTTTATAAATTCCACGTCATCCCAATTTGCGCACCTGAGGGGACGGGACTGAAGGCGGATGTGGTAATGTTGCAGGAGACGCACCTTAGAGTAGTGGACCAGGTTAGATTGAGGGAAGGCTGGATCAGTCAGGTTTTCCACTACCTTAACCAGCACTACCTTCATCCCCTGCAGCTTACCACTAACCATGATATATCGACCTCCCACATCCGAAACTATTCTGCCCACCTCAAATATCACCTGCTTATTAATCAAGGTCACAACCCCTTTTGTCTTTGTATCCAGCCCCGAGTGGAAAACCTGACTGATCCAGCCTTTCCTCAATCTAACCTTGTCCACTATTCTAAGGTGTGTCTCCTGCAACATTACCACGTCCGCCTTCAGTCCCGTCCCCTCAGGTGCGCAAACACACGTGCCCTCTTAACCGGCCCATTTAACCCTCGAACATTCCAGGTGATCAGCCTAGTTGGGGGGCAAAGTGCCCCCCCCCCCCCGCCGATCAGCCATCCCCTTTCTTGGGCCCGCCTCCAGGCCCTGCGCCGCACCTCCTCCTGCCCACCCCTTGGCGGCCCCCGCCACTGACCTCTTCACTGTCCCTCCACCGAAGTCCCTCCCTCGTCAGCACAACCACTCCCCCCTCCCCTCAGCAACACTACTCTAAAACCTAACCCATCTAGTAAACTAAATATATGCACACCCCCCACTGTGCTTCCGTGAGCTAGCTCACCCAGGTAGCTTGGTGGCCTCGGTGTCAAAAAGTCTCCCACCTATTGTTCCCTCGCTCCCCTCCTCCCGCTCGTACAAACAAATTCCCTCATCTAACAATCCCCAGCTTTATTCACATTTCTTAACAAAGCTACAGTCTGGAAAAAAATGATTGATTTGGGATTCTTTTTGGTTTGTATTGTTTTTTATAGATTCCTTTGATCTGTTGTTTGATGGGGAAAGAAGGCAGACCTGTCAACATAAGGAAATTGTTACCACTGAAATCTATATATGTGATCAAAAGATTCAGATCCATTGCAAGCCCATAAATATTTGGAGCTTTCTTTCTTTTTAAGAATGATACTTAAATTCAACTGTTAAACCCAAATAAATGCACACATGCACCTGCTGAGTCTCCATTCACTTTGAAAATGTATTTCAACTTGACATAAACATAGCTTTATCTGGTTGTATCAGCAATATATAAAGTACAATTCAGTGTCTTAGATACTTTATTATGCAAGAAAATGGTGAGTCTAGTGATTGGTGTTCTGGCGGCTGGCAGAGGCAGCATCCCACACAAAGGGAAAGGAGAAAAAGAAAGACTTGTACTTATGTAGAGGCCTTCGCAGTCACAGGATGTCCTAATACACTTTACGGCCAATGAAATAACCTTTGGAGTGCAGTACTCTTGTGATGTAGGAAATGCGGCAGCCAATTTGCAGAAAGTTAGCTCCCACAAATAGCAATAATCTTCTTGACAGAGGGATAAATACAAACACACATATGAGGAGCAGGAGTAGGCCACTCGACCTCTCGAGCCGGCTCTGCCATTTAATAAGGTCATAGAATTCCTACAGTGCAGAAGGAGGCCATTTGGCCCATCCAGTCTGCACCGACCTTATGAAAGTGCACCCTACCTAGGCCCACTCCCCCGCCCTATCTTCATAACCCCACCGAACCTGCATATGTTTGGTTTGTGGGTGGAAACTGGAGCAACTGGAGGAAACCCACGCAGACACAGGGAGAAAGTGCAAAACCCCACACAGACAATTACCCAAGGCCAGAATTGAACCGGGTCCCCGGCGCTATACTGTGCTGTACTGTTCTATGTTCTATGTTCTATGTTCTATGAGGCAGCAAGGGGGAATCGGATTGTAACCTCAGCCCCACATTCCCGCCTGCCTCCAAATATGTCCGGGGTTCACCATTCCCTTGGAACGGCGTCGTGGAATCGCACTGGGGGTGTTGAACACCTGATCCAAAAGATGGCACCCCCCCCCCCCGACCCGACCCGACCCGACCCGACCCTACCCCAGAGCGGAATCGGCTTGGAAGCCTGTGCCCGTCGCAAGCCTGTGGGCAGGGGAGCCCACCTCACAGACCTTCCAGAACTGGAGAGGTGAGGGCTCCAGTTCCAACTGAGACATCTCAACAGGAAGAGATGGGTTTGGTTGTTTATGTGTGTGTGTGTGGGGAGGGGGGTGAGTCAGCCTGAGCCTCCTGTGGGTGAGTGATTGACAGCTGCCCTGGGAGAGGGGAGGGGTACATGGGGCAGAGTGGAGGCTGAAGGGGGATCCGGCTCCTTTAATTCCGATGATTAGAAGTCAAGCCGCTGCCGCTGGTACAACTGCAGAGAGAAAGAGATAACCTGTGTCCCCCCCCCTCCCCTCAAACCCCACCACCTCCTCCCTCCTCTCCCTGTACATCCCTTAGCCAGCGCTAGGCTTTGTCGCGAGTGTGGGTTTGGTGTGTGTTTTTTTTTAATTTGGTAAGGATTTATCCTCTTCGTTTGATTTATTTATTTTCGCTGTTGTCGGTGCTTTAGTTTTTTCTCCCCTCCCCTCTTTCTCCTTGCTGCTTTCCGCCGGCTCGCCTCTCCTCCCTCACCCCCGCTTACAGCGCTGCTTGCCCGGCGCACGGCTTCACGCAAGCCCGAGGCTTGAGGCCTGCGAGGGGTGGTTGGGTTGGGGAGAGCTAGCTGCCCCTCCGACCGACTCGCGTCTTTGTGTTTCAATCAATTATTTATTGGGGAGGGGGGGCGGGGTGGGGTTGGCCATGAAAAGCTGCTTTTGTGTCAGACGGAGAGACGAGGTGTCGCAGTTAACAGTTAAGTTTGTTTATTTTTTTTGTTTTGTTTGGGTTTTGTGTGTGGGGTTTGTATTTTTTTTGAATTGGCAAGAAAAGGACCAAAGTTTCAGCTGGGGCTGCAGAGGGCTGGCGTTTCTCCTGTGAAAGTTGAAGCATTTTCAAGAGATTTATGACATTTAAATATCCATATATCTGTTTGTAATGTGGTTGTTGCTGGACTAATGCAGGGTAGAGAGAGAGAGAGGCCTTCAGTCTTTTAACGTTCACTCTGAATTTCGCCCCCTCCTCTACATCTCATGTCTCTTCCCCGCCCCCCATTGTGTTGTTTTTTAAAAATTATTGACACTGGGAAGCATTTCAATGGGGGTGTGCCAATATCTGCCATCATGTCTCCTTACTGTTGCATCCTATCTATTGGACCTGGCCAGCCCCAAACTCTTGACATGCAGCTTTACTGCAGTTAAATGTTGCAATACATGGGATTTATTTCACTGTTTCTGAAGGCGCAGCTTTATTGGAACAATTCCTGAATTGATATTCCGCAATTGCACTATGGTCTCATTTTATTAGCTTGTTGAAGTCTAGGAATGTAGCTTGCTGAAGTCTAGGAATTAAGTTGCAACCCCTGCTGTGGTGCATTGAGGAGCCCCCCCCCCCCCCCCCCCCAATAACTCTTGCTACTGTAAAATGGAAGAATCATTTTGGGGAAAGTTTCTTACGGTCTGCTTAATATTTCAGTTATCTACATCCGGCAAATACAGGGATAGCGCACTCCATTGATGTCCATGCAACATTTCTGTCATCAGTCTAACTTGCTGCTCCTGATTAGCTTCTGTGCTACCCGAGCTTCGTCGTGATAGAGTCTTGGATGAATATAGTTTTATTGTGTATATTGTTGAGTAGTGGGAGATAGACAATTCAAATCACACTGCTATGAGAAATGTTTTGGATGGTAATGTGTTTGCTACTTTGCCATCTAGTTTTTAGACCTTCAGTTTCTTCAGTCTGGACGCGTTTCAGTCTGTGAAGTATATATTCCTTTCAAAACTCTTTCAGATCAAGATTATATTTCATTAAGTATTTAGGTCAATATCCATTTTCATATAATTTGCTGAAAAGATCTGATAGAGTAGTTTTTCCTCCTTTTTGAAGACACTTGACTCTTGTCGGAACACATTTATTCACAGATGCTTACTTTTCTTGAGTGAGTGTAGATCGTGAATATTGTGGGGCGATTTAACTGTTAAGGGCCTAGTATGATCCTTTTGATGTTGTATGTGAACTTGTCAGCATAGGTCTTTGGTATTTAACAGGTTTTTCACATCACAAGCCTGAGAAACAAGGGACAAGTATAACGCCCCACTTGTCATCATCTAATTCTGGCTGCGAAATAAAGTAATTTTCCATGCCTTTATAAATTGCCAGTAAACAGAACATGCTGGAATTCCTCAATGGGTAATGGCAGCATCTCTGGAGAGAGAAACAGAGTTAACGTTTCAGCTCTTGGGTGACTGTGTGGAGTTTGCACTTTTCCCTCGTGTTTGTGTGGATTTCCTCTGGGTGCTCCGATTTCCTCCCACAGTCCAAAAATGTGCCGGTTAGGTTGATTGGCCATGCTAAATTGCCCCATTGTTGGAAAGGTTAGGTGGGGTTACTGGGTTATGGGGATAGGGTGGGGACATGAGACCAGATAGGGTGCTCTTTCCAAGGGTCAATGTAGACTCTCGGCTGAATGGCCTCCTCTGCACTGTAGGGATTCTATATCCCTCCTTTTAAATGAGAAAACCAAAACAGCATGCAGGTTTCTAAGCATTATGTCTCATCAATGCCCTGTACAGTTGCAGCAAGGCTTCTCTCTTTGTATATTCCATCCCCTTTGCAATACAGACATCATTCCATTTGCCATTCTAATTACTTTTGTTGGTCTGCATGCTAACCTTTTGTTTCATATATGAGGACATCCAAGTCCCTCTGTGCCAAATAATCCTACAGTCTCTCTCCATTCAAATAATATTTTTCTTGTCAATTCTTTCCATCAAACTGGGCAATGACGCATCTTCCCACATTATACTCCATCTGCCATATTTTTGCCCGGTCACTTAATCTTTACAGATTTTTTGTGTCCTCACAATTTAGCTTTGTCACCTATCTTTGTATCATCAGCAGATTTGGCCACAATATAATAATAATCTTTGTTAGTGTCACAAGTAGGCTAGATTAACACTGCAATTAAGTTACTATGAAAATCCCCTATCGCCACACTCTGGCACTTGTTCGGGTACACTGAGGGAGAATTTAGAATGTCCAATTCACCTAACAAGCCCGTCTTTCGGGACTTGTGGGAGGAACCTGGAGCATCCGGAGGAACCCCACACAGACATGGGGAGAATGTGCAAACTCCACATAGACAATGACCCAAGCTGTGAATCGAGCCTGGGTCCCTGAAGCTATGAAGCAACAGTGCTAACCATTGTGCTACCATGCCACCCTATAATTGGGCACTTCAGTCAAGTCATTAATATAGATGAAAAACATGTGGCGTTCCACTAATGACAGTTTGCCAACCTGAAAATAACCCATTTCTCCTTGCTCTCTGCTTTCTTTTTAGTTTGGCAATCTTCTAACCATTCTAGTATAGCACCCCACACCATGAGCCCTTCTGCCACCTTTTATCTGGCACCTTATCGAATGTCATTTGGATATCAAAATGCACCTTCTGGTTCCTCTTTATCCACCTTATTTGTTACATCCTCAATTCTAAATTTGACAAATACAATTTCCCTTACAGCAGTGCTTGATTGTATTATGATTCTCTAAATGTGCTGCTACTAATGCGTTAATAATGGATTCCAGCATTTTCTCATGAACTATCCTATAGTTTTCTGCTTTCTGCTTCTCTCCTTTCTTGAGTGGGTGTGCTACGTTTGTGGTTTTTGAATCCACTGGGATCTGTCCAGAATCTAGGGATTTTTGGAAGATTACGACCAATGCATCATTCATCTCTGCAGCCATTTCTTTTAACAAGCTAGAATGCAAGCCTTCAGGTCCAATGGACTTGCCAGCCTTTAGTCCCATAAGTTTGCGCAGTAATTTTCTCTAATTATCGGTGTTCATCCGTCCATTTGCCCCTGATTTTCTACTACTATTGGGATATTTTTATTGTCTTCTGCTGTGAATGCAGATGCAAAAGATTTGTTCAAGTTCTCTGCTATTTCTTTATTTCCCATTATTAAGTCTCCAGCATTAATTTCTAAGAGACCAATGTTTACTTTAGCTGCTCCCTTCCTTTTTATAAACTTGTAAAAGCCCTTACTGTTTGTTTTTGTACTTCTTGCTGGCGAGCTGACACTCATCTATTTTCAATCTCTATTTCTTTTAGTTATCCTTTGCTTATCTCTCAAACTTTCTCAGTCTTCTGGCCTATCATTAATCACCTCAATATTGAAAGCATTTTCTTTCAATTTAATATGACCCTTCAACTCCTTAGTTAACCATGAATCGTTCACTTTTTGCACAATTTTTGCAATGAACGCTAGTTGGTATTGGAGGCACCAGTGAACAAATAACATAGGAAAAATAGGTTAATTTGAAAAGGAATAGTAAAAATGTTGTTTTGCCCCACCTCCCCAGAATTAAGTGCATAAATATACATGTGCTCTAATATTAAGGTACACAAACTAGGAGTATTCTTGGATTTATCTCTAATCTTTACTGCATTCCCCAATTTGAGCTGTGGTCATAGTAGTTGCCTTTAGCATTCTTGGAGGTGGAAAATTGTATCGGACCTTGCTTTTTAAAGTAACATATTCCAAGGATGTGGGTGATTCCACATTTATTACTTACCCATGTTAGCCCTGAGAAATTGGTAGCATGATTGTTTTTACAATTGAGTGATTTGCTAGGTCAAAGTGCATTGGGAGTAATTTGAACCTTGTTTTTTTAACAAAATGCTTTCCTGGTCATTTTGTTTCCATGCTGTCCCACAGATTATCAGATTTATCGAATTCATTTCCACAATTTACCATGGTGAGATTCCTACTGCTGGTATCTTGGTTTTGAGTCCAGTAGCAGAATCGGTGTACTCTGAAACCCATTCTTGAGAGTTTTGTATCCATACCATTCTTACTGCTGATCCTCGATCGTTGCTGTTTAGAGTTTGCGACTGACCAGAATAAGGTGAGCAGTGCTCTGCTACTTGTCCAGATTACTCTCCAATACGTACCAGAACACTGTTGTCTCCTTTATCATGCTAAATCACTGGCTTTGAAAGCAGACCAAGGCAGGCCAGCAGCACGGTTCAATTCCCGTACCAGCCTCCCCGACCAGGCGCCAGAATGTGGCGACGAGGGGCATTTCACAGTAACTTTGAAGCCTACTTGTGACAATAAGCGATTTTCATTTCATTTCATTTCATGTGATGCTTTCATGGCAGCGAATGTCAAGAGAAAATGTGAAGAGTTTTGAAAGATGATAAATGTTGTTGTGGCTCGAATATTGCTTTTTAGGTTAAAGTGGGTTGCCACAAAACACAATGCCAAATAATGAAAATAACATTTTCTTGTACAAATGTTTGACATTTGATAAGCTTTGTTTTTGGGTGATTATTTATTTATTTATTGTCTGCAGGTCATGCAAGGTAACTCCAAATGGAAATTAGCTCATGCCCATAACTTCCTGGTTTCCCAGCCTTGCATTTGGGATGCACTGAGGAATCCCTTTAGGAAGTTCCCTGTAAGCGTTTACCACGCAATTGTCCAGAAGTGCAGACTTCCCTAGGAAAATTATGCTGGGCAGGGAACCATCCGACGGAAGCGATTTAAATCTCTAACTTCGGATGGTTCTTCCAGTTTTGCCCTAATAGTTACTCTGAAAGAGCTAGAAAGGAAAAAAAACCTTCTAACTCCAGGGTAACTATTTAAGCACTCTGGTCCAGTGCTGTGGTTTGCACTGCTGTCTACGGTGCTGAGGACTCGGATTCGATCCTGGCCCTGGATTACAGTCTGTGTGGAATTTGCACATTGTCCCCATGTCTGCATGGATTACACTACCACAACCTAAAAATGTTCAGGGTAGGTAGATTGGCCACGCTAAATTGCTCCTTTAATTGGAAAAAAATAATTAAGCACTCTAAATGTCTTAAACAAAAACTATTTAAGCACTCGGATCCAGCCCCGCACGGGACACCCTGCGTGCACGCAACCCCCCCCCTTTGGAATTTCAAAGAGGGTAGGTCCATCCAAAGTGGCAATCTGGCGGAGATTGTCAGTGAGGAAGTTGTGGACTCGCGTTACCTTCATCTCAACCTTGTGATTTTGTAATTTCAGAATTTTTGGAAATTTCCTTTTATTTCTGTACATAGAGCATTGAAAGGTAGAATGGTCATTAACATTTATTACATTTGCTGCATTGCCAATCTGACAACATATTAGTAAGAGTGCTTAATTTGCACTTCTGCTGGCGGCCATGGAGGAGTAGGTTGCATATTTGATAGCTCCCGTCGGTGATGGACTTTTGGACCTTTACCCCCCATTTGTTTCCGGATTTTATGGGATAAATCGGTGAAGTGTGAGACAGTGAGGAGAAATCCCCCTCCGGTGTATGGAGAATTGGTCCAGAAGTGGCCGTATGAGAAGACAAAGTCCTATAAGGAAGACGCGAGCAGAGCCGGTAACGCTGGAAAGCATGGTGGAGAGCAAGGGCCGCGGGGAGACGGCAGCTAGTGAAGTTTTTCAAAGATTGCTTTGCCAAGCTGAAGAATGACATGCTGGACCCGATTAAGGCTTTGATTGATCAAGTTGTGCAGAATCAAGAGACCCACGGAAGAGCAATGCAGGAGGTCAAGAAAAAGGTGTCTGAGTACGAGGAATACATAACCATGGTGGAGACCAACGTGGAGATGATGAACGACTGTCAGAGAAGAATGCTGAAGGACATGGAGAACAGGGGGCTGAGGCATTCCCTCAGCCCCTGGAAGTGGATAGAGCACACAGAGCCCTCGCGAAGAAGCCCTGAGCGATTGAGCTGCCGAGGGTGGTGGTGGTACACTTTCACCGACCTGGGCAAGGAACACGTTCTGTGGTGGGCCAAGAAGGAACGGAGCAGCAAATGGGAGAATTGTGAGCTGCGCATTTATCAGGGCCTGGGCGTGGATTTGGCCAAGAGGCGAGATAGGTTTAATCGGGCAAAAACGGTCCTCTTTAAGAAGGGCGTGAAGTTCGGGATGTTGTACCCAGTCTGTGGGTCACACGTGAGGAACGGGACTTGTACTTCGAAACACCAGACAAAGTATGGACTTTTATTAAAGAAAAGAGGCTGGTGGCGATTTAAAGACACTGGGCTGTATAAGTATAAGTAGTGTTATGTGTAATAAGGGGCTGTTTGGATTGCTAAAGGTAACTTTGGCATGCAGGGAGCTGGTTAGAAGGGGGGTGGTCTTTGGGGCTGGTTCTGTTTTTGGGTGGGTTTATTTTTTCTAAAGTGGCTGTTTCCTCACTTTTTTATGATGTTTGTTTACTGGGGAATGTGATGCTTTTGCTATGTTTGTTCAAGTGGGGGGAGAGTGGAGAGAACAATGGGGAGACAGACTGCTTGCTGCCATGGGCGGGCGCTATCAAGTCAGCATGGGTCAGCTGACTCACGGAAGCACAGTGGGGGGCGAGCAGGTGTTAAGCTGGAGCTTGACCTGGGGGGGGGGGGGGGGGGGGGGGTTGGGTTTCTAGTGTTGTTGCTAAAGGGAGGGAGCTGCTTTGCTGACGGGAGGAACTGTTACTAGGGGACAAATGGGAGGTCGGGAACAGCGAATGCCTGAGGGGGGGCTCGAGGAGGCAGAGGGCGGGAGAAAAGGGTGATGGCTAGTCAGCGGGGGTGATGGAAAGCCCCCCTAACCAGGCTGATTACGTAGAACATTAGAGGGTTGAATGGGCCGATCAAGAGGGCTCGCGTGTTTGCGCATTCGAGGGGGCTGAAGGCGGACGTTGCAATGCTACAAGAGACACACCTAAAGGTTACAGACCAGACGAGATTGAGAAAGTGGTGGGTTAGCCAAGTATTCCACTTAGGCTGGACTCAAAAGACCAGGGTGGTAGTGATCTTGATCAACAAACGAGTGGCATTCGAGGCAGGAAGAATCGTGGCAGACGAGGGGGGTAGGTACATAATGGCGAGTGGGAAGGTGGAGGGGGAGCAGGTGCTACTCGTGAACATATGTGCTCCAAATTGGGACGATGTGAAATTTATGAGGTGGGTGTTAAGTAAGATCCCAGACTTGGAGTCACATAACCTGGTTATGGGAGGAGATTTTAACACAGTCATTGATCCGGAATTGGACCGGTCAAAATCCAGGACGTGGAAGAGGCCGGCCGCGGCAAAGGAATTGAAGGGGTTTATGAAAGTGGGGAATAGACCCATGAAGGTTTGCACGGCCAAGGGCAAAGGAGTTTTCTTTTTTCTCACATGTCCACAAGGCATACGCTCGCATCGACATTTTTGTTCTGAGCAGGGCGCTAATATCAGAGTGGTGGATACTGAGTACTCGACAATCGCAGTGTCGGATCATGTCCCACATTGGGTGGATCTACGGGTTAGTGTGGAGAGAGGGCAACGCCCGCTGTGAAGACTGGTTCTGGGGATGCTGGCGGACGAAGCGATTTGTGGGCGGGTTAACAAGTCCATCCAGAACTACCTGGAAACAAATGATACAGGGGAGGTCTCTGCAGCGACGGTTTGGGAAGCTGTGAAGGCAGTGGTCAGAGGGGAATGAATCTCAATACGGGCCCACAGAGAAAAGATGGAACGGGCTGAAAGGGATAGGGTAGTTGAGGAGATGCTCTAGGTGCACAGGAGATGCTCTGAGGCCCCGAACGCGAGGCTGCTGAGGGAGCGGCGGAGGTTACAGGCGGAGTTTGGGCTGTTGACCACAGGGAAAGCGGTGGAACAGTTGAGGAAGGCAAGGGGGGGGGTGATCTATGAGTACGGAGAAAAGGCAAGCAGAATGTTAGCGCACCAGCTCAGGAAAAGGGAGGTGGACAGGGAGATAGGTAAAGAGTAGAAGCAGGAATACTGTCCTGGACTTAGTGGGGGTGAATGAGGTGTTTAAGAAATTTTATAGTAAACTATATGCATCAGAACTCCGGCTGGGGTGGAGGGGATGTGGCAGTTTCTGGATCAGTTGGGGTTTCCGAGGGTAGATGAGGATCTGGTGGAAGGGCTGGGAGCCCCAATTGAGATTGAGGAATTAATCGAGGGGCTGGAGGGCGTGCAGTCGGGCAAGGTCCTGGGGTTTGATGGCTATCCGGTGGAATTCTATAAGAAGTTTTCAGAGATATTGAGCCCACTGCTAGTGAGGACATTTAATGAAGCAAGAGAGAAGGGAGTCCTCCCCCCAACAATGTTGCAGGCCTCGATTTCATTGATCCTGAAACGGGAGAAGGATATCGAGCAATGCGGATCATACAGACCAATTTCTTTACTGAATGTGGACACCAAACTGCTGGCTAAGATACTGGCCACAAGGATGGAGGCCTGTGTCCCGGGGGTGATAGGGGAGACCAGACAGGATTTGTAAAGGGCAGGCAACTCGAGGCAATGTTTGAAGGCTTTGAATGTTATTGTGATGCCCTCAGAAGAAGAGGAGGTGGAGGTGGTGGTAGCGATGGATGCGGAGAAGGCTTTTGATCGGGTGGAGTGGAATTACCTGTGGGAGGCACTGGGAAGGTTTGGGTTTGGTGAGGGCTTCATTGACTGGATGCGGTTTCTCTATTAGGCATCAGTAGCGAGTGTGCGTACGAATCGGCTGAGGTCGGGGTATTTTAAACTACACCAAGGGACGAGGCAAGGGTGCCCCCTCTCCCCATTATTGTTTGCTCTGGCCATAGAACCATTTGCCATGCCTCTAGGAACTGGAAAGGGCTGGTTTGGGGGGGGGGGGGGGGGGGGCGTGGAGCACTGGGTCTTGCTTTACGCAGATGACCTGCTCTTGTATATTTCAGACCTGTTGGAGTGGATGGAGGAAGTAATGCGAATCCTGGAGGAACTTGCCAATTTTCCGGGGTATAAATTGAACATGGGGGGAAAAGTGAGATGTTCGCGATCCAGGCAAGGGACAGGAGAAGAGACTGGGAGAGCTGCCGCTTAGAATGGTAGGAAAGAGCTTTTGGTATCTGGGAATCCAAATGGCGCAGGAATGGGAGGCACTGCACAAGTTAAAGGGTAGTGGGGGAAGGGTCGGTGTGGGAGCAGATGAAGGCGGTGTCATGCAAAGACACAAGTTTGGGAGCACTGATAATGGCACCTCTTCCGTTCTCACTGGCTCGATACTCCACAAGTCCGGTGGTGGTGGCGGCTCTGAGAATCTGGGGGAAATGGCAGAGATATAAGAGAGTGGAGGGAGTATCTATTTGGACCCCGATTTATAATAATCATCGGTTTGTACCGGGTAGGCTGGATGGTGGGTTCCAGAGATGGCAAAGGGCAGGAATTAGAAGGATGGGGAATCTATTTATAGATGGGAGCTTTCCCAGCTTGAAAGACTTGGAGGATAAATTTGAATTGCCAGCAGGGAACGGGTTTAGGTATTTGCAGGTGTGAGACTTCCTGAGAAAGCAGGTCCCGGCCTTTCTGCTGCTGCCGCCGTGGGGGAATACAGGACAGAGTAGTCTCCAGTACCTGGGTGGGAGAGGGGAAGGTTTCAGAAATTTACCAGGAGCTTTCGGAGGCGGAGGAAACTCCAGTGGAGGAGCTTAAGGGCAAATGGGAGGACGAGCTAGGAGACAAGATAGAGGTGGGTCTATGGGCGGATGCCCTGACCAGGGTTAATACCTCCTCATCATGTGCCAGGCTTAGCCTGATACAATTTAAGGTAGTCCACCGGGCACACATGACAGTGGCTTGGATGAGCAAGTTTTTTGGGGTAGAGGATAGGTGTGCGAGGTGCGCGGGAAGCCCAGCAAATCATGTCCACATGTTTTGGGCATGCCCGAAGCTTAGAGGGTTTTGGCAGGGTTTTGCTCCGGCAATGTCCACGGTACTAAAACCATGGGTGGTGCCGAGTCCGGAGGTAGCAATCTTTGGAGTGTCAGAAGAGCCGGGAGTTCAGGGGGCGAAAGAGGCTGACGTCTTGGCCTGTGCCTCCCTGGTAGCCCGGAGACGGATCTTGTTAATGTGGAGGGACTCGAAGCCCCCGAGTGTAGAGACCTGCGTTAATGACATTGCTGGGTTTCTCAGTCTTGAGAAAATAAAGGTCGTCTTAAGAGGGTCAATGGTTGGGTTCACCCGGAGGTGGCAGCCGTTTGTCGACTTTCTCGCGGAAAATTAAAAATGTCAGCAGAAGCAGTATTCCGGGGCGGGGGGGGGCGGATTGTTGTTTTATGGTTGGGGTGTGTGAAGATTGGGTTGGGGGTGGTAATATTTATTATACCATGTTTATGTCATTGTTATTGTTATGAAAATTTTTAAATACCTTAATAAAAATATATTTTTTAAAAGAGTGCGTAATTTGCTAGAGGTGGGTATTAGTCATAGATAGTGAATCATGTTAGTCTACTTGCCCTGTTCCTTTTCCCGAAACCCTGATACCCAAGACTTGTATTGACTCATCAGACCTTTTTAAAAGTCTGAATGTAAAGTTTTTTCCCCCCAAAAATGTTATATGTTTATTATGGGATACATTGATCTTAGAATGGAAACACATTTATTCATACTCTTGTATTGTAGGACTTCTGTATTGTGATGATGTTGTGGGATGCTCACCCATTTTGTAAGGTCATTTTGCAACATCAGTGACAACATTATGTGGCATGTGCAAGGTAATTCAAGAGTTACACATGATTTGTTTCTGTGGTTTTCCGTTGCTGTCGATGAAGTCATGGATCCATAGAGTACAGAAAAGGCACTTTGGCCCATCGAGTCTGTACTGACAAAACTATACCAAGTATCCACTAATCCCACTTTCCAGCACTTGGTTTGTTGCCTTGAATGTTCTGACATTTCAAATGCTTGTGCAAGTACTTTTTAAACAGTTATTAGGTTTCCCGTCTCTACTATCCTCCCTGGCAGTGCATTCCAGACTCTGACCATCCTCTGGGTGAAAAGTTATTTCCTCAAATCCCCTCTAAATCTCCTGCCCTTCACTTTAAAATTATGCCCCCTCATTATTGACCCTTCAACTGAGATGAGCAGCTGTTTCCTATTCATCCTGTCCATACCCTTCTTTTTTTTAATATAAATTTAGTGTACCCAATTATTTTTTCACCAATTAAGGGGATTTAGAGTGACCAATCCACCTACCCTGCACATCTTTGGGTTGTGGGGGTGGAACCCACACAGACATGGGGAGAATGTGCAAACTCCACACAGAGAGTGACCCAGGGCCGGGGTTCGAACCCGGGTCCCAGTGCTAACCGCTGCGCCACATGCTGCCCTCTCTTAATCTTATACACCTCAATTAGACCCCTCCCTCAGCCTTCTCTGCTCGAAAGAAAACAACCAGAGTCTTTCCAGCTTCTCTTCACAGCTCAAATGCACCATCCCAGGGAACATCCTGGTGTATCTCCTCTGCACCTTCTCCCACATAACCTATTTCCTATACTGAGGCAACCAGAATGCACATAGTACTCCAGCTATGGTGTAACCAAAGCTTTATGCAGCTCTAACGTAACATCCCTGCTCATATGCCACGACTGCTGAAGGCAAGTGTCCTGTATGCCTTCTTAACTACCTATTAACCTGTCCTAGCGCCTTCAGGGATCTGTGGCCACACCCCAAAATCCTTCTGTTCCTTTGAGCTTCCTAGGGTCCTGCCATTCATGGAGTAGTCCCTTGTCTTGTTACTCCTTCCAAAGTGCATCACCTAGTACTTTTCAGGGCTAAATTCCATCTGCCACTGATCTGCCCATCTGACCGACCTGTCTATATCTTCCTGGAACCTAAGACCTCCTTCCTCACAATTAGCCACCCTGTTGTCTACCACTAAGCTGGTGCTGGATCCAACTTGCCCAGATACTCTGGATCCCATGTGCTTTTACCTTCTTTGTCAGTCCCCATGTGGGATCTAAAATGCATATTAAATAAATCAACTGCACTACTCTCATCTACACAACCGATCAACTCCTCAAAATTCAATTAAATTCGTTAGGCATGGCCTCCTTCTGTCAAAGCCATGCTGACTATTCCTGATCAAATCTTGCCTGTCCAAGTGAAGATTAATTTTCTCCGTCAGAATTTTCCCCAGTAGTTTCCTTACCTCCAATCTGAGACTCGCTGGTCTGTAATTCCTTTTATCTCTACCGCCTTTCTTGATAAGTGGAACCACATTAGCTGTTCTCCAGTCTCTGACCCCTCCCCTCAGACTAGATGGGAATTAAACATTTGGGTCAGAGCCCTTATAATTTCCTCCCTCGTCTCCCACAGCAGCCCAGGTGACTACTCTGGACCTGGGAATTTGTCCACTTTTAAGTCTCCCAAAACCTCCAACATCTCCTCACTCCCTATGTCAGACTGTTCAAATATCTCACAGTACCTCTCCCCAAATTCTGTACCTACATTCTCTCCTGAGTGAAGACTTATGTGACAATCCCTCTCCCTGAATTCTGTACCAACATCCTCCTCCTCCTCCTGAGTGAAGACCTACTTGGTACTAGTTTAACATCTGACCAATATAGGCCCTCCTCTTATAAAAGCAAATTACTGCGGATGCTGGAATCTGAAACAAAAGAGAAAATGCTGGAAAATCTCAGCAGGTCTGGCACTTTCCCACTTTCTCTGTCTGTTAGCTTTAACAAAGAGTCATCCGTTTGCTCCCTTTATATCTACTAAAAACTTCTTTCTTATATTCTGAATATTCCTAGGCACCCAGGGCTCTCTGGGCTTATTGCTCCTTCATTTCACCTAAAGGGAACATGTTTGGGCCTGTACTCTCGTCACTTCCTTTTTGAATGCCCCCCCCCCCCCTCCCCCCCGCTCTGCTTTAGACTTTGGCACAAGAAGCTGCTCACAGACTACTTTGGCCAGATCCTGCCTTATTCTAATAAAGTCTGCCTTACCCCAATCCAAAATTGCATTTTGCGGACCATCTTTTTCCTTTTCCATAGCAACCTTAAATTGTACCATGCTGTAGCCGCGGTCACTAAAATACTCCTCGACTGCCCCCTCGAACACCTATCCGGCTTTGTCGGGTCCAGCGCTGTGCCCCCCCCTTGTTGGACCTTCTACAGATTGACATAAAAAACGCTCCTGAATATATTTCAAGAAATCCGTCCCCTCTAAACCCTTTACACTATGAATATCCCAATTGATGTTGGGAAGTTGAATATAATTAGCCTATTATTATTTTTACACACCTCAGTGAGTTGTCTACATATCTGCTCTTCTATCTCCTGCTGACTGGGGACCTATAATGTACTTCCAGCAATATGACTGCTCCTTTTTTTCATTCCTAAATTCTACCCACAAAACCTAATTTGAAGATATCACTTGAATGTGCTCTGGCCAGCTGTATGAAATCTCACTTTACTTGAATGGGATCTCTGAGTATTCATTGAAATACATCTTTCAGGTTTTGTACGCAAAGTTGGAGTAGTTTCACACCAGCACAAGGTGATTTGGTATAGGGTGACGAGGGTTGAATCCTTGCATGCAGATAGATGTTGGCTTTAGTTTTATATCTGAATTGATTTAATACATATTAAATTTTATGCTCTTGTGTTGCAATACTTATATGTGTCAGTTCAATTGATGCTTTTTAAAAAAAAACTTATCGGCAAAGAAAGATGAAATCTAGACGTGAGGCAGTCCTGGGTGGTTGTAAGCAATTGTGGAAAAAATGAAGTCATTGGATGATGCATACATTCAGGCAATGGATTCAACAGAGATACTTAGGGAAGATGATTGTCATACACATGTAACAGTCTGGTGAGGATGTGTTGTTTTCAGTCGAATGAAAATGAACTATGTTAGTTTGTTGCCAGAGGCCAAGGGTCAAATTCCATTCTTTTTGACATTTTCAGTCGAATGAACAATAGTTTCAACATCTTAATGCTGCCCAGCAGCTTTATAGTGTTTGGGTTCCCCTGGATGCTCAATGTTTTAAAAAAAAACTAACTCTTGCACCGTGATAATGAAGCAATCACAAATAAATAAATATTGTTTAAATGCCCGGGGTAATTTATTACTTTAACTGTATGCTAACATTCTATTTTGATTTAAAATAAAACAACTTTTTCTTAAAAGAAACTCTGCCTGTCATTCCATTTCCCCCTGCTCTTCCTCTGTATTTTAACTTCTGTTGTACTTTAATCCTATCTTAGGTTTGCTTATTTATTTTATTTGCATCTCTCCTGTTGGTTTCCCTTGGCTTCTTAATCACTGTATGGTGTAAGTACGGCTGAATTAGCCTCTTGTTGAAATGCAACCCAAAATGGTTTTCTCCTGTCATGGAACTGAACAACTTTGTTAAGAGCTCCTTCTAATACAGCAGCTGCTGGATTCGCCTCTTCTGTTATAATCAGGTTGATATTCGGAAGCTCAAATTGGTTCAAGTTCCTTAGATAATACCTTTGAGCTGAGCAGTTTCTTTTCGGGCGTAGTTGAAGAGCTTAAATCAAACCACAGTTGGTTGGAAGAGTGCCTGTTTTAACTTCCTGGCATCTCAGAGCTTGCTTAAAGTTAATTGGTGTATCGGTTGTTTAATTAGCATGGCTGTGAGGCATATTTAGTGCATCAGTTTCAATGTACAGTATGGTAAGTCGCAGAGACACCCATGTGCTTAAATGTGTGCGCTCCTGGTCCATTAACTCCTCAAATTTAAAATTCTCATCCTTGTGTTCAAACCCCTTCTTATCTTTGTAGCCTCCTCCAACCCTCTGAGAACTCTGCATTCCTCCAAATTTGGCCTTCCACGTACCTCTCACTCCCTTAGCCCCATCAGTGCAGGCCGTGCTTTCAGCAGTCTTGCCATTGAAGACTGCTCTAAACTGTTTTGGATTTACTGTCCTACCTCCACCCTTTTGAGATCCTGCTTCAAAACGTATCTCTTGGACCAAGCATTTAATTATCCTTCCTAATATCTCCTCCTTTGGCTCGGTGTTAATTTAAGTCTGACTGACTGCACTTCCCTAATGTGAAAAGTGAGCTTCAGTGGGCTTTTTGAATATGTTGTAGTTATAGCCAAGTGGAAAATCTCACCTCCCATAATATCCAGACCTGGGAAGGTGATGGCGTAGTGGTATTGTCACTGGACTAGTAACCCCAGAGTAATGCTCTGGGGGACCCAGGTTTGAGTCCCGCCACTGCAGATGGTGACATTTGAATTCAGTAAAAATCTGTAGTTAAAAGTCTAATGGTGACGATGAAACCATTGTCGATTTTCGTAAAAACCCATCTGGTCCACTAATGTCCTCTAGGGAAGGAAATCTGTCATCTTTACCTGCTCTGGCCTACATGTGACTCCAGATCCTCAGCAATGTGGTTGACTCTTAACTGTCCCCTCAAGGACAATTCAGGATGGGCAATAAATGCTCCTGCGATGCCCAAGTCCCATGAACGAATTTTGAAAAATGTATTTCCAGCACGGGATTCTGGACAGGAATCAGCAGTTCAAAACTGACTTTTTTTTTTGTTTTTTTTCCTTCCATAGCCCAGGAGCAGTGAAGCCATTTTTGCCATCCCCTGTTTGAGGTGAGCCAAAACACATGCTCGGGATCAAAACTGTGGGCCCAGTTGCTTGTACTCCTCTTAACTCCCAGGGGTTGACTCAGATCCTGTCCTCGAATGAAACCCACACAAATGTGTTTCCTAACAGATCACTAGACAGCGAGGCGGAACTCTGGCTACTATCACCATTTTAAAATCTTCACTTAAAGTATCAATGCAAATTCTTACAGAGGATAGGCATTTGTCATTTCAAGTTGAGAAATAGCTTTACTGTACCTCGTGTTTCTCTGCATTGTCAACTGTCAGGTTTGGAAAGTTTTACAATAGCATTTAGTGGTCATGGTTGGAGTTTTGGCAGCGCAGCCTTAATTTGGAATTCAATTTATTTTGAGAAAACTTCAAAGCTCTTGTGTTTGCAAGTCTTTTGTGGCAAGTGGTTGGAAATGGCTGTGTGAGCTTGTTTTCGCTGGTCTTTCTGTGGAGCTGGTAAATTTAATGAGAACCGTGCTTCCTTCTCTTAAGATTTTCTATGTTGTGTCGCTGTTTCAGTGGCTAGAGGACCTACTGTTTATTAGTATTGCTCCAGATGTTCGACAGTGATATCGACCAGATAGTTTACTTAGGTTGGATGTTTATCTGTAGTTAGTTGTGTACCGTACTAAAGATGGAAGGCAGAACTGGCTCAGTTGCAGAAAGCAAAGACTGGTGGTAGATGAATGTTTTTCAGACTGGGGGGTGGTTTGCAGTGGTGTTTCCAAGGGATTGGTTTTGAGTCCATTGCTCTTTGCAATTTTTACAAACAACCTCGACTTTGGTGTAGGTAGTATCATTATTTAGTCGTCATTATTAAGTTTGTAGATGAAACACAGCATCACAGGATGGGGAAATGGGTAGGAGCGTGGCAGATTGAGCTCAGTGTGGAGGAGTGATGAGTCATGTACCATTAGGAAAACTTGTATGAAAAGACTAGTGTATAAATTATACGGAATTGAAAAGTATAGGTGAACTGTGTTACGATCAGGTGAATCCTGCCACTGCAGATGGTGAAATTTGAATTCAGTAAAAATCTGTAGTTAAAAGTCTAACGATGACTATGAAACCATTGTCGATTTTCGTAAAAACCCGTCTGGTTCATTAATGGCCTCTAGGGAAGGAAATCTGTAATTTTTACCTGCTCTGGCCTACATGTGACTCCAGATCCTCAGCAATGTGGTTGACTCTTAACTGTCCCCTCAAGGACAGGTGGAATGGCCCCCTCCCACACCTTGTTTGACAGCAATATTTTTTGTAAAAGGTTATGTTTGCCAATTCAGTGAGTGTTTAACTGTGTACAGCGACTATAAAAGACACAGGCTTTCTTGAGTCTTAAAAAATAAGAGGATAAGTTTCATTGTTAACCCAGTCTAAGTAAAATAATGCTCCGACTTTCAGACACTCGTTCAAAGTTCACACATACAAATAGGTTACAGAGTGGGAGGATGGATTAAGCAGTTTAGATTCCAGTAAAATTGAAGGGTTATTTTGATGGGTTATATGATTTTTGAAGACCGCTGACTTTACTGGCTCTTCAGGCTGAACTCTGTGGTCCTGCAGCTTTCAGTATCAAGGTGGTTTAAGGATGTGGAATGATGATTTATCTGTTCTGGAGACAGCAGCGCTGGATTGAGTTATTTTTAAAAAATCTCTGTCTGCAGCATTTGGATAGTCAAAATCTGCAGACTAGAGAAGCTGGAAGCCACATGGGGTCTCCTACTTTCAGCATCTGTACTATTGTGCAGAAAAAAAAATCTATTGCTGAAACACACATTGGTTTGAAATACAGAAAGCCAACCAATAAAGTGCATTGCCAGTAAAGTGGCACTGCAAACACAAAGGCATGTTTTTAGGTGAGCGTAGTGCAGTTAAAATTTGTCTTCAGGATCACATACAGAGAAATTACTTCTAAGGAAGGGCATGCTTTCTCTTCACTTTTAACATGGAATCTGTAACGTAGATCTAAAGCTTCTGCTTTAGGCAAAAACAAAGTCTTTTCAGATACCCAAGAAATGCTATTGGGCCACCCCAGTGGTTTATAATCAAAAGGATGTGACTTGTGTTTGATGGTAATCGCAATGGTGCATCATCTGCCTTGGAACTCTGCTTTGTACATGTTTTCACCATGCCTCAAGACAGGCCACAGCACAGTTGCCGTTCGCTGTCAGATTCTTTTTCCCCTCCATATTTCAACGTTTCTCACCTACCCTAACTGGAAGCCATAAGGCCTTGGGGAACCACACACACCCACACACATCCACCCCCACATTCCAGCCTACCCGTTACACCGTGTTCAGTTTCTGTTGTTTTCCAGCAAGCCGCTTATCGGCCTTGCACTTTCTTTTGAATTTTTGTAACTTAAGTCTCCTGAGTCACTTTTTTTTCCTCCAGGCTTATGTGCAGCCAAAAAGGGGGGAGAAAAATTAATTGCTCAAAGTAAAGCTTGTTAGAATACCACTGGAAAAGATCTAAGTGAAGATGGTGTGGAAAGATAGTTAAAAGGTGAGAAGAGAATGAAGTGAAAATGTATAAAATTGGAAAGGAATTAAAAATCATTAAGGAAGGAGAAATATGTTCCTTATGTGTCCTGTAAAATGTAATGCGTAAAATAAATGGTTTTGTGCCTAGTTTTTTCTGCCCCACTAAACAAGGGAGGTGCATGGATACTTGTAAAGTCTGGCAGCTTTCAGAGTAAATTTACAGAGTAAATTGCAAGGATACGCAAAGTTGTATGAAAGCTGCTTGTACAGCCATAAATGACAAATTTAGCATTTCATTTTATATGATCTATGAATATTATGGAGAAGATTTAGAAAATACACTGCAGTTAGTTGTTTTGTTTTTGTGTTCTGTTCTTTGTTGTTCAGTATGCAGACAGTAATATTACCTAAAAGGTTGGTATTATAGTTTTAAAATTAAACTACATTGTTAGGTAAGAATTCGGAGATGTATATCAAGTTGTTTGTAATTGCTTACAATGTGTCAGCATTAACGCTGGAAAGCTCAGGCTTCTATTTGAGGTTTGAAAAACATGTATGATTTCCTAGGTTTGTACCTTTTAGTACTGATGATTTTATACAGATATTTTATACTGAAGACTGTGTCTGAAAGACATGGTTGGAAAATGACAGGGCAGTATCTTGATTTTGAATATCCCTTTTGTACAGTGGGCTTAATCCTATGCCATTGGCAAGGCAATACAGTGGCCTAATGTTAAACTGGCAGGATTCACTGGTTTATGAAAGAATTGAAGAATTGTGCAGCATTAAAATTAAATATTAGGAAGACTGAAGCTATTGTTTTCAGTCCCCGCTCCAAACTCAATTCCCTTGTTGCTGGCTCCATTCCTCTCTCCCTGGCAACAGTCTGTGAATAAGCCAATCTGTTCGTAACTTCTTAGCCATATTTGAGCCATATTTGTGTGGCTTCCAATCTCGCATTTGTTTCATCTCAAGGACTGCCTGTTACCCCCACCATGACATGAGCAACCTCAGCTCATCAGCAGCCGAAGCTTTCATTCTGGAGGTCCGTACCTGTAGACTTGACAAAGCATTCTGCTTCCTGTAAACTTGAGGTCATCCAAAACTCTGCCGCCTGTGTTTTAACTTGCACCAAGTCCCATTCACCCATTACCTCTGTGCTTGTTGATATACATTAGTTCCCAGTGAAGCAATAACTTGATTTTTAAAATTCTTATCCTTGTTCTCAAATTCCTCAATGACGTCGCCCCTCCCTATCTGTAGTCTCCACAACCCTTTGAGAAATTTGCGCTTCTAGAATTCTGGCCACTTGTGCACCATTGGTGGCGTGATATTACCGTTGGCTGCCTTGGCCCTAAGTTGCCTCAGCCCAAAATTCTGGAATACCCTTGCTACACTCCCGGTCTACTTATGTCTCCTTTAACCTCTCTTTGAGCAAGCTTGTGGCTGTCTGACCTACTATCTCCTTATGTGGCCCAGTGCCATATTTTGTTTTACAATGCTCCTGTGGAACACCTTGGGACATTTTATTGTAATAATAATCTTTATTAGTGTCACAAGGGCAACACGGTAGCACAGAGTTTAGCACTGTGGATTCACAGTGCCATGGTCCCAGATTCGATTCCCGGCATGGATCACTGTTTGTGCGGAGTCTGCACGTTCTCCCAATGCCTGCATGGGTTTCTTCTGGTTTCCGCTCACAAGCCCCGAAAGACGTGCTGTTAGGTGACTTGGGCATTCTGAATTCTCCCTCCGTGTATCCGAACAGGCGCCGTGGCGGCTAGGGTTTTTGCGCAGTAACTTCATTGCAGTGTTAATGTCTACTTGTGACAATAAATTTTTTTTAAAAAAATAGACTTACATTAACACTGCAATGAAGTTACTGTGAAAATCCCCTAGTCGCCACACTCCGGCACCTGTTCAGGTAAACTGAGGAAGAATTCAAATGTCCAATTCATTTAACAAGCATGTCTTTCGGGACTTGTGAGAGGAAACCGGAGGAATCCCACGCAGGCATGGGGAGAATGTGCAGACTCCGCAGGGTCAGTGACCCAAGCCGGGAATCAAACCCGGGTCTCTGCCGCTACAAAGCAACAGTTCTAACCACGGTGCTACCCATAGTGCTACATAAATATAAGTTGCTTCATTCTCTCCCACACATCTGAAGAGCTGTTTTATCACAGGTAGACTTTTGTATAATAGATTAATTCCAGAAGATGAATAATAATATTGGGGTTGGTTTAGCACACTAGGCTAAATAGCTGGCTTGTAATGCAGAACAAGGCAGCAATGTGGGTTCAATTCCTGCACCAGCCTCCCTGAACAGGCGCCAGAATGTGGCAACTAGGGGCTTTTCAGAGTAACTTCATTGAAGCCTACCTGTGACAATAAGTGGTTATTATAGAAGCTGGTTTAGCACAGTGGGCTTAATAGCTGGCTTGTAATGCAGAACAAGGCAGCAGTGCGGGTTCAATACCCGTACCGGTCTCCCCGAACAGGCACCGGAATGTGGCGACTAGCGGCTTTTCACAGTAACTTCATTGAAACCTACTTGTGACGATAAGCAATTATTATTATTATAATGTCCATATTGAAAGAATAGTAGAATGCAGTAGTAGAATGCTGTAGTAGAATGCATTCTGATAATGTGGCAGTGACGTGTATTGCTATTTAATAAGGACAGAATAATTTTAGACTTGTGGAGTTTCATTATTATGTCTTGGGAGGTTTCAGGAAAATATTTCTCAAAGGTGACCCTCTGCTGTAAGAATGACTTGGTGCTGTTCTCGTCTCAACATGTAAGAAGTAAAGGTTTATGTTGAGGTATTGAAAACTGTCTTGTAATGGTATCAGTCATAATTGATGTAATGATAATATGAGTAAGCCTCATAGATCTCCAAAGTTAAGTTGAAATAACGCGGTTTCTAACATTTCAAACATTTAATCTGTGATCAAAATACTCCTTTTGTTGGAAGTGTTTTTGTTTTGGAATTTGTCCAAAGGTGATTAGATTTTTGTGTCACTTCCTGTGCGTTTTTCTTTTGCTTTCAATGTTGTGGTTTAACTTCGCTACACAGTGAAGTCAGACTTTCTAGAACTTCGTTGCTCTGTCAATTGAATTCCCTAACTGGATAAAAGCAGCCAAACTTGCCAGCATACTTCTAATCATAGTGAACAGAACTGGATTGACTCTGGAAGGTAGGAAAGGAGTCATTAAAGTCAACAAATTTTACTGAAAATGGGAAATTTGTGTAATGGATGTTAGTGATAAGTTTGAGAGGTATATATGTAAGCACTGGCATTTTGGTTCTCTGCTCCACTCTCCAGTGTACCTGGAGAGTTCCTCGCTGCCCGGGGGATGTGCGGTTTGGGTGGATTGGCCACGCTGAATTGCCCTTATTTGGAAAGAGAATAATTGGGTACCCTAAATTTATTTAAAAAAATAAATAATAATAAAAATGAATTCAATTTCATGTATCAGGATAAGTAAGGAAGAAAATTAAAATATAATAAATTACTTTATAAATCATAAGCTGAAATTCCTCTTCAGAAAAGTAGAGGAGTAGCACATTAAATGACATCATGGGAATACTTACCTCTTGAGATGCTTCATTCGCTGTGAATGCAGTTTTAATAACATCAGATCGTATCCATTTTGAAATGGAAATTTCACACCCTCGTCTCGCTAGTTTTTGACAGAATCCCTGCTGAATCTGGATATTGTGGGGGCCAAGAAGTGATGCTCGGGTGCTGTTAACTTGTCTGTGGAATTGTCAACTTCACCGAAAGGAAGTCATAATTATTGCGCAACAGTTTTATAATTGCAAGTGTCAGGAGGATGTGGAACTGATTCATAAGAACATGCCGTCAGGGCCAGGCCAATCAGCCAATCATCTATCTGCTAGTGTAAAAAGGGCAAGATGAGAATGATCAACTTTTTGTTGGGGATGGGGGGGGATGATGGGGGGTGGGTGGGTGGGGGGGTACAACGCGCATGACACCGAGAGTGTAGTGGGTAGAATCTATCATTTGATCAGTATGGTACTTCAATTTGTAGTTATAATAGAATGAACATGTGATACCATGCTCACTTGATGGGTTATCTTACTGAATTTAAATGGAGTCTAGTTATAAAACCAATCTCTCTACAATACCCTGCCTTTTCCTAGATACTTCGAGTGCCTTTCTGGTGTCTTGTGTTGTGATCTTTGAAAGTCTCTAACTGTATGAAAAACTCCATCCCTGTCAGAGACTGACCAAGATCAAAGGTCTTTCCAGCACAACAATGAAAACTCTTTCCAAGTGCTGGACACACGAGCAAATCACATATTTTGATTCTGGAGCAAGCCACTTCAGTTATATTACAGTATAAGCCACCTTCTGTCCAGGGCCCTTTTTTATTGACAAGTGGGGGAAATGCACTTTGCTTTTAAAAAGTAACTGCTGCAGCTTTGGTGGAAAAAGGGAGGGGTTGTGGGAATCCAGAAATGAGGCCCAGTTTAATTGCGATTGCAATGGAATGTTTGAAAAATAACGTGCATTCAATGTTATTCTGCACTGTACAATATCGGGAAGTAAGAATTATTCCCGAATTGTTTTGGCAGACTGGAGCAAAAGTAATTCCTGGGGTAGATTTTTCACGAAAAGCAGAACAATTTTAAAAAATTTGACCTGAAGCAATATACTTCATTACTAACGTTAGAAACTTTACTCTTTGGGACAAAAATGGAAAATCTATAAGTTACTTTGCTGCTGTTCAATAATTAATGTATTGAGCACTTGAATGAAATCGGGTTGATTTGGGTCAATTTTACAGCCACGCTGACAATCCTCTGCAATTAAGACAACTCTGGTGTTTGAAACCTGACAATATTTTAGAAATTTCACATGTTGAAAGGAATTATTTTAGACTCTACAGTTTACATTCCTGTGTGCAATTGATGCATTGTGCTGCTCTGCTGTGAAACACCACCTCGCTGTTAGTACAAGAATCCCAATGTTTGCCTTAAGTTTCATTCTCATTGAATTGTCTGACAAATCTGTTATGACCATATTGATTCCTTTTTATTAAAACTGAAATGCCAATAATATGTTATGGCTGAATGTCATGCTGTAATGTACTCCCCTTCTTGCTAAGTGATATTGTTTTTATGATGCACCTCGGGAGAATGTAAATGCCTTTTTCAGTCGGCTACAGGCCGCATGCAACCAGCCTGTGGTACAAAGTAAATATACATCGAGTACAACTTTGATAGTCAAGCTTTACACTCTTCTTCCCCCGCTCCCCCATTTCACCCCATTCATTTTTAATTGTGTTTTTGTTCCTGAATTCTTCTGAAGCACATTTTCTGATTGATTTATATTTGATGGTAAAGAGCCTGTAAGAAACTGATGCAAACACGGAAGTAATGAAATGGGCAGATGCTTAGCTAAAATTCGGCGTTGCTTGCGACAATTTGCAATCCAGTATTTTATTTTCATCTTGCAATACATTGTATATCAGGCAACTGCTTCAATTAATGAGCTTGCACTTCGAGACTTCCGGGATCAGTACTTGTTTACACAACTGAGTTACTCATGGGAGTCTCTTTTCTAAATATCTTCTGGATCAAAGCTACTTTATCAAAGCTATTATTATTATTATTATTATTATATTTCCGAAGTGTCCAAAAGACGGACTTAAAATAATAACAGAGGTTTACAACAAGGGAATGTTTCACTGCAGAAGTCCCTGTTCTGCTGTTGATGACCTGTTTCTGTGGTTGGATCCGTCCATTACTGTCGTTGGTTTTCCCTGCAGCTAAGCGATTGGATGTCTGTAACATTCGATGGTTGGTAGTACAAGTATAAGAACTTTATCTTGTATTGTTGTTTGTATGCATTTTGGTCGTTCAAATTCAAGAAAACTTGTATGTTTTTCTTGCTCTTTTCAGTGTCGCTCAATGATGCCCGAATTGTGGGATTTCTCTATGGATCCAATCACTGGTGTAGGAGTGGTCTCATCTCGATATCGGGCACCTTCCAGTTATGAAGTAGTGAGTACAGTATTCATCTCTGTAATTTCTATTTTATTTTTATTTAATTTTTTTTCCGAGTACCCAATACTTTTTCCAATTAAGGGCCATTTAGCACGATCAATTAACCTGCCCTGCACATCTTTAGATTGTGGGGATGAGACCCACACAGACATGGGAAGAATGCTCTTTATATCTACCATTTTATTTTTTGTGTCTAATATTTTTAAGAACAATACATTTTACTTGAATCATCTGCCCATTTCCTGTTTTTAAAAAAAAAAATCTTTTTAAGATACTCATACATAAATGAAAGGGATGGGGTAGCACGGTGGTCAGCACAGTTGCTTCACAGCTCATGGGTCCCAGGTTCGATTCCCGGCTTGGGTCACTGTCTGTGCGGAGTCTGCACGTTCTCCCCGTGTCTGGGTCCTCTGGGTGCTCCGGTTTCCTCCCGCAGTCCAAAGGTGTACAGATTAGGTGTATTGGCCATGCTAAATTGCCCTTACGCGAGGTGGGGTTACTGGGTTATGGGGATGGGGGGAGGGTGGTTGTGAGATTGGTTAGGGTGCTCTTTGCAAGGGCCGGTGCAGACTTGATGGGCCGAATGGCCTCCTTCTGCACTGTAAATTCTATGATTCTATGTAGTGCATTGGGGCTGAGGACTCTAATCCCGGCCCTGGGTCACTGTCCGTGTGGAGTTTGCACATTCTCCACATTTCTGTGTGGATTTCAGCCCCACAACCCAAAGATGTGCTGGTTAGGTGGATTGGTCATGATAAAGTGCCCCTTAATTGAAAAAAGACAAACAATTGGCTACTCCAAATTTATAAAAAAAAAATGAAGGGGGGATTTTATAGAAATACAGTCCGATTAGCCTGGCCACCCCCCACACCTGTTATTTCACCTCTGAATTATTTGCATCTTTCTAATCCATATATGATATGGTTATTATAATTAAAATTATATCTGGAAATGTTTAAAACTTTTTTTTTGCTTTTAAAGTTGCACTTCTTTCTTCCCAGTGTATCAGCCAATTCGCTGTTTATTGAAAGCGCATTCGATAGGTGACTGTTTTTAGTTTTTCAGCATTTCCCGCCATTTCAATTATTTTTCAACTTATTTTTTTTTAAGCTTTCACTTATACCAAACAAATGACAAAATAAGCATTTGTCTTAATATTTCTAACTTGGACAAAGTTTCTTTTGTAATCTACAACAAAAATATTTTCTGTTTGGATCTCCACTAGCATCTTCATGAGGTAAATTAATTATCTTCTTTGAACAGTAGTTGATATGACTTCAAAACCCAGTACATAGCAACGATCTTTTGAATTTCCTTTTTGAAAAGGATATTGGGCGAGATTCTCCGGTTATTCACGCCGGTGGGATATTCGTGTCTTGCCAACAGCGCACCCCCGCTGCGTTTTCCTGGCTGCCTGGGGTGGTTTCAGTGGGATATCCCATTGACACTGGCGGGACTAGAAGATCCTCCTGTTGACCAATGACGGTCTCCCGCTGCCGAGAAACAGACCACGGGGGAAGCCAGAGAATCTTGCTCATTATGCTTTACCCTGTATAAACAGTGCATTTGTTTACATGTACCAGTCTAGGTATCTGTGGAGTGAGTTACAAGGCTATAATTTGTTTGAGTGCTCCAGGTGATGTTTATAAAGTGCTTAGGATTCACTTCCCAGTTGATGTGCAAACCCTTCTTTTAAATTACAGTCTCAAGATCTGCTTCTTAATGTGTGCATTCTTCTGTGGATTATGATGAGGCCATTGAAAATATCATAGATTATCTAACTGTGTCCACCTTTGTCAACATTCTGCCTGGAACTGTCATAGATTTGAACTATTAATTTTTGAATATTATTTATGGTATGTGAAAACACCTGACATCATTACAAATCTTTTGCAATATGCACTGATGTAATTTAAATTACAAGTACTCCCTCCCCAATCCACCCATCAGTTCCTCTTTGACAAGTCTTTCCACATTCTCTGCAGCGAAGAGCTCCTCTTTCAGTTTCAATCTCCAATCATCTTGCCCTCTCTCATCGTTTTAGTCATGCCTGCCACATAACTGACTAATGAGCATGGCCACCTCCTCAACTCTTCCATCTCATCTCATCTCATCCTCCCTTTGCACTTCAATGGTCTCAATTACAAACAGAGCCATCTCTGAATAATTTCCTTTTATTCCTTTCCAGGCACATCCTACTCCACTCTACAGTCCCCACTTCATTCTTCATATGCTTCTGAAAACACTCGTAATTTAGAATTATAGTTTCAAACAGTTGCCTGACCTTTGGTCCACCATTCAGTTTGATACCGCAGCTGATCTTCTCAATTGCTGTTCATACTTGATGTCCTTGTCCCAGCAAAACCTTCATTTTCTCCCATTCTTGTCGCTCCCCCAGATATATGGGGTGGAGATTGAAGATGCCATCATGCTGTCATCTGTCAGAACTGCTCACAACTCTAAGATGATCCTGGAGAGCAAAGATAACCCTTGACTTTTATTCTTCGCTAACACCCATCTGCTTAAAACCCTGTTCCTTATCCCCTCTACCCTCCCCTCTAACTGTGCAAAAGGTTCATGGGCTGCTTACTTATTACAATTGAAATCAGTTGTCGCAGCTGCTTTTGCTTCCTCATCTTGTCCATGAGGCACACCTTTGCTCTTTTAAGCCCGGTGCCAGTAAACTGTGACCGTCCATCTTCCCTTTCTGCCTCAGTGTTGACTGACGTTTTAAGTGACTCTTGGATTTTGTTTTCCTTCCATTCAAAGCCATAGTCGTCATCCTTCCTTGTGAACTGTCACCCCAATCCTCAACCTGATCTTTCTTTCAATATGTTGTTGCCTCTAAAATCTGATTCCATTTTTTGTGCAATCCCTTGTTTGAATTTCCAACCTGTTTCTAGCCAGACTACAGCATTGAAATGGCGCTAGTGAAATTACCCTCTGTGACTGACTGTGGTGTGTTGCACACTCCTTGTCCTTATCAATCCCTCTTCAGCTTTTGATGCTATCAACCAACCATATTGTCCTCTGCCTGTAACTTTTTCCAGTGTTCGGTGGAGCTGCTTGCTTCCACTTGTAACAATCCAGTGGTAACCAGAGTCTTTCATCAATGACTTGGATTCCTGTCTCTGCACGCTGCTTCAACAGATTCCCAATGCTCTGTTCTTGTCTTCCTCATCTCCATGATGCCCTTGGTGACATAAATCAACTGCACGATGTCAGGGTCCACATGTAGACTGACGACACTAAACTTTACCTCGCCACTATTTTCCTAGACCCCTCCACTACCTCCAGACTGCTTGCCTGACATTGGATGCGCTGCAGTTTCCTCCAATTTATCATTAGGTAGACTGTAACCATCATCTTCAGCGTCACAACAAACTTTGCACTCTCCCCAACCACTGTCTCCATTTGCAACTCCTCCGATACTGAAGCAGTCCGTGACCATATGCAACAAGACCTGGATAAAATTCAGGCTTGGGCTGAAAAGTGGCAAGTAACATTTGCGCCACGCAAGTGCCATCTCCAAAAGAGTAAATCTAACCTTTGCCCCTTGACATTCAATAGCATTATCACAGCTGAATCGCCCACTGTCAACATCCTGGGAGTTCCCATTGACCAGAAACTGAACTGGACTAGCCATATAAATACTGTGGCTACAAGAGAAAGTCAGAGGTGAGAATTCTGGCGAGTAACTTCCCAAAGCCTGTCTGCCATCTCCCAAGACTAGTTAGGAATTTGATGGACTTACCTGGATGAGTGCAGCTCCAGCAATTTAATCCGATTCTTTGAAATTTTGTACTCCAGAGGGCTGTGGAAGCTCGGTCATTGAGCATGTTCAAGAAATAAATTAAGATATTTTTGGGTACTAACCAGGGATATGCGGATAGTGGGGAAAAATGGAGTAAGGGGGAAATGTTCAGCCATGATCTGTTTGAATGATGGATCAGGCTCAACAGGCCGAATCGCCTACTCCTGTCCCAGTTCCTATGTTCCCACAGCACTCAAGAAGCTTGATGCCAGCCAGGACAAATCGGTCCATTTAATTGGCAGCCCCATCCACCACCGATGTACAATATCAGCAATGTGCACCATCACCAAGACTCCTTCGACAGAATCTTCCAAACCCGTAACCTCTACCGCCTAAAAGGACGAGGATAGCAGATCCATGGGAACACCACCACCTGCAAGTTCCCCTCCAAGCCACACACCATCCTGAATCCTGACTTGGAACTATAGTGCTGTTCTTTCATTGTTGCGGGTCACAGTCCCTAAATCCATTTCCGAAGAACACTGGACATTCGTAGAACACGTGGCCTGCAGCAGTTCGCGAAGGAGGCTCACCTCAACCTTCTCGAGGGTAATTAGGGATGGGCAATAAATGCTGGTCGAGACAGTGACTCTCCCAATCCATGAATGAATACGTTTAAATAAAAAAGAAATATTCTATGTATGTTTATATATGAAGTGCATAAAACAAAGTTCTGAGATTTTAGATCATTCACAAGTAGCACCAAACTTATGATTTAACGATGAGTCAGAATACAGGAGGGAGATAGAGAACCTAGTGGAGTGGTGTAACAACAATCTCTCCCTCAATACCAGCAAAACTAAACAGCTGGCCATTGACTTGAGGCAGCAAAGTATCATACAAACCCCGGTCAGCATCAATGGTGCCGAGGTGGGGATGGTTGACAGCTTCAAATTCCTAGGTGTGCACATCACCAGAAATCTGTCCTGGTCCACCCACGGCGACGGTATGACCAAGAAAGCCCCTATACTTTCTCAGAAAACGAAGGAAATTCGGCATGTCCACATTGACTCTTACCAACTTTTGCGGATGCACCATAGAAAGTGCTATCTGGCGACATCACAGCCTGGTATGGCAACTGCTCGGCCCAAGACCGTAAGAAACAACAGAGTCGTGAACACAGTTCAGTCCATCACACAAACCCGCCGCCCATCCATTGACTCTGTCTACACCTCATGTTGCCTTGGGAAAGCGGGCAGCATAATCAAGGACCCCTCCCATCTGGCTTATTCACTCTTCCAAATTCTTCCATCGGCCAGGAGATACAAAAGCCTGAGAACATGCACTAACGGATTCAAAAACAGCTTCTTCCCCAGTGTTACCAGACTCCTAAACGACCCTCTTATGGATTGATCTGATCTCTTCACACATCTTCTCTACTGAGTAGTAGTACACCCCTGTATGCTTCACCTGATGCCTGTGTCTATGCATTTACATTGTGTATTTATATTTTCCCTATGTTTGTTTTCATGTATGGACTGATCTGTCTGGACTACACGCAGAACAATACTTTTCACTGTACCTCGGTACACGTTACAATAAATAAATCCAAAAAAAATTGCATTAACAAGATATTCCTCCTGCTTGGGCTGTGCTGTTTGCTGTTGTGTGTTCAGTTTGTATTATGGTATAGATCTCATTTTGTTTCAGATGAATGGCTATGATGGGGATTACTACAAGCTTAGCCAGCACTTTATTATTTCCAATTGTGTCATATAAGCTGCTGCTGCCTTTCTCTGTAAGCAACTCTGCTGAGAAAATCCTCTTAGAAACGAAGAAGTATTACATTTGTAGGCATATGTTGCAATTTTCTAAGTGAGTTGTAGTGAATTTTTTGGTTTGTGAGTTTGCACAAAGAAGTTATAACAATTTTCTCCGTTAATGTGCTGGAAGACATGCCATTACTGTCTCCCTAGTGTGGCAATCCAGCACAGAGACGGAAGGCAGCATGGCCTCTTCTGCCCTGTAACCATTCTACGATTCTAAGTGCTATTCTCGCACTGTGAAGGTAATGTCAGTACAACGGAAGGTGTCCGTTTTACCTATAAATTCAGAACTCGTGTCTCAGCATCAATCTGTTTAACATACTTCCATCCCAACCTAGAAGACACCGACACTGCCACGTGTTTTTCACTTAAATACAAAAGAGCTAGCAATTCTTGTAACTGGTTCCACAATGAGATGCCCTTCATCAGAAGCTTTTGAAATCATTACATTAACAATCATGACATTATTCCCACAACTGCATTTCAGACTTGCTTTACGAAGGCAGTGCTTAGTTTATATGCATGTTTATAATATATTAAAATTATAGTTGGGGTGCAGTGCAAAATTGGGACTGGAAATAAAATCAATCACTCCCTGTAATAGAAGCGCGATATTAAGGTTAAACTACGGCCTGTAGTTATGCCCATTGCTCCTGCGCAAAGAGTACATTGCTCAACTATTCCAGCCCTCGCTGTACTCTGCACACCAAGTAAAGCATTGTAATTGGGAATTTCTGCTTTCTTGCTGAAGCAAATAAAATGTGGAATGTTTTTGAATGACAATAAACATACAGTTTTATTCAGTATCTTTTCGTGCGATGAACATGCTAAGGCAGTTCACGATAGGGCATAAGAAATTAATCTGAAGGTTGAACTTTAAGGAGCAACTGAGGACTTTGTCAAATAAATGGGTTTCGAGAGGTTTTTAAAAGCTCTGGCAGTAAAGTAAAGGCATGAAAGATGTTTAACGTTGGTGGAAAGGAGGTAGTGGGTGTGGAGGCATTTAGTGCTGCTAAGATGGAAGTTGGCAGTTTTTGTGCTGCAGAAATCATGGAAGTCTAAATATGTTTTGCCCTGGGGCTTGGAAATGGGGTTGTGGGATTCTCAAAATCAGCCAGGGACATCTCCAGCATCTCGTCCGAGACACCAGGATCAGCAGGGCTCCTTAACCGGCTTCACCTCATTCTCACCTGTACCCCTCAGGATGGACAACAGGACTTCAACTGTACGGAGGGAGGCTTCCACCAAGCAGAGTGCTCTCTCTGTCGCAAGAACCTCCTTGTGCACTGCCACTGCCTTCATAAAGACACCTCGCAACCCCTGAAATTGGATTTTGACATACTGCATTGCAGAACCAAGCCATTCATACGGATTAATTTCATCGCTAGTGGCCATCATCCGCCGGTGTACAACGTGCAGTCAGGGTGCCAGTCCTCCAAAAGTATCGGTGCCACCAAAGACAGGGCACACGCTAACTTTTTCCAGCTACCACAAATCGATGAGAATTAAAACCTTTCAACTCGACTCAGTAGGGCTGCAAAACACTGACCAACAGCTCTTAATGCATTGCACTAACCATGTAGACCAAGAAAAGACAAAAAAATATATACACAAGGATAAATATTAAGATTGAAAGATGAGCAGAGCCGGAGCTTGTGAAAATGCAGCTGCTTCCATGCTTGCGTTACGTCGCGTCTGAATTCAGTTTTTAAAAATGCTAGTCTTGCTGTATTGCTTACGGTACATTTCAAATTATAGAGTATTCTTTTTAAGACAAAATTGACGTTGTATTATCTGGAGTAGTCTGTCACATTGAGCTGTGAAGAACAAGGACCAATTACAGATTTTGTCCCTCTAAACTTGGGTTGTGCTAGACTAGCGAACCGTTTTAACCCACATAATGCCCAGATGAATTAAACGGCGGTCACTGATGATGATGATGGAAATGGAACTGTTTAAAGTGATTAGAAATATTGCCCAGCGTTAAAAAGCGCCCTGTTCTCCCCAAAGAAGCATCTTGATATTTAATTTTTTAAAACTTAACGGCAGAAGCGCAGCATACGCAACCGTATTGCAAATCAATACAAATTGTCTCTTTGGAGGCTCACAGCAAAGGTAAACCACTTTCGAGATGAAAGGAATAATGAAGAGTGCAGAATTCTAGATAACATTTGAAAACTGCATTGCTGCAATTTTGTGTGTCAGTGCATGAAAATGATATCCGTGACCTGGTTTCAAAAGCACTGTTAGGTTTGCATTGTGTATTCGGTGCTTGCTTCATGTTACTGTGCACCAACAGGTAGTGAATTTCATTAGTGTGATTGTCGAATCGTTGCTTTGACAGTTTTGGCCTGAAATATGTATGTCATGTTGGGTGATTTGTGAAAAAGACTAATATGTATGCACGCTTTAGGTATCATCAGCCTCAACTGGCAGAGTAGAGGTTCCCAAACTTAGAACAGTACAGCACAGAACAGGCCCTTCGGCCCTCAATGATGTGCCGAGCAATGAACACCCTACTTAAACCCACGTAACCCGTATACCTGTAACCCAACAATCCCCCCATTAACTTTACACTACGGGCAATTTAGCATAGCCAATCCACCTAACCCGCACATCTTTGGACTGTGGGAGGAAACCGGAGCACCCGGAGGAAACCCACGCACAGACGGGGAGGACGTGCAGACTCCACACAGACAGTGACCCAGCCGGGAATCGAACCTGGGACCCTGGAGCTGTGAAGCATTGATGCTAACCACCATGCTACCGTGAGGCCCCACTTGTTGTGTCCTCCCTCCCAGATCGACCAACCTTCCAAGTGCCCCTATCAGCACAGGTTTTAATATGTTAACCTTTTTACTGCCCATACACAAATAATAATACATTAGAAACAGTGTCTTGATTGTACTGCTTGCCGTGCGTGTAATGGATGAGATAGTTTGAGCCCGTTTAAGAACCTCACTGATGTTAAATGAGAGTGTCCCAAAATGCAGAAAGGCAACTTGGAACATCAGTTTTTAGGTGTGTATATTTTCAATTTGGTATACTGTGAGAAAAATATGTGAACCAGGAAGGAATAGTCCAGTCATTGTGTAACAATTAATAATTAATATTTACTAACTTAGAGATAAAACACACTACAAAAAGGACTCAAATATACTACAACGTGGGGCAGCACGGTAGCATGGTGGTTAGCATAAACGCTTCACAGCTCCAGGGTCCCAGGTTCGATTCCCGGCTGGGTCACTGTCTGTGTGGAGTCTGCACATCCTCCCCGTGTGTGCGTGGGTTTCCTCCGGGTGCTCCGGTTTCCTCCCACAGTCCAAAGATGTGCGGGTTAGGTGGATTGGCCATGCTAAATTGCCCGTAGTGTAAGGTTAATGGGGGGATTGTTGGGTTACGGGTATAGGGTGGATACGTGGGTTTGAGTAGGGTGATCATTGCTCGGCACAACATCGAAGGCCGAAGGGCCTGTTCTGTGCTGTACTGTTCTATGTTCTAACTGGTTAATACACAGTTGGCTATATACACACACGGTATTACAGGAAATTACCCCTTGGTTCAAACTATCCATGTTCCCTGAGCTCTGAGACACCCTTTTGTTCACAAACAGTTTCCAGTATTACATGTCTATGAGCTAAATCTAGCAAAGAATTATCACGCATTGTTTGGGAAAACCTCCTTCAGTTTCAAGAGAAGGCCAAATCTGTTCTGTTCTAGTTTTGATTTTAACCAGCTACCAGTTTGGTAATGACTTCTTTTCAGGAGACTGTTTCTGCAGTTGGATGTGGCTGATGGTAGCTGTGTCTGTGTTTCTTCTATCCCCTCTTTCCCCCAATCATTGTACGATGAAGATACCATTTTTCTCTTTAATGTTATCCACCTGTGAAGTGCTTTTTGCATATACCTGTCAGTTTACATACCTCTTCACTTTTTTGAAGTTACCTGTTCTTAATCGCCATTGTTTTCCTCTAGGTACCGAGGTAAACACTTGCTTTTCTAACTGATATGCTAATTCTCATCGTAACATCTCCTCCGACATCTCCCTGTTTTGTTTTTGTTTATCGCAATTTCATTTTTAAATCTTAATTTTCCCATATTCTTAACTTCGGTATACCATGTTTGGAGTGATTGGTGATAGTTTGAGGCGGAAGTTGCTCAATAACTTGGTCACGGATGCATAATGGCAAATTTTTTGTGTACTTCATATTTGGGTGAACAAAACCTCTGTTCACTTTCTGCACATGCCTAGTCCCTCCACCCCAGACTCCCCTTCAGTTGATTAAAAATATCAGTCTTTCAAATTGTTGGCAGTGGCCAATTTTGTGATAACTCTCTTACTGTCTAATGTCACTATACACTATGTTGTGGGGACGATAAAAGATTAAAATACCAGCTTTAAAATCTGCTCCCTTACAAAATCTTACAATATAGAAGGAGGACATTTCAAACTCGGGTCATGTGTATATATAATACGAATAGCAATGATTCCAAATCCACAGGATCAATCTGCCTACTCGGAAAACATGGGAGTGGGAATGGAAATGGAAATCGCTTATTGTCAAAAGTAGGCTTCAAATGAAGTTACTGTGAAAAGCCCCTTGTCGCCCCTATTCCGGCTGTTCGGGGAGGCTGTTCGGGGAGGCTGGTACGGGAATTGAACGTGTTGCTGGCCTGCCTTGGTCTGCTTTAAAAGCCAGCTATTTAGCCCTGTGCTAAACCAGCCCGTGTTAAATAATGTGTTGCTGTTCTGATTCTGTGATATCAGGTGTCACATTTTAAAAATGTTTGTAAACTCTGCATTTCCTCCCTTTATTGGGTGAAGTTTTCAGCCATTCCTGTTTCACACCACATCGTACCAGGAGCTGACTTGCCTCGCCGGCTCTACCGAACTCTTTACACTGCTCCGCACCGGCAGGATCCCGTAGGTACAAGGCTCCTTTTGGATCCCACAAACTCCCCATGTGAGTGAATGGCGTTCTTCTCCCCCAGAGAAGCCAGCCCAGAGCCACACTGGTTTCCTGGAGCTCCTGATTGATTGTTGAGGTCAGTGGACTGGAGCAATTATCCCCCTGCTCCTCTAGGCCCCGTTAGTCCCCGTGCTTCTCCAGGCCCCGTTAGTGCCCCTGCTCCTCCAGGCCCCATTAGTCCATCTCCAGCTAGGAGGCCGGCTGTCAATCGATTGTTTTGTTTCTCCAGACAGAAGGCCAGTTGAGTGCATGTGATGGGTTTTTGTCCTTTCAGACTGTCAGTTGCTCCAGGTGATCCTCTTGGCTCCAAGTATTTTGGAAGAGAATGAGTCCTCCATGGAGATCTCTGACCTGTGACAGGAGGATCAAAAGAGCAGGCTGAAGAGTCACTGGCAGCCACATGGCACAGAGACCTGTCTCCCAGGACAAAGCCAACAGCTTACCCTTGTCTACATGGAACAGGCTTGCTTTGGGGAAAAATAAATACACAGCAGGCAGAGCAAACATTTACCAGGAAGCATCCTAACATTTTGCTTCTTCTCACGCATGAATTCGCATAGACGCACGCACAAACACATACTAATGATTTTTTTTTAAATGAAGAAAAAAAATTAGACTTTAAATTCACCATTAGACAATTTCTCCTATGTACCCCCTAGAGATGTTGGGGGTACATGCACCAGAGCTTTGGACCCCTGAGGGTGTGTGGAAGTAAGCTGTTTTTAAGCATGGAGTAGCACACAAAAACAGTTAAAAATGCTTTTGCAGGAGATAATAAATGTCTTTTCTACTTGATAATAAATTGCATGCTCCAGTTTGTGTGACAGATTCACAATGCTAAGGAATACTTTTTGTGAGATTTACCTGTTTGTATTGCAAGTGTCAGAACTCCACTTAATGTGAGCTTAACAGTATCTATCAGTGAAGTAAGCCTGAAGTTGAGGCAGTTAGAGACTACCTTGAAACCAGTTTGTTGGGTAGTTGAGCTGCATAGCACGCCATTCATTTTAATTATTATGAGGAAAACTTTGATAAGCTGAAGTTGTTGTTCCCTTTGCAGCAGAGAAGGTTGAGGGGAGATTTAATTGAGGTATATACAAATTGGGGGCCTGGATAGAGCGGATGGGAAGGACTTCTTGCTGTTAGCAGAGAGGTCAATAACCAGGGGCATAGCTTTAAAGTAATTGGTAGAAAGATTAGACGGGAGTTTTGAAATTTTTTCATTCAGAATGTTTTGGATTTCTGGAAGTCAGGGTAAAGGTAGAAACACTCCTCATTTAAAAAAACTATACTTTGATATTCACTTGAATATGCAGTAATCTACAGGACTATGGACCAGGAGCCAGAAAATGGGATTAGACCGGATAGTTATTTTTCAGCCGATACCGACACAATGGGCTAAATACTTTGTACCACAAATGTTCTGTTTTTTTTTTTTTGTTTTTGTAAATACAAACAATTCTGCTGTGTATATTAACTAATGACTATTGCCTACTTCTAATTTTATACCAAATTAAGCACCTTCCCCCCCCTCTCCCTTCCTCAGAATAAAGAGATTGAATGCTGTACCTTAATTTTAGTAGTGGGCAGTGTTTTTTTTTAATAAACATTTTATTGAGGTATTTTTGGTATAGTAACAACAACAGAATCAACAATATACATGAAACCATAAACGTAGTGCAAAAGCCATTTAACTCTCGTAACAGTGAACCTCTCAAGGCGAACTTGATTTTCTCCAAACAGAGAAAGCTAGCCATGTCCAATAGCCAGGTCTCCGACTTCGGGGGCTTCGAGTCCCTCCATGCTAATAGTATCCGTCTCCGGGCTACCAGGGAAGCAAAGGCCAGAACGTCTGCCTCTTTCTCCTCCTGGATTCCCGGGTCTTCTGACACCCCGAAAATCACCACCTCTGGACTCAGCGCCACCCTTGTTTTTAACACCATGGACATGATGTCTGCAAACTCCTGCTAAAATCCCCTGAGCTTTGGACATGTCCAAAACATATGGTTCGCCGGTCCTCCCACACATTTTGCGCATCTTTCCTCCACCCCAAAGAATCTGCTCATCCGAGCCACTGTCATGTGAGCTCAGTGAACGACCTTAAATTGTATCAGGCTGAGCCTGGCACTTGTTGCAGACGTGTTGACTCTACTCAACGCGTCTGCCCATAGACTACCCTCTACCTCACCTCCCAGCTCCTCCTCCCATTTGCGCTTCAGCGCCTTGGTCTACGTCTCCTCCGACCCCAATAAGCTCCTTATAAATGTCCGAGAGGCTCCCTTCTCCTACCCACCCTCTGGAAACGACCCTGTCCTGAATCCCCCTTGGGTGTAGGAGCGGGAAGGTTGGCACCTGTTTACGAAGGAAGTCACGCACCTGCAGATACCTGAATTTGTTTCCCCTCGCCAACCCAAACGTTTCCTCCAATGCCATCATACTCTGAAAGCTCCCCTCTCTGAACATGTCCCCCATCCTCTTAATCCCCGCTCTCCGCCATAACCGGATCCCCCTGTCCATACTCCCCGGGGCAAACGGGTGATTATCACAGATTAGGGCCCAGACCTATGCCACATGCCGCCTCCACTGGCCCCAAACTCTCAAAGCTGCCACCACCACTGGACTGGTGGAGTACCGTGCCGGTGGGAACGGCAGAGGCAGTCACCAATGCCCCCAAACTGGTGCCCTTGCATGAAGCCGCCTCCATACGCAAGTAGTGGGCAGTGTTAATTGCAACATAACTGAAAATTCAGATTTCCAGTTTTACAGCTGCTCTATTTCAAAATGAGCAAACCGAGCGTGTGAATTGAAACTACCGTTGTCAATTGTGTAAAATGTGCTTTGGAGGCTGGCCACTTAACAATAGTCAGAGGCAAAACCATTTTTTTCACACACCTTGTTATTTTCTTCTGTGTTGTTTTCATAAGTTGTCAACATAACGCAACATAAGCATTCCCTGTCATGGCTTGAATCTTAAGTATATGATAATTGTTTCTTCCTCTATTACCCAGCACCATCCATCCTGCTTGCGCACAATGGTTTAAAACTTGCAGATTTCTTATCAAGATCATTTGCAATGTATCTTTAGACAGTTATATCCTTGGAGACTGTATTTTAGAAGCATTTATGTAAATACTTTTGTGTGGTACCTGATGGAATAATGTAATGAGATGCTGCACTAGTACAGTTGGTGTTAATTAGGGAAAGTAGCAAAACTCACTGTACATGAATTAGCTCTATTCCACCTCACATTTGCACATGCTGTCCTGTTTTCACAGATTTCGCAAACGGCAGATGGTTTGGATGCTGACCTCTGGAAGGACGGCTTATTTAAATCCAAGGTCACTAGATATCTCTGTTTTACGAGATCATTTTCGAAGGAGAATGTAAGTTCAAATCAATGACCTCGTGCTTGTGTTTTTTTTTATAGTAATCAGTTTTGGTTTTGAAAAATGGAAGAACCTGTATAATGTATTAAGAGTACATTTCAGCAACCAATTTAGGAGCACTTATCGCGAATATAGTGGTTTCAACAAGATGGTAGAATTTCTTGTAATACTTCGTTAAATTCAATTTATCAGAATGAGGGTCAAAATATGAAATCACTGCTCAACTGAATTTGCTTTGCAAGTTACAGTTCACATACATTTATTGGTGTAGCTTCAAATTTCAGTGGGTAAAATATGCTGCAGCATTCTTTTTATATTATCTTTAGTATATTGAAATGTGTTAAAAAAGGCTTTGTGCAGCAATTCTACCATTAAAGGTCACAGCATGGGTGCTGTGAGATGGATATGAGGATTTTGAATGCCTTTTGTGAACGTACTGGGTTAAATATCGAGGACTCAAATGGAACGTAGAACATACGGTGCAGAACGAGGCCATTCGGCCCATCGAGCCTGCACCGACCCACATAAGTTCCCACTTGCACCCTATCCCCGTAACCCAATAAACCCCCCCCCCCCGGCAACCCTTTTGGTCACTAAGGGCAATTTATCATGGCCAGTCCACCAAACCTGCGCCACTTTGGATTGTGGGAGGAAACCTTCGCAGACACTGGGAGAACGTGCAGACTCCGCACAGACAGTGACCCAGGAGGGAATTGAACCTGGGACCCTGGAGCTGTGAAACCACAGTGATATCCACTTGTGCTACCGTGCTGCCCAAAGTTCTTAAAAATTGAAGAGAGGTAGTAAAGCTTGATTTAAAAAGTATGTTAATATGTATCACTGTGGTAATGTTAAAGATTATAAAAAACAGTTAATCTAAGTCAAAAAGTTCCCTCTCTTTATTTGCGACTCATCTGAAAGGCTGGACAGTGAGTTTGCTGTCAGGTCATAGCTAATGCTTCACTGGAAAAAAGATGATCTTGGCTAGTCCTCCGACTTCTTTTGTCTCTCTTTATAACATTTTTCTTTTCCCTGGGGAAGTGTCTGGCCTATCATCATGGCTCAGATTGGGATTTTGTAGCATTGAGAAATGTGGGAGTAACCCTGCATTGTGTGCCCTAGTGGCAAGACATGTTGGAGCTGGTGCAGTGTGTTTCTCCAATGACTGGCTTAACTTCAAACGCAGTACAGTAACCCAGCTCTCTGCGCAGTTAAAAGCTAATAGAACTGGAGTGAATGTCAAAATTTGTCCTTTTGTCTTGATGTTCAGCTGCATCTGTTGTTTTCTTTTCAATATCTTCTGAGACGGGCAGGGGTGAGAGCAAGGCAAGTTCTTGGCTGAAGAGCTACAACTCCAAAGAAAATCTAATCGTAGATCATAGAATTCATAGCATTTACAGTGCAGGAGGCCGCCATTCGGCCCATTGAGTCTGCACCGGACCTTACAAACAGCATCCTACTGAAGCCCATGCATCTACCCTAGCCCCGTAACCCAGTAACCCCCACTTAACATTTTTTGGACACTAAGGGCAATTTAGCATGGCCAATCCACCTAACCTGCATATCCTTGGACTGTGGGAGGTAACCGGAGCACCCGGAGAAAACCCACACAGTGACGGGGAGAACGTTCATGTTCGTATGTAAATTGTAGTATGTAGTCCTGTAATCCCTTCCACATGTCTCGCTGTATTTTCAGCACATATTCCTTCCACATGTCTCGGTGTATTTTCAGTTCCATACATAAATAGATATTAAACAATTTCAATCAAGTTTTAAATATCTAAAATGAAAATTAATCTAGAATAATAAATTGGAGTTTTTGTCCGTGTCCGTTTTGTCCGTGTCCAGACCACGACTGTTGGTCGGTGGAATGGAATGGTCAGTTTAAGATATGTGCCTGTTGAGTTTATCCGGTGGGCAGTGCCTGGGTATACTCAGTAACTGAACGTTACAATAAAGTTTTACTGATTAACCAACTGTTCTCCCAACAGTACAGAACAAGAGATTTTCAAAACAACCTCCCCAGACATAAAGCAATCCGCAAGGGAGAGATGACATGGGGGTGGGGTGGAGGGGAAGGGAAGGGGAAATGTCATGGGATGGAGGCATGGGAGGAAGAGGGGTGCTATGGAAAGGGGAGGCATGGGAGGAAGAGGGGTGCTATGGAAAGGGGAGGCATGGGAGGAAGAGGGGTGCTATAGAAAGGGGAATGCATGGGACATATTGAATAACAGATGAGGCTGGGAATTATTGTATTATTTCATAATTTCTAGTTGCTGGCAATCCCTAGATGCCTTGAACTGAGTGGTAGGTTTGGAGTTGCATGTAGGCAGATGCTTCCCTCGTGAAACAGGTGAGCTTTTGTGACAATCTACAATAGTTTCATGGTCATCATTAGACTTTTTTTAAGTTCACGTTTTTAATTGAATTCAAATTCCAACATCTGCCATGGTGGGATTTGAATCTAGGTCCCCAGGACATTTTCCTGGGTCCCTGGCGTTACAATCTCAGTTGGTGTGATTTCTGGACAGGCAGGTCCCAGAATGGAACCGTGGATCAAAAGACGATTATTTACTTTTTTTTAGTAATTGTGGAGGAACAATTTCACAGGACCACAAATTAGTTTCAACAAAAAAAAACATTTATTCAACATATAAAGTTGGATTATGATACAATACTCCTTTATTCCTCTCTTATCTTAACGAATACACTCAGATTTTAAGATTAACATGGATTACAGAGTACATATTAAGATACAACGGTCTTATTAACACACAAAGTCTCTTCAAACACATAAGTTGTCTGTGGTTATATCCACTCTGAACCCCAAGAGAATGTCTGTGGATTTTTCCTCAAAATCCCCCCAGGTGATTGAGAGTTTCCAAACTCCACTCTCCCCAAAAATCACGCTTTAAAATCTTCTTTGTTTTCCATCATCGGTTTGCATTCAGAAACCAAATTACTCTTTCAAACAAAACTTCAGTTCCACTTTTAACAAATAATCCAGCATCTCGGGTTTACAACTCTCCCTTCAGGATTTCTTTGTCTTGACTGTTGTACCAACTCCATTAAATAGGCATCAAATCTTTGATTTACTGCTGAAGTCTGCTTTCCCATTAACTCTGGTTACTGCAGCTGTCTCTTTCACTCGCAGCACTTTGTCTGCTTTTCTCTTGAATTCCCCTGAACAGTAGCTTGGTCTCAGTTCTCTTATCTTCAGTCTTGACAAATGTTGACAAATGTGAGGTTATCCATTTTGGTAGGAATAACAGCAAACTGGATTATTATTTAAACGATAAAATATTAAAGCATGCCGCTGTGCAGAGAGACCTGGGTGTGCTAGTGCATGAGTCACAGAAAGTTGGTTTACAGGTGCAACAGGTGATTAAGAAGGCAAATGGAATTTTATCCTTCATTGCTAGAGGGATGGAGTTTAAGACTAGGGAGGTTATGTTGCAATTGTATAAGGTGTTAGTGAGGCCACACCTGGAGTATTGTGTTCAGTTTTGGTCTCCTTACTTGAGAAAGGATGTACTGGCACTGGAGGGTTGCAGAGGAGATTCACTAGGTTAATCCCAAAGCTGAAGGGGTTGGATTATGAGGAGAGGTTGAGTAGACTGGGACTGTACTCGTTGGAATTTAGAAGGATGAGGGGAGATCTTATAGAAACATTTAAAATTATGAAGGGAATAGATAGGATAGATGCGGGCAGGTTGTTTCCACTGGCGGGCGAAAGCAGAACTAGGGGACATAGCCTCAAAATAAGGAGAAGTAGATTTAGGACTGAGTTTAGGAGGAACTTCTTCACCCAAAGGGTTGTGAATCTATGGAATTACTTGCCCAGCGAAGCATTTGAGGCTCCTTCATTAAATGTTTTTAAGGTAAAGATAGATAGTTTTTTGAAGAATAAAGGGATTAAGGATTATGGTGTTCGGGACGGAAAGTGGAGCTGAGTCCACAAAAGATCAGCCATGATCTCATTGAATGGCGGAGCAGGCCCGAGGGGCCCGATGGCCTACTCCTGCTCCTAGTTCTTATGTTCTTTAAGACATTCTTTCTGTCCCTGGCTATCTGGACTGTATTTGCCTCTTTGTCACCCCCTTGACCTTCCAGCTTGTCTTCTCCAGTTAGAGTTGAGAGATGTTCACTCCCCTGTGTCCTATCTCCAACTGCAAATAAATTCAGCTGAAACTAAATTTAGAAAGCCTTTCATCCTCCAAAAGCCTCTCAGTTGCTAAGCACGGTCACATGCTTCTGTTAGATTATTTACTTTTCTCGCCGTAACCCCTTCTAAGCACAACAGAAGCAGTTTGAATTGAGCAAACCCCCACATATACAAACACCTTTCTCCATCATGAATCTAACTATAGGTTTTACCTTTTCCTACACGGGAATATGAATTTAAATCCACTTAAAACTGTACTTATTTCGAATGTTTACCAATACAAATATAAATCCTGTAAAACTATCTGTTTTCCGAATACTGAATTATTAGTCCAGTGACGATAACATGTTGCCACCTCATCTTGGGTTAAATGGGTGGGATGGAGTGGAGGATTGTGATGATAATGAGAAGTGGCAAGATGAGGATGAAATGAAAGGAATGGGGTGGTTATATCATGAGAAGGGTGGCATTGGATGGGGGTGAGATAAGGGTGGGATGGGGATGATATGAGAGATGAAAGGGGTTGGATGGGTATGGCATGGGAAGGATGGAATAGCATAGGATGGGTTTTTAAATAAATATTGTTGCAGTAAAGATACTAAATTGTTTTCCCTCTGCTAATTCAAATGTATTTTGAGGCATTCACTTGCAAGTTCAGTATTCATTTGCAGTTAGAGTTAAGTTCTTGTAAATTTCCATCAGCTGTATGCTCAGTACCATTGCCTGTTAAACATTTACTGTGTAAGTGATTATGAAGATGTAGGTGCTTGAAATTTCCGAACATTGTCTGTCTCTGCCATTACTTCTGCTCATTTGCTGTTGGAACATTTGTCCGTAACCTCAGGCCTGGCTATTCCAGTATTCTCTTAGTTGGCACCTTATACTTCATCTCTCTAAACATCAGGCCATTGAATACTCTGCTCTTACATCCTGTCCTTTGCCTAGTTCTGCTCACCCACCGCCCACAGTGGCTCCTGGATCTCCCAAAACCACCTCCCAATTAAAAATTCTCCTCACCGGTGTAAATCTATTCTTTGACTCGCCTATCCCCATCTCTGCAGACTCCTTCAGCCATGCAAACCTCTTCCCACCTCCCCAACCCAAAAACCATTCAGTGCCAATCTTCTCCCGCACTACCTTCAGCTAACTAAGCTCTACACTTTCAAATTCCCCCCCACCCCCGTCTCCTCCCCTCCTTCCCTTCCTGTAAAACCTTTTTAAAATCCACCACTTCCAAAGTTTTGATCGCTTACCATAATTTCTCTGCTTCTGCGAAGCAGCTTGGACTTGTTTTTAAAAGGGCTATTTAACTTCAAATGTTCTCGAAGAAGGCATCACTTTCAGGTTCATCAAACTCCTCAATAGTTGTGCCTTTTGTGAACTTGTAATCTGCTCAACCAGATAGTAATTCTAGTAAGCTTGAGTTAGAAATTAGTGTTTGAAGGTTGACATACGGGAATGCTTTTATTTAATTTAGGGTAGCATTCCTACCGCAGTCACCAGCATAACTGACTTGGAGTGAGAATTCTTTTTTGATTCAGTGAGTTTTTACCTCCATTTCCCTGAACGAGGCCACACATCTGTTTCAATGAAACCTTGAACAAACGGAGCAGCAAAAATGCCAGACCTGGTACCTGACTGGGATGCGTTGGCTGTTCAACAGTTGTTAGTGGTATGACCTTTACTTGACCTTTTTGATGGCTTTGGCCGTTTCCCCGAAATAGACTTGACGTCTTACAGGTAGTCATTTCTGAACATTCAAGTATTTCTAATATCAGTGGAACCTCCTCAACAGCATACCTCTCCAACACCATTTAAAAGTGTTTTAATATTGTTTTTGTATTTATATTGGCTCATATTTTTGATTAACGTCTTGCATTAGTCAGAACCACGCAGGTGCTTGTGTTTTGCTGGTTTTATGATTAAAGTGCAATTAATACTTTGTTCAGGCTTAATAAGCCAATACCCAAATTTCCAAATTACACCACAGTGCAAAGCCTGCTGTAGCAAAGAATAACAGTACAGGAATGCAAGATCAAATCATTCTTTATCATTTGTGTAATAATAGTAGATTACATATCTGTTGGATACAAAACAATGGTTCAGGGTGGAATAAAGAAGTTGGGTCTTGGCCAGGAGAGGAAAAAATCTAAGTTGCTGGAGCAAAAATGTGAATGAAGAAACTACATAAGATGGCCTTTTTTAAAGCAGGCACAGCGATGGCAAGGTGTGGAGGGATTTACAAAAATCTTGACTGAAAGAATGACTGTCCATGCTCCAGCAGACACAAGAAATAGCAGTTGTGTGCAGCTTCAAGAGTTCACTGACATATCGTGACACATGACCTTGGAGGGTGTTTGAAAGCAAGGACAATGTGCCAAAGCACACAAAGCTGATGAAACCTGGCAGGGGCAGAGAGTAATGAGAGTGAGGATGTAGGCCATGGTGTTCTGCATGGAGGATGGAAAGCATTGAAGAGTGGAAAAACTGATAAAGATGTGGATTAGCATTTTGGCAGCCAGGTTGCAGCAGTCCTTGATTTAACCTTTTACGTTTCCAAATGCTCACTAAATGTATCTCAATTTAGCAATTCTTAAGGGGAGAGTTTTAAAGCCACTGGATTGCCGACAGGGCTCAACTGGTTTCAGTTAGCTACTCACTCGTCCATCACAGTACAGGGAAACAGTTGTTTCAACCACTGCCGTATGACGCTGCCTGCTGATCCCTGGAAAATTAGCTATCATCCTGTGGAAAGTTGGATGGCTGTTGGACTTGTGTAGATGTGGGGAACAGGATCTTGTGGGTTGGTGGGGGTTGTACTGGAAATGTGGGACAGGGAAAACCTCCGCATTCCTGTGGGATCTGAGCGAGGAGTGGCCGTAGAATGGAAACTTTAAAAAAAAAACTTGCAGTATTAACTTCCAGATCTTCTTCATGGCTCGCTGCTCAGGCTGAAAATTAAAATCACTGTCTGGGCCCGATTGTGTTATGGAAATCTGATTAGCTTATGTGAATTAGCACACTGCGCACTTGTGTGGTGGCCTAGCTGCCTGTCTCTAAGTATCTGTTAAAGTCTGAAGTGGTGTCTTTATAGCAGTTATGTAATCTGGGGCATTTTAACTGTCCAATTGCCTGGTTTCCATCGAGCAGGTCGGTTTGAAATTCCATTCCATCCCTGCCCTCCATCCCCAAGAATTTTAATACAACTGGTGTTCATTTATTCTGTACTACATGGCTCAAGCTTCTCTTCTGTGACCGTCATCTAATTGCTGCTGAAACCTTGATCGACGCCAGGTACCTTGGGACTCAAATTTTTATCCATCCATTCCAACTTCAGCTGATGTAAAATTCGGCTGTCTGTATCCCAACCCTGCTCCCACATCACCCCTGTACCCCCCCACCCGGCCCCACCACTCTCCCTAATATTTACTTTGCAACTAAACCTTTGGTCACCCTCTGGCATAAGATTTACTCACATGTACACTACTGACATAAGCAAGGAGGAAAAGGAATGTGCTTATGAAGGACTCTTAATGGTAAGCTCGTTGAAGAAAAAAATCTAACAAAGATGTACTGAATGCGGCTGGAAGAACGAGAGTTCTTGAGTAACATCAAATGCAGCTAAATGGAGTTTTTTGTACATGCTTTCCATGAAGAAGCGTTAGATTAATGGGAGCATTAAACACTTGTTAAACCAGAATTTCATCAATGCTCACACACTGTTGCTATGGTTGCAAAGTCTGGAAGACAATGGTTGCCTATGCCACTTGGACAACAATACTGGTGATGTCCATCACATCATTTGATCACCCTTGAGCTACCATATTTTATATAAGTCTCGAGTTGGCCTTCTCCCACCATATCTGTGAAGGCTCCTCCAGCTGATTTGGCCTTTCCCTCTCGTTGCACCACCAACTAGAGCCTTCTATGACATGAGCCTTGCTTTTAAGAATATTCTCCACCTCTCCAATGTTTTTTTTAAAAAGCTTCTCAATCCCATCCCTTTGGCTAATTTACCTGGTAGAACTTGTAGAACTGGTTGCACCTGCAGAAGTATTTGAACCATTGTGTGCCTGGCGGATGTTGATGTTATATAAAGGTAAGAAGTTTAAAAGAAAGCAACAGTAGTATGAATCTAAAAAGGAAAATTATAGCGGGAATGGAAAGACATTTCCATTGAACTATATTTGTGCAAATGTTCATGTTCTTAGCCAGTTGCGAGAAGTGTGAATCGCTACTAACCTAGGTGACAGGCTTATTACTGCACATTTGTTTATGACAGGAACCACACTGTTTTCTCATTGGTTTTGTCTGGGAAACTTTTATGGAACGCCCAATTGATTTTCTAGTGTTTGCTTGGTAGATGGAGGTTTATTTGTTTCTGTGTCAGAGAAATAATGGAATGTTATGACACAGGCTATCGAGAACATTGTAGCATGTGTGACACCTTATTTTTTTTCTCCCTCTCTTGTGGCTTTTAAAGAGCCATTTAGGGAATGTGCTTGTGGATATGAAGCTGATCGATTTAAAGGATACTTTACCGGTGGGCTTTATTCCTATTCAGGAAACAGTGGATACACGTAAGTTATGGGTTTTACGTGCTGCAGACATGGTTAAGCAGTATTGGATTTTATCAGATAAAGGCATGTAGCTTTAAAGTTTTGAATGATCAAAAGTTTATCCCTTATTTCAAGGTTGTTAAAGCATAACAGTAGTTGTAAATTATGTTTTCTCACACCCGGAATTAAATCACTCCTCTCCAACTCTGGTACAGTGTTCTGCTCAGAGCAGATTAAGGTGCAAATTAAGTTATTCACAAAAATATACAACAGTTAGAAGGAACTGCTTGTAGTAAAAAAGAAAGGCAGTCCTGCCTGCTATATGGTTGGAGTCATTTTGACAAGAATAACAGAAGTATAAAAACCTCAAGGGATGTGAGAAATAGTTACTCTCTTCCTTAATTGGTGTAATAGTTGCCCTATTTCATAACCTGTAATGCATCATGTAACAAATTAACCATTCGAGTGCTTGTGTTATTTATTTTTGTGGTATACAATTATGTACATATATCAACTGTCTTTTCTATTTTTTAAGCCATGGTATGAATCACGCTTGGAAGCAATTTTGATAATAGGCACCTAGTTGTACATTAAAATTATCTTTTAAATAGAAGAGCCAGCTTTCAGGAAGAGAAGGATGTGTATCAAATTCATTCCTCGTGACTCAACTGAAGCTGCAATTTGTGATGTAAAAATTCTTGGCAAATCTAAGCAAGCTCCCCCTCAGTATACCTTCATTGGGTAAGTGATCTTAATTTGGTAATCATACATTCAAAAATGTGTAAGTGTGGTCTCGTTAAAATCATTGTGCTGTTTTACGGCAATTTTAATTTTCTCCATTTCAGTGCTGTAAAATGTGACAGATTGCATTTATCAAGATTGTACTGTGTGTGGATGCATGATGGATGCATGATAGATGTATTGGAGCTGAAAATGAACGAAAGCGAAATACCGCAGATGTTGGAAATCTGAAGTAGAAACCGAGAATACTGGAAACACTCAGCAGTTCTGGCAACATCGGTGGAGAGAGAAACAGTTAACGTTTTAGGTCTGTGACCTTTAACAAAATGTTTCAACAGGGAGGGTTCTGATGGAAGGTCACAGACCTGAAATGTTAAATCTGTTTCCCTCTTTTTATATAGGCCTGCTGAACATTCCCAGCATCTTCTGTTTCTAATTCATTTTCAGATCCATTATTAATTACAGTAGAATTTCTGTTATCTGGCACTCTACTAGTTGAATTCTCTATTAACCGGAATTCTGGGGTTGGGTCTGTTTTTTGATTGGTGATGTGAAACTCGCCAGGAATCGTTATTGGCAGCCTCTCCTTGCTCCCGTCTGGGCCCTTCACTGCTCCTCAACACCATCTCCTCGAATGCGCTACTCACTCTATTCGTGCCCTCACAAGACCTCAACACTCAAAGTGATCATCCTGGAACGCACTCATTGGATGAACATGCGGAAGTCACCTTGTATCTCCGTTAACCGGCTTTGATGAACCGACACCTCCCATTCCCAGATTGTGCCAGAAAACAGATTTTCCTCTACTTTGTGTGCCTTGCAAGTTATTTTATTAAAATTTAACTTCCATGCATCATTTGTTCTCCCTGATTTATGCAAACTGCATTTTAAATAGCTCAATGCTTTGTTTAATTTTGATTCTTTTATTTTTTGATTTTGTATTTTGGCAAGAGCTAGAGCATGATCAGTTTAAGAACCTGACAAAATGTATTGATGTCAGCCAAAGGTTTTGTTGATCACATTGTAGCTTTATAAGGATGAGGGAATGGTTACTGCAAAGAAAGGAGCATGTAGTGTATGTACGGTTTGAGCACGGCTTTGCTCTTAGGTTTTTTTGCTTACACACAAAGTAACAGAGTGACTTTGCTGTTAACTGGAGTCCAGTCCTGTTAACTGGAGTCCAGTAATCTTGCAGAAAGAAGTGTTTTTAAAAATTAAGTCCTTTACAGAGAAAAGATTAGGATATGTTAACTCTTGCAAAGTCTAATCTCTCAAAAGCCCATGAGATGGAAGGAGTTATCTCTGAGCAGTCACTGAATCATTTATCTTATCCCTGACCAGAGGGGGCAGCCAAATCTGAATTGTGGGCATGGTGCCTACTAAGCACAGGCTTCAAACAATAGGTCATAATGATTATCAAAACACCATAACACATGAAGCAATCCTAACCCAAGAATGGGTGGACATATTTTTCATTGTGACTCATCAACCACTCTATATCATAGAATTCCTACAGTGCAGAAGGAAGCACTCTACCCAGGTCCACTACCCCACCCTGTCGCCGTAACCGAACCTGCACGTCCCTGGACACAAGGGACAATTTAGTATGGCCAATCCACCTAACCACATCTTTGGCCTGGGGCACCCAAAGGAAACCCACACATAAATGGGAGAATGTGCAAACACCCCACAGTTACCCAATGCCAGAATTGAATCCGGGTCCCTGGCGCTGAGGCAGCAGTGCTAAACCTCACTGCCCTGTTGTGTTTGATCTGGATAGTGCACAGAAATCTCCCATTTGTTCAATAGATCTGTTGAACTTCCAGTGCAAATGAGGAGTAGGATATCCATACTGTCTGAGTGCCCGTTGAGTCTCAAATTATAATCCCACACCCATTTGCATTCTCATTTGATTGTGCATGCGAGCTGGAATTGGGACTCGTCTGAGTGGAAAGTGGAGCTCCTCTGCAGGTTATCAACAAGGTGGAGTGAAACGTTGTCCAATGCAATTGTGCCAATTAATGTAAATTTTTAAGAAACTTTTCCAATCACAAATCAAAACACCAATTTCATCCCTTCCCCTGCCTTCCCCTTCCCTTCCCCTTCCCCTGCCTAATTGTGCCTATTAACGGGTGTATAAAATTTCATGATACAATTAAATTTAGAAAATACATTTCAGCTCTTTTACTTTTAATTTTTGAAACGTGAGCTGTATAGGCACAATCATTTCACAAAATTGTTGTCTATCCCTGTGAATTAAAAAATCAGTTTACAAACAGCAGATATTTTAGCCCTTTAACTTTAAACACTCTGAAGCAAATTTGTTGTACAATCAATCTACATCTCCAGATCAGTGTCTCACTGATTGAAAGCAATAGCATTCCCCCTTTTGATTTGAAACCTGAACGATGTCGGGTCGCGGTAAAACCGGAGGCAAAGGTGCACGTCAAGGCCCGCTCCGCCCAGGCCGGCTGCATCCACTGGCTGCTGCGCAAGGACCCAACGCCGAGCGAATGGGTGCCGGTGCACCGGTCTACCTGGCCGCTCTGCTGGAGTACCTGACCGTCGAGATCCTTGAGCTGGCTGGCAGTGCTGCCCTGGACAACAAGACGACCCGCTTCATCCTCCGCCACCTGCAGCTTGCCATCCGCAACGATGAGCTTAACAAGCTGCTGGGCGTGGTGACCATCGCCCAGGGCGGCGTCCAGCCCAATATCCAGGCCCTGCTGCTACCCAAGAAGGCTGTGCACCACAGCAGGGTTTACGCCTGAGAGCAGTGGGGGGGAAGGGGGGAGGGGGGATTCACACATTCTAGTACCACTGAGATGATTAAATGATCATAATCACCGACTCCTTGGCATTGATCAGAAATTTAAAAATATCAATTAGTGTCCTGTGTACATCTCAAAAACCTCATACAATCTAAAGCAGCCAGAGTTTCTCTGTGACTAAATAAGTGTCTGGTTTTCACAATATGATAGGTTAATTAACCTGCATTCCAATTTAATTCAGGCCAATATTTTATTAATTAAACTCGACATAGAACCGATTTGAAAAAAAATAGCAAGTTCTGACAAAAAATCCCAATAAATTAGGCAACCTTTCATCTCCTTTCTTCAGATACCTTTCCAAATGTCTGTAATATAACAATAAAAAGTTTGGCTTTGTTTAATAGTGAAAAGCTTTCCAACACCCTGACTTGAAAAGGAGGAGGAACTGCAGCCAATGCACAAAAACATTCACATGGAATTTTTAACGATATCATACACTGAAATCTTGCTGCTTTTAAAAGTCAAAAAGGGACAGAATCTTTTTCTTTCTTTCTTTCTTTATTCAGTTGTGGACAAATTTAGCACTTTTCTCTCTCAGCTGATATTTGTTTCTCAACTTCATTTAGAAATTATAATCAAAGTATATGTTTGAGACACAATCCAATTGCTTTCATTTAACAAAAAAAAACAAAACAAATTATCCTGTCTTGCAAAATCTTTCTTCTGTTGAAGGCACCTTTTGGCCCATATGACCATCTGGGCTGATTTTCACTTTGGCAAGATCTGATGGGGGTGTTTGTCTTAGTTATTTGTCTGGAGGATGATAGTTTGCTTGCTTTTAGTGCAGTCTGAAGACATGATGCCCAGTCGATCTGGCTTTCCACTCTCCCAGGCAGGGTTTTGAATAGGCTCGAACTATAACCATCCCGAAGGGCTGTTCCTTCATTTCAACCTCTGCTAGAATTCACTGGGTTTTCGCGAAAAGGATCCCGAGTGAGATCCTTGAACATGCAATTCGATTCTGTCACAAATTATTCTTGCCATAGGGCAGCACGGTGGTGCAGTGGTAGCGCTGCCGTGTCACGGCGCTGAGGTCCCAGGTTCCATCCCGGCTCTGGGTCACTGTCCGTGTGGAGTTTGCACATTCTCCCCGTGTTTGTGTGGGTTTCGCCCACACAACCCAAAAGATGTGCGGAGTAGGTGGATTGGCCATGCTAAATTGCCCCTTAATTGGATAAATAAATTGGGTACTCTAAATTTAAAAAAAATCAAATGTCCTTTAGGGAAGGAAATCTTACATCCTTTCCTGGTCTGGCCTGCTTATTCACCTTGGTATTTTAACTCGTGGAGAAGCTGTATTTACCCTCAAGAAATCAAGTGATGTGGCTATGCTGTCTTCGTTAGTACCCAAGTACATTAAAAGTAGAAAGCGGGCAGCTCGGTGGCGCAGTGGGTTAGCCCTGTTGCCTCACGGCACCGAGGTCCCAGGTTCAATCCCGGCTCTGGGTCACTGTCTGTGTGGAGTTTGCACATTCTCCCTGTGTCTGCGCAGGTTTCACACCCACAACCCAAAGATGTGCAAGGTAGGTGGATTGGCCACGCTAAATTGCCCCTTAATTGGAAAAAAATAATTGGGTATTCTAAATTTAAAAAAAAATTATTTGTTAATGTTCTCTTTTGTTTTTGCATAATACTTTCTCTCTCTCTCTCTCTCTCTCTCTCTCTCTCTCTCTCTCTCTCTCTCTCTCTCTCTCTCTCTCTCTCTCTCTCCTCTCTCTCTCTCTCTCTCTCTCTCTCTCTCTCTCTCTCTTCTCTCCCCCCCCCCCCCCCCCCCCCCCCCCCCGCCATTTCTACTGTGACACGAGTTAAATCGGCCGCACGCTGGCTAAATACTGTCAGCTTTCCCTGTGCCTACTTTATTCAAGTTAATTAATTAGTCTCAACAGATAGTGATGAGACTAGGATAGGGAAAGAGATGTTGGAGAAACTGCAAGCCAGGTGAGCACAAGAAAATTGAAGAGTGGAATAAGATAATAAAAATTAAAATACCAATGTGTTAAAAGATCCAAAACAGTTTCTTTAGTGATAGGAAATTGTAAAAGTCAGTAATTACTTGGGTTTTATTTGCAAGATTATAATTTTTCCCTTTTTTTGAAGAAAGGATGTTAGCACTGAATCAATGAACTTCTGGTGCTCATGGAATTCAAACAAAGGCTTAGTTGTAATTGTTTTTCTTTGCACTCTATTTTGCAAGACTATATTGCTCAAGAAGATGAATGCCTATTATAATTAAAACCACTGAAATAAAAAAAATCCTTGATTTCTTTATTCCAAATTGCCATTAAAAGCTTGCAAGATTAATAGAAGCCTTCTGGAGGTTATTGGCATTAATACTTAACTGAATTTAGAACACACTTTGAACAACAATATGTGTTGACTATCAGTGATGTATTTTTATGTTCCTTGAATTTCAGCATCAGTGCTCTAAGAATTCTAGTTTCCTGGACTGATGGGGTGGGATTGTGCAAAAATCTGAGTTTTGGCGGGGTTGTGAAGTTGGGTCAAGAACAGATTTTCCTGCAGCACGGTGATATTGTGTCTGCTGTGGCTCAGTTGGCAACGCTGTCACCTCGAGTCAGAAGGTTATGGGTTCAAGTCCCACCATGCTGTGCTGATGCTCCAGTACTGCACTATTGGTCAGGCTTCCAAATGTGACCATAAATTGCCCCCTCAGGTGGACATGGAAAATCCCATGCTGCTATTACGATGAAACGCACGGGGGTATCGCCCCAGTGTCGAGGCTAACATTCATCCCTCAATTCACATCACATCATTAAAAAAAGATAATTAGGTTGCTGACATATTGGTATTTGTGGGAGTTTGCTGTGTGCAAATTGGCTGTTGTGTGTTCTACCCACTGCATACAAAGAACAATACAGCACAGGAACAGGCCCTTCAGCCCTCCAAGCCTGTAACGGTCATGATACTAACCTTTGCCAAAAAGCCTTAGCACTTCATTGTGCTGTATCCCTCTATACCCATCCTATCCATGTGTTTGTCAAGATGCCTTTTAAACACCGTTAATGTATCTGCTTCCACAAACTCCCCTGAAAACGTGTTCCAGGCACTCACCACCTACTGTGTAAGAAAAAAAACTACTTGCCTTGCACATCTCCTCTAAACTTTGCCCCACAGACCTTAAACCTCTGCCCCCTGGTGACTGACCCCTCCGCCCTGGGAAAGAGTGCCTGCCCATCCACTCTATCCCTCATAATCATGTCGACCTCTATCGGGTCACCCCTCAATCTGTGTCTTTCTAATGACAACAGTCCGAGTCTATTCAACCTCTGCACATAGCTAACACAAAATTACTTGATTGATTGTAAAGTGCTTTTGCGGTGCCCTGTAAGCATGAAAAGTTTAATAGATGCAAGTCTTTTCTGCTTTCATGCTAAGTTCATAAAAACGTTGGAAATGTACAAGTTAATCGGCACCCAAAAGAGAAATGTTAATGCTTCAGGTGTGACCCTTGGCCGGTACTCTGTTTAGAAGCCTGGTTGAGAATATAAAAATTCCAATCATTTATGAGTGAGAATTTTGAGGTTTAGCCCATTATGACAGTTTAATCTCTGGACTGTGAAACATTTATGGTTTCAGTAAATGTAATACTGTAATACTGAATATATTTTTAGCAAACAAATGTATTTCTAAAAATATTTAAAGTTTTTTGTGTACTTTTTAGGGAGTTGAACAACATGGGAGTCTGGTACAGAATGGGAAGGGTTCCTCGGACTCAGGAGTTGTCAATGACAGCGACAACTACAGCCCTGACATCCTCATCGTCACCTAGTCCTGCTCCTAATCTCCCCAGGTACTGCTGTCTAAAAAATGATGGGAGGGTATTGATCAGTCATTTGTGGGAAGAATTTCCTGATTTGTGTCCTAATATGGTTGCCGTATGAATTTTCTAACACTTGTTATGGGAGCAGACAGAGTATTTCTAGTAGTTAAACCAGGTAAATGTGGGTTTTGTGCGTGTGTGTGTGTGTGTGTGTCCCCCTCTCCCCAAGTGGAAATTGAGAGTGTGCACAATTATGGACTTTGCACACACATTGCTGTGATGTTGTGGCAGAGGTGAAGGCACGAGACAGCTCAGACTCTCGTCTGCCCTGGTTTTTCTCTACTCTTGACCTTTCCCTGCCCTTTAGCTGCCGAGGGAAGTGGCATTTCCATTGAAAATATTTTGAGGACAGCCACTCAGCACGCCCATTCAACATTCAACCTGAGGTTGAATCTCGGGTCACTTGTCATTTGTGACCTGCACTGTCACATTTGTGTTCCTGTTCACTGTCATAGTGAAAGATATTGTTTGCTAAGTAACGTTCCGAGAAGATCTCTTGCAACGTTGCTCATAGTGACATTGTTCCACAGTGGGTGTGATTGCTGGTGGCCATGGAGTGTATGAGTGCTGAATCTAATCATTGAAAGGACATGAGTGATATTAGGCTTCTTCGAGACCAAGACATAAATGTTTCAAATTTTGAAAGAACCTGTTGATTTTTTTTTTAAGTCAGGACATGTGCAAGAGCCATGCTTTAATATCCAATGTGGTGGGATCATATAATATGGTGCTACTCAGCTGAGGTGCACATAAAAAACTTTAATTAGTCATGCTGTTAGATTATCAACTAATTCACTCAGCTCAAAAATTCATGGATAATCACAGTGCAGAAGGAGGCCATTCAGCCCATCAAGTCTGCACCAACTATCCACCTTAGCTGCACATCTTTGGACTGTGGGAGGAAACCGGTGTGCCCGGAGGAAGCCCACGCAGACGCGGGGAGACCATGCAAACTCCGTGCAGGCAGTCACCCAAAGTTGGAATTGAACCCGGGTCCCTGTTGTTGTGAGGCAGCAGTGTTAACCATTGTGCTACCATGCTGCCCCAAATATTGTTACGATTTTGTATGAAACTAACCCAGTTACCTTTCAAAGCACCCAGTATTTGTAGTCATTTTCTAGTGCTAGACAAGAGGAGAAGGGGGTCTTGCGCATATAAAATTCTGATAGTATCTTCAAATTGTGGTGGACTAAATGAAGTTTCGAAGGGAGGCTGTCTCAATTTGCCTTCTGAAGCCTTCTGTCTTTGACATGGATCACAGATGATCAGGAGGAGCTAAGATATTAACCGAGCAAAAACAGAAAACAAATGCCAATACTTTTATAAGGCACCATCCGAGCAGTCCCACCCGAGTCCTAGGCTTACAGATTCTTTATTTTATTTATTTTTAGATGCATTGGCAGGCCTTTCTACATTGACGTGCTCTAAAATTGCAAGTTGATATTAAATATTACTTGCATGTGAATGTTTTCACCCATTTTAAAATCCTTCAGGATGGCGGCTCAGAGCAAGTTGACAAATGTATTTGCATAATTTGATTGAATAGTTTCTGCCACTTGTCAGTTTGGGATTGATAGCATTGGGGTGCTTTAAGGGTAATTTGTTGCTTTTTTTCTGCACCAAGCGCTATTGAGCTTCCCTTCCCCCTGCCCTTAGTGTCCACTGCTCCACGAGCATCCTGCAGAGCAAGGATAATACCATCTTTTTTTCATTAACAGCATTCATATTAGACCTTTGCACTCTTAGACTTTCTCCACCACCCCCTACACCCACTTCCAATTAATAAGTGCAAGTAGCTCATTGAGATTTTTACCATTAAGATGGAAACCCCCTTTTCAAGGGGCTCTGCAGGCTTCCGCCATCCTTGTCCTGAACTTGTCTTTTTCTAATTATTTTACTCTCTCACTATCAGACTATCGCCTGCTCTCCTGACCCAATTCCCACTTAACTGTTGATCATCTAAATTCCCTCCCTTTATTTTGTTCCAGCGATGTGGGCATTACTGGCAAGGTCAGCCCACCCCCTAATGCCCTTGAGAAGTTAGTGGCGAACCCCCTACTTGAATTGCTGCATTTCACATGGTGCAGGTACTTGCACAATGCTTTGATCTGCAGTGATTTGATACAATTGAGTGGCTCACTACTGCATTTCAGATAGCAGATATGAGTCAGCCACATTGCTGTGGATCTGGACTCAATGTGCAGGTCAGATCAAGTAAGGATGGCAGATTTTCCACCCCTGAAGGTCATTAGGGACCAGATGGGTTTTATTACAATCGGGAGTTTCATGATCATTATTAATGAGACTAACCTTTCATTCCCGATGCATTAATTAATTTAATTCCTGGCCTACATAAAAGCTGCTGCAAATGGTTCCTTAAGATACTGTCTGCCTCCTTTTTCAAAACTGCTGTCATCACCCCTCCTCAAAAAGGCCACCCTTGACTCAAGTGTCCTATCAAACCATTACCTCATCTCCAACCTCTATTCAACTCCAAAGTTGTATCCCAAATCCACAACTCTTGTTTTACTCCCTCCAATCAGGTTTCCATCTCCCTCACAGCATTGAGATGGCCTGAATACAAGTCTCAAATAATATTTTCTGTAATTGTTACCCAAGGATTGTTATTCTCTTTGACCCTTCTGCAACATTTCTGTTGGCGAATCCACACCATTCTTCTCAGGCCACCCTTCTCTGTTGTCCATTTCATAGGGCTACCCTCGCTTGGCTCGACTCATCTATCCAATCGCAGCCAGAAATTCCCAAAAGATCTATTCTTTACCAACTTCCACTTTATTAGCGACAAGCTACCTACCCCGTGGCGACATCAATTAAAGGCATGAGTTTCACGTCCACATGCAAGGACCACAACGCTGCCTTTTGTCCTGACACCTCCTATATTTTCCCTATGTTGTTAGGCTGCTTGTTCTTGGATGAGCCGCAATTTCCTCCAGTTTAATATTGGGGACATCAAAGCCATGTTTTAGCTCGACAGCAACTCCATGCCCTCCTCAGCTCTCTTGCGGTTGAACTGAACTTTTGCATCCTTGACCTCCTATTTAACCCCAAGCAGTGCCAGTCTCCAAGCCTGCCGTAGCCTGTTTGCTGCTGAACTCACATCCATGCCTTGGCATTTCGCGATTCAACTCTTCCAATGCTTTCCTAACTAGCCACGCGATAAATTTAAGTTCATTCAAAACTGTGCTGCCCATACCTTATCTTGCTCACCTATCACTCCATTTCTGGTTCTGCCAATGCCTTCGTTTAAAATTGCTCACATTTTTCTTTACTTGCTCCCGTATCCCCTACAGTCCAGAAACTGTAGCTTTAGTATATTACCTTTGAGGTGCATGTCAAGGAAACTAATGATCTCGGAATACTGGCTTGCTTAACAGTTGCTGAGTCACTGTAGCTTTTTAAAAATATTGAATTAACCATTGTAGTGGTGTGAATATTATGCAGAAATTTGTGTGTCAGTTTGTGAAATCCGAAACTGGTGGTGCCGTTTTACCAATCGAAAAAGCATGGTTGTTGAGTGGTTAGATGACGTATTGGCTCCATTCGAGAGCTGCAGTGCCGGAGAGTCTTGGGCCCAGATTACTGAATTCCAGTTTCCCAGGCCATGAAGTGGTGAGTTGGTTATACCTTGCTGCCATCTGGCAGGTAAGCACGTACAACCTGGCTGGATATATACTCCTTGGCGTCCCATTTGCAGGCTTGCCTTTTGGGGCCATTTAGAGCTATTTGAAACCACAAATAAAGAAAAGGAAGATTGTAGGTTTCTAGCATTTTCCCTTTTGGTGAAGTTGTTTAATTTTGCATGTTGGTACCACTATAACCAGACTCTTGACTATCAATCAATTCAACCATTAAAATCACTACCGTTTCTGTGCAAGCTTTACATTTTTCACCTTTATATTTTCTTCACAATTTACGATTGCTAATTTGAATATGGGCAGAAGTGTGTATGATCTGAGTCATTCTTCCATAACAAACAAATGATTGGATCTCAGTCTGACTTCTTAAAAAAATTGGCATGTTTTTCTAAATAATTTAGAACTACAATTAAGAAATGCGTAGGCTTGCAAAAGTTCATTTGGAGTGGGCAGGTACATTGTGACCTTGGAGGCCATGATTTGTGAACTGATTTGCAAAATTGTGTTGTTTAAATTTTGGTTCCAAAGCAAAAATGTATCACCAAAGTCTTATTTTTGCTGCTTCAGCAGAGATTTTCAAAACCTCAGAGTAATGTTGTGGAAATGCCTGGTTCAGGCAATAATAAATTACTCTTTTTTTTTTAGAACTTTATGGTATGGAATCAAAAAATGTTAATGTCATCTGTTCTGAAGTAGGTTCACATTAAAGATTTAATGAGGTACAGATCCGTTCTGGCTGTTTCCGACTAAATGCGTGTTGCACCCCAAAGGATGAAAAAGAATTGATGGTTTTTAAGTTCCTGGTGAAATTCTACTTAGCTTTCAGTCTTGCAAAATTCCCATCATTGACTGGAGCAGAAATGTCTGTAAATGTACAGCAGGGACCAGAGGTTTGTGGTCTGTCTACTAAATGAAAAAAGGAATTAGTGAATGATTTTTTGCTGTGTGTGTAGTCACCTGGGATTGACATTGTAAACTGGGTTATTAAAGTGAAGGTGATAAAGGAGAAAATATTGATCCTTTGCCTTTGAAAGTATGCAAGGCTCTTTTGTTTGTCTGCATAGACTGTATTTCAGTACTGCTGAAAATGCCCACAACCGAGTTTTCAAATTTCCTCCTTCAGGTTGTTTATTTCCTATAGCAGTTACCAACGTTTTTATGCGAGAATATTCTGTTGCCATTTTCTCCCAGGTTGTAAAAAAGAAGTTTAGATATCAGTTTAACGATGTCTTAAATCTAATACTGACAGCATAACAGTCCAGCACATCAGCACTATTTCATTTCAGGATCTTTAAATTAATTTTCCTTTGGAAAATAAATTATATCCATACAGTTTATGAAGTCCTGGTACAGTTTGAAGTACTGGCAGAGGAACACGTGGCTAAAAAGTGACAGTCAGCACAATGTAAAAATACTGTAAAAGTACTCAAGGGTCAAAATAATTTGGCAGCTCACACTGAGGTTTGGCTGGATCTGGGGTTATCACAGAAACGGTGCAAAGTCAGTATATCTGAGGCATATTCTCTGTGGAGCTGTACCTGAGGGTTAAGAGTCTGTACATCTGCTGTGACATTCCTGGGTGTTCGTTGTTTGGGTGGTGGCTGAGCTGCGGGAGGTGCCTGAATGGGCTCCAAATTGCCAGGTATTTACATAATTCCAGGTGGAGCCATAGAATCATAGAATTTACAGTGCCAAAGGAGTCCATTTGGCCCATTGAGTGTGCACCGGCCCTTGGAAAGAGCACCCTATTAATCCTCCACCCTATCCCCGTAATCCAGTAACTCCACCTAACCTTTTGGACACTGAGGGTCAATTTAGCATGGCCAATCCACCTAATTTGCACATCTTTGGACCGTGGGAGGAAACCGGAGCACGTGGAGGAAACCCACGCAGACATGGGGAGGAAGTGCAAACTTCACCCAAAGAATTGAACCTGGGTCCCTGGAGCTGTGAGGCAGCCCTGTGCCACCGTGCTTCCCTAACAAATGTTTGTTTCAATGCTGCAGGATTTGTGCGACATATTGTACTTTCCAAAATGTACAGTGAATGTGGATTTGCTCCAAACTTTCAGAAAGGAGCTTGATACTGTGTGATGATAAATTTCAGGTATGTTGCTTATATATACCACGCAAGGTTTCAAACTTAAGTCTGTCAAGCTCGAAGGACACTTAGTTGCAATACAAAAAATCTTTTACCTGTTCACGACCAGTGCCTCAAGGCTTACAACAAAACAAATAGAGTATTAGAATCTATGACCAGGGTGATCCAGAACAAAATACAAAACCCAATGTTATCCTTGTATCAGATTTTTGCCATTGTCTAGGAAATGGACCCCTGACATGGTGGATGATATGCAAGCCTTGGAAAATGTTCCGAGAAGGACCACTAGATTGATTCCCAGTTGAAATTTCTTTAGTTAACCATGATAAATTGGAGACCTGGCTCTTTTTACTCTACCAAATCCATCAGACCCTGGTGAAATTGAGTTCTTTAAAATCATGAAGGGACTGTACAGTGTGCATGTGGATGGACTATTTTAATTAGATAGGCAGTGGATAACCTGAGGTTGAGTGGCTATGCTAGACATCAAGGTGTGTTTCATTTTGTTTTTGTTTGCAGAGGGTCATTAACCTTTCCAGCTCGTGCAGTGAATGTGGATATGCTCCAAACTTTCAGAAAGAAGTTGGACAAGTTCCTGGTTTTGTACAAAAATATGGTGGGATGTTGGGTGATGTGTCTTTGGTTACTGTGGCCTCCGAAATTCCTTTGTTTTCATAGATTTCATAGAATTTACAGTGCAGAAGGAGGCCATTCGGCCCATCGAGTCTGCACCGGCTCCTGGAAAGAGCACCCTACCCAAGGTTAACACCTCCACCCTATCCCCATAACCCAGTAACCCCACCCAACACTAAGGGCAATTTTTGACGCTAAGGGCAATTTATCATGGCCAATCCACCTAACCTGCCCATCTTTGGACTGTGGGAGGAAACCGGAGCACCCGGAGGAAACCCACGCACACACTGGGAGGATGTGCAGACTCCGCACAGACAGTGACCCAAGCCGGAATCGAACCTGGGACCCTGGAGCTGTGAAGCGATTGTGCTATCCACAATGTTACCGTGCTAGTTTAATGAAGGGGTCAGAGAAAGATTTCCCAGGCTTTTCTCCCCCGAGAGGCTTCTTTGTTCATCTAAATCAGCGATGGGCAACCTAGGCTGGTGAGTGGGCCGCATGAGTGGCCGTCCTTCATCTCGGTGGGCAGCAAGATTGAAATTGAATATTTCACAACAATTAGTAGAAAATGTTTAATCAGTCGTATATTAATATGAACTGCCATCAACTTCAAATTGCTGAAACAAAAGAAATGTTTACACTTTGGACACAGAGGGTATGCTTGACTCTCTCAGTCAATCCTGCCCATGGCAACCCTGCACATGGGCAGTGGTCAAGAACATGTTGCCTGGGCTGCACTCAGAATCCAGATGGGTCACATGTGGCCGTCGAGCTGCAGGTTGGCCACAGCTAATCTGTATTTTGCTCCTAGTAGGATATCCTGGCTGCTGGTTGATGGAAAGCTTTTGGGAATGCAATGCACAGTTGCACGATGACTGCATGGGGCGAAGCAGCTGGTTTTATTTCCTATTTGTCAATTTTTATGTTCTTATGTAAAACAAATTGAATTATTCCAAAATTTACCAATCTGTCGAAAATTTCTGCATTAACAACCATTTGGGACCTGCAGAAGTAAACCGTAATGTTGTATAATCAATTGTCTGCTGCTCAATTTAAGCTTTGCCTTCTGTGTGGCCCATTGAGGACCTCTAGTGGCAGAAGGCTAACATCTGAATCTGTATTACCAGTTGTTTGATGCGAACAGATCCCAATCGATTAACTTCACAACCTGCTTTCCATTGTGATCTCAGTTCATGAGAAGATTTGATAAGTTCATGTGGGTATCCTTTTGATGTTTTTGGATGCCTCTGGGGATTTTGATGATTTCACATAGTGGTAGAGTACTGCACAGTTCACTTCAGTAGGATTTACTACCGTTGTACATTAAAACCACATTTTTCTTGACTGGATTTAGCAAAATCAGCAAGTTATGCTTAAAATTGCTACATTTTTAATTGCTGATTCAAAGAGTAATTCCAGTCCAACATACATGAATCATAGCTAAATCTTAACAGTTTTGTGAGGAAACCAAAGGTAGTTTTATGGGATTTATATTTGTGTTGGTAGACATTAGAATTAGTTTGAAGTGTGTTGCATTTAATGTTTCCGTGTCTTGAAGGTTAAGACCTATAGTTAGATTCATACTGGACAACGGTGTTTGTATGTGTGGGGATTGGATTCAATTCCAAGTGATTCTATTGTGCTTGTAGAGGGCAATGGCACGAAGAGTAAATAAACCAGCTGTGGTTGCTTAGCAACTGGAGCTTTGTAAGGTCACAAAGCTTTTAAAATTTTAGTTTAACTAATTTGATAGGTTGTGAGGGAGAAGCCAGTTCTCAGAGCTCTGCTAGAAGCAGTTGGTTTTAGAAGGCTAAAGAGGGAGCACCTGTCACAGCCTTGCTAGAAGAAAAGCCATACTATGGATCAATGGTATAGAAAGCGCAAGTCGCAAAATCTGAAGTCCAGCTACTTAAAGAAACTAGAGAAATTAATAGAAATTTCCAAGAAGCCTACAGTTAATGGAACAGATTACTGTTCAGTAAAGTCACAGACAGATGAAAAGGCATTGTATTATGAGTGGCCAGAAAGATATCTGCAGTAGTGCTCAGATTTGTGAGAAATTACTATAGTTTGGGAGGCATTAATTGAAATAATTATGGAACTAGATGGCTGCACCTCAAGAGTTTGTGTAAAGTCAAGGTAAACCTGAAGGGAGAGCTATAAAACATGAAGTGAAACCTTGATGGAAAAGGGGAGTAAAAACATAATTAAAAATAATGTTTGAAAGTGTAACTTCTGAAAGCAAAATTTGAAATCCCTCGCGTGGAAGCTGGAGTTCAGTGAGAAAAGGAGTATCCCAGTATGAGAATCATCTGGGGAGATTTTGAGGAGAAATTCACAGACATTCACTTGAATTAAGAGAGTAGTGTGTCTTACCACAGTCATCTTGTCTACTTAAAAGGGACTTTGTGTGTTAATGAGACCAGTGTAGTTTTTAAGATGTACTTTATAATCCATGTTAATCTTAAAACCATGTTTAATTGTTAAGCTAAAGAGAGAGTAAAGGAGTATTATATTATAATCCAATTTTTTCATGTTTAATAAATGTTTTTTCTTGTTGTTAAAACTAATTAGCGGCATTGTGACACTATCCCTCGACATTTTATTTGAAAAAAGTTACGGTCTTTTGAACCAAGGTACTATTCTGGGATCTTCCCGTCCATTTATAATATCTACTGTGATCATAACAAGTTTGTTTTGCCACAGGATGCCAAAATTATAGCTGAAGTGAAATGAATGCTGCTAAAATTTTAAGATTGTCTTAATGTAGATATACTTATGACTCGAAGCTTAGTTTTTCTGTTAAGATATGAGCTGTCTTCCACCTCTGTTATTGGAACAACAGTGAAGAATTAATAGTCTGGTATTTTCAGTCCCATCGGATTTTAAAATAATTTTGTTTGCTGCAGTCAAGCAAATGTTCCCATAACCATGCTCTTACAAAGTGGAAGTAGCACCGTTGCCATACACAAGGATAATCAAACCCCAAATGCAGCGATCTGCAAATACATTTTTTTCTCCAATTAAGGAGCAGGTTATCGCAGTCAATCCACCTAGCCTGCACATCTTTGGACTGTGGGAGGAAACCGGAGAGCCTGGAGGAAACCCATGCAGTCATGGGGAGAAAGTGCAAACTCCACACAGGCAGTCACCCGAGGCCAGAATTGAAACCGGATCCCTGGAGCTGTGAGACAGTAGTGCTAACCACTGTGCCACCAACAAATACATTTAGTGTAATCATGTACTGCTCCACGGGATGATCTGAAGATGGCAAATGATGTACAGCAAAGTGGAATTTCACAGACTAAATCAACAAATATGTTAAATGATAATTTAAAGCTCAATTATCAGCATATATTAGAAGTACTGTAAACATAATGCATATCATTGAGTCTGGAATGAGTCAGCTGCAACTTCATGACCTTTGATTTGCCTTTGAGTTTAAAATTGTTACATTAAGCAATTTATGATTCGTGTCCTGTAGCATAATGATTTTGAGAAACAAATAATGATCAGAGTTCAGACCGAGCATGTTTAGCTTTAGAGGGGCGTACAGCACAGCTTCTCTAGAATGAAAGTACGACTACAGAGGTTAAATGGTGACCACCACCTGCAGGTTCCCCTTCATTTCACATATTTTCCTGACTTGGGACTGTTTCTTCGCTGCCGCTGGGTCATAATCCTGGCGCTTCCTTCCTAACAATGGTTATATCTTCACCACCAAGAGTTGGAGCAGTTCAGGAAGCTGGCTCACACTACCTTGTCAACGACAATAAATGCTGGTCTCGTTGGCGATGCTCACATCTGAAAAATTAAAATAACACTTTACATAGGCTAGTCTTGTATTCCCTTGGCTGTAGGAGATTGAGGATGATCTGATTGCCATATTTAAGATGATTAAATTAGTTGATAGGATGGTTGGACTGAAGCCTTTTCTTCTGGTGGAGACGACCACAACAAGCGGGACATATCTTTCAAGTTAGAGAAAGTTCTCCTTGGGATTATGCCAGGGAGCATTATTTCACACAACACCCTTAAAATCTGTGGCTCGGTCAGTTGAACATTTCAGAAGGGATTGATAGATTTTTGTTTGGCAAGGAATTAAGGGTGAATGGAGATGACGTGCTGATCGGCTGTGATCTAATTGAATGAAGGACCAGACTCGAGGTGCTGAATGACCTACCCCCAAGTCCTTTATTATGAATTCAATGCTTTTCATCCTCATGCTCGTTCACCCTCGAGCAAGACTGGTTTCTCGTGGAACTGTTTAAGTAGCTACTTTCGAAAGAAATCTCATCCTTTTTCAAACTCTATAATCAGTATTTCTGTTAACTACTTGGGGTAGAAATTCCCAGACACACATTTATAAAGTGTCTAATTAACAATGTGAAACAGGTGACAGGTGCCACAAATACAGTCCTGAAGATCCATGATCAATTTGCATATCTGTGTCAAACTTGCATATCTTCAGAATGGGGAAAACCAGTTATTTTTCAATCAAAAGAACAGCGTTGTTAATTAATTGAAGAAAATTAGTCAAATGTATTCTTTAGATCAAAGACAGAATTTGAGTTTCCGGTAAATGAAACCAGCAATTCATTTTTACTGTGCTCAATTGTTAGATCCATAACGTGAGAGTTGAGTGTAAGAATTGTTTTGTAGGATTTGAATTGATGTGAGTCCTCTTGTGCTTTTGAAGTCTTCCTGAATAAAACAGTAAAAAAAAATTGGCCATTTAAAAAATAATTCTTCATTTGTCGCACAAAGTCCGTGTAACAGATTTTGCTTTCTTAATGAAATTTTGCACTTCATTCCCGTGCAAAGAAATTCATAAAGGTGTAGCATTTCACTTGTGGTCTTCACGGTAACCCGAAAGCTTCAATTTATACCTGAGGTTTCAGATAACTGCCACAAATTATTTAGGTATCTGTATCTCAAGAAATTTAAAATAGTGATGTAACTTCTGTCTATTCAGTTGTCTATCAGGTGGACTTGAAAGCAGTAGGACAGTTTCCCCTCAAGTCTGACTCTGGCCAGTCAAGCTGGCATTAATAGATTGAAAACTCTGCCAATAGTTATCGGGAAGTGTGATAGGAAATGTTGCAAATGCACCAGGGCAGTCCACTTCTGTAGAGAGAACAGATGAGGTCGCATTTGAGGTATGGGCCGCTTTGCCAGAACTGAGGATGGATCCACACCTGAATCGCTGCCTCGTTTGTTCTCTTTTCAGGTGTTGACTGACTTTTTTTGGGGACTCCGCGTTTTCTGCTTTTCTTTAGCAATATAAGTGTTAACATATTGGAGACAAATAAGGGCACAACAGTTATATACAACTGCGTTGTCTTTGGGCCTGGTTGGCCATTCAGTGCAATATCTAGCCATATCCAGAATGTAAATTCCACCTTGATAAAGACATTAAGCCATAGTCATGCACTTTCCGCTCAGCCCTTTTGGATTAAACACACACACACACACACACACACACACACACACACACACCCCAACCTTCCGACGATCAAGGATGAGCTTTAACACAGCAGTTCATGATCTGTATTACATTGATGCCTTGGTGGGCTATGAACCCACATCTTCTTACTCTATGCCTCAGTGCAATCAGGCATCAACTAATTGCATCACCAGATCATCTGCTTTTAAGATCAGAGGTTTGCTTTTCCTATGTGGGGAAAATTGAAACAAAATCACCCTATCTTTGCAAAGAAATAGTGTTGCATTTTCACCAGCAGCAGTATTTTTCCATTTGGGGGAAAACCTTTATTCCCCTAAACAACCTTCATAGCTGAAGGGACAGAGATCATTTCCTCCCTTACCAGTCTTGCTTTTAAAGCAGTCCATTCAGTGGTAATTATTTGTATCAATTGGGTTTACTCGTATTTGCCTTTGATTCAACTTAAGTTCAGATGTTCCATTGAATTAACTTGCTGATACCCCTGTCTGCTTTCCTCCAATCTATATTGGAGCACAAAATGTGTTCAGGCTCCAAATAGTCACCTTTTTGAAAACTTTTCCGTTCAGTGATTTAAAATGCAATATTAGTCTCCTTTCTTTGACTATGCTGGACTAAGCCTGATACTTGAGATTTTGTCATTTTGGTTTCCTGCATCAGTTCATCCACAAATCGAACCTCATATGGGGAAGGAGAGCACAGAATTGTAAAGCACAGCTAATGGGTTTACAAAGTCTTGGCTATGCCCATTTCTAAACCAGGTTAAAGTCCAACAGGTTTGTTTCAAACACGAGCTTTCGGAGCGCAGCTCCTTCACCTGAGGAAGGAGCTGCGCTCCGAAAGCTCGTGTTTGAAACAAACCTGGTGGACTTTAACCTGGTGTTGTAAGACTTCTTACTGTGCTCACCCCAGTCCAACGCCGGCATCTCCACATCATGGCCCATTTCTAAACAAAGACGGTATTTACTAAGTTTTGTCCTTTTTTGATGATGGGACTTTCTTGGCTTTGGATCCAAATTTTGATTGTGGAAGCCTCCTGCTCCCTTTTGTGTACTGCATTCTGCCATTTCTGACAATTCTGTTGCATTTCAAAAATGATTGTTAATGTGGTGATAAGATTCTTTGTTTACATCAGCAATAATGTACGACTATGAAGCAAGACAGGACTTCAAAGGTTTTTGTATCTATCGCCACTGACTGGCGATGTCTGGGGATTGCAAACAACTAAGGCAGTCAAAGCTTGTTCATCTCACAATTTTGTGAATGATAACACTTTTGTCTTTTTATCCTTCAGAAAACATGGACTGAAAAATGCAATGACTGATGAAGGTTTGTGGTAAAAGGTTTCGAAAATAATTATAGTCTGCAGCATTATGGGCAGCATAGTGGCAAAGTGGTTAGCACTGCTGACTCACAGTGCCAGGGACCTAGATTCGATTCTGGCCTTGGGTGACTGTGTGGAGTTTGCACTTTCTCCCATGTCTGCGTGGGTTCCCCGGGTGCTCCAGCTTCTTCCCACAGTCCAAAGATGTGCAGGCTAGGTAGATTGGCCCTGCTAAAATGCCCTATGGTGTCCAAAAGGTTAGGTGGTGTTACTGGGTTAGGAGGATAGGGTGGGGGTGTGGACCTAGGTATGGTGCTCTTTCAGAGTGAAGACTCGATGGACCGAATGGCCTACCTCTGCACTGTAGAGATTCTATGAATACAAGTTCTATTTCACCATTTGCATCAATAGTATTTTATATTATCCTTACATATCTAGTGCAAGAGATCCCCCCTCTTAATATGAAAGCAAAAGATCTGAAATTGCATGTTGCAACATGCCATATAATTCCTTTTTTCCCCTTCGCTCACGCCCCCAACCTTTATGCATAAACGTCAAAGAACTCGGTGACTAAGATTTTTGAACGTACTTTTATAATTTGTCTCCTGTTTTCTGATCAAAGGTTAAAGAATTCAGAAAGGTTATTCTTTCTGCATTATGAAAGAATTTTCAGTGAAATCTTATTTGGCTTTGAAAATAATTCAGTTTACTTGCAACAGAATCTTTAGTTCATATTGGTTTTAGTTCATATACTTTGAGATTCGACTCTTGAACTTCGTGACCACTACAGTACTATAATCAAGCAGCAGGTTTCTTTTAATTAGATATGCAAATATTTTAAAAAATAAATTTAGAGTACTCTATTCTTTTTTTCCCCCAATTAAGGGGCAATTTAGCGTGGCCAAATCACCCATCAAGCGCACCTTTTGGGTTGTGGGGGTGAGACCCAAGCAGACACGGGAAGAATATGCAAACTCCACACGGACAGTGATCGGGGCCAGGATCGAACCCAGGTCCTTGGTGCTGTGAGGCAGCAGTGCTAACCACTGCGCCACCGTGCCGCCCAGGTATGCAGATCTTAACTAGCCAGCCAAATATAAGGGAAGTACAAATCCAGGTGCCTGGATAATTTCGATAGTTGCAAACTAAATTAATCAGTTGATGTTATAACTGAATGGGAAGATCCCAGATAGGAACCCTGGCTTAAAAATCCCTAACTTTTACTTTATTTTGAATAAAACATGGAGGAAGAGAGTCACAAGACCACTAATTAGTTAAAATTCAGTCCCAGCCACCGATTTGAGAGATTTGGTTTGGTATACCCGACTTGTCTTTGGGTGACTTTCAACGACAGCGGCTGTTAATTTGATGCATCAGAGGATGCAAATACGTTTGTTAAGAAGCACAGACTGGGGGTGAACTGATGTGCTTAAGGGCTTTAATGTTTGCTGTTTGTTCATTGTTAAGTTCATCTGTATTTGTACTTTTTGTTTGATTTTTTATAATGTGGGGTTGTGACTGGGCTTGTTCTTTTTCTGGGCGAAGTTGGGGTTTGTATATTGTACTGTTGGAGTTTATTGGGCGAGGGGGTTCGGGTGTTGATTTTCCACTATTGTGCATTAAAGTGGCCATTTCTGCAGCTAATATGTTGACAGACCCAGGTGGAAGTTATGTAATCGTCAGTGGGGTCATTGCAGGCATGTCGGTGGTGCTGGTCATTGTGTACACACCGAATTGGGATGACACGGCATTAATTAATCAGATGTTGCCGTTTGTCCCAGATCTTGATTCGCATCAGCTAATTATGGGGGGGGGGGGGGGGCTTCAATTGTGTTTTGGACCCTCGGTTGAGTCCCAAGTCTCTTGAGTCCACCACGGCATCAAAGAAATTATTGGTGTTCATGGAGCAGATGGAGGGCGGGCAGGTCCGTGAAGATTTAGGTTTCAGTAAGTGAACCCCCCCCCCCCCAAAGTCCACCGGGTTTACTCCCGGATTGGTGGCTTTGTGGTCGGTAGGTCTCTTTCTGGGGTGAGGGGGCAGGATAGTCGTCGATCGTTATCGCAGATCAGTTTCCGCATTTTGTGGAACTCGTGTTGCAGTCTGGCTGCTCTCAGCAACTCCCCGTGGACCCAGCATGGCTCGCGGATAAGAGATTTTGTGAGCATGTATTCTCTGCCATTGGGGAGTACTTTGAGTTCAACAGGAATTAGACGGCCTTGCCTTCCACGCTCTGGGAAGCCCTGAAGGTGGTTATTAGGGGGGAGATAATCTCTTATAAAGCCTATAGGGATAAACATGAGAAGATGGAGAGACACAGGCTGGTGGACTCCATTCTCGAGGTAGACTAACAATACTTGCTCACCCCGACACCGGAGTTATTGATGGACAGAAAGAAATTGCGAATGGATTTTGAGTTGTTGCCAATGGGTAAGGTAGTGAACCAGCTACGGTGCTCGAGGGGGACTTTGAGAATGGGGAGAAGGCCAGTCGTCTGTTGGCGCACCAGCTGAGATAACAGGCTGCCTCCTTGGAGACAGTTCAGGTTAGGGACTCGGGTGGCGGTTTGGTTTGGTGCATGTTAATGAGGTGTTTGAGGCCTTCTACTGTGGGCGGTACGAATTGGGGGCCCCAGAGGAAGTATCATCGATTAAGCAATTTTTGGATGGGTTGACGTTGCCGGCGATGGAGCAGGAGAGATGGTAGGAGTTGGAGATGCTGATAGGGCCGGAGAAAAACATGAGCTGTATTTGGTTAATGCAGACGGCAAAGCACCGCTTCTGGATGGGTTCCGCATTGAATTTTACAAATAGATTGTGGATCAGTTGGTCCCACTCCTGCTGGATATGTTTAATTATTAGTGTCCTCGGGGGATGTTGCCGGCCACACTGTCGCAGGCAATGATTTCTTGGATCCTGAAGAAGGACAAAGATCCCATGGAATGTGAATCGTATCAGCCTATTTTTGTAAAACGCTATAAGTGTTGGCAATGTATTTGGAGCCCTGCCTACCTGGGGTGATTTCAGAGGAGCGGGCTGGATTTGTTAAGGGCCGACAGTTGTCGGCCAACATTAAGCGATTGCTATATATTATGTTGCCGCACTCCTCGGGGACCGAGCCAGAGGTGATTTATTTCGGTGGATGAGGATCAGACGTTGTTTGGGTTGAATGGGGGTATCTCTTTGAGATCCTTCGATGGTTTGGCTTCGAGTCAAAATTAATTTCATGGATTAGGCTTTTCTACAGGGCCCCACTGTAAGTGTGTGTACTAATGCTCTGAGCTCGAGTTATTTCCAACTTTTGTTTTCTTTCGCTGTCGAGCCGCTAGCCATTGCATGGAGATCGTCTACCAGATGGAGGGGGCTAGAGCATGGGCGGAGGGATAATAGGGTGTCCTTGAATGCGAACAATTTGTTACTATATATCATGGGCCCACTCTCCAATGTGGGGAGATAATGGAGTAACTCAGGAAGTTTGGTTCCTTTCGGGTTACAAACTGAATCTGAGCAAGAGTGAATATTTTCCGGTGAATCCCCTGTGGAGGGGAACTGATCTGGGAGGCTGCCATTTCTTCAGGACAGGATCAGCTTCCAGTATCTGGGAATCCAGGCGGCCCAAGACTGGGCCTCGTTCCATCAAAAAGTTTAAGGTTGGTTTGAAAAGGTTGGATGCCATCCCTCTGACCTTGGCAGGAAGGGGACAAATGGTGAAGATGAATATTATCCAGATGTGTTTTTTTTGTTGTTGCAATGTCTCCCAGTCTTTCTTTCCAAGGCTTTTGTAGGGTTAATAAATTGAATCTACTTTTGCTTGGGTGGTAAGACTTCTTGGGTTCGTAGGACTTTTTGCAAAGGGATATCTAATCTGTTTGAGCAGCAAAAATTGATAAAGTGCGGGGGTTGTTCATGGATCCGGACTCTCTCTGGTGGCTGATTGAGGAGGTTTCATGCATATAGTCGTTTCCGGGGCCCTGGTTACTGCAACATTCCCGTTCTCCCCTGCTAAATTCTCTTTCAACCCGGTGTGATGACTGCTTTGAGGATTTGGGAATCTGTTTAGGCAACATGTTAAACTGGGTTACATGCCACTGCTGGCTCCAGTTTGCAGGAACCATTGGTTTCTGCCGCCTTGCTGAGTTTATTGTTCCGGCCTTCAAAGAGGGAGGAGTTTGAGAGGGTTAGGGACATATTTCTGCAAGGTAAGTTTGCCAGCCGAGACGAGTTGTTAGAGAATTCCAGCTCCCAAGAGGAAATGTGTTCAGCTACTGTCGGCTGTGCAATCTTTTGCACAAGGAGCTTCCGTCATTCCCTCTGGCACCGTCGCCTTCGCATATCGACAGGGTCCTGTCCAAGGCCGAGTTACAGGAGGGTAAGATTTTGGATGTCTATGGGTAGATGTTGGCAATGGAGTGGGCAGATGTTGGCGATGGAGCAGGCAGGTGCTGATGATGGAGCAAGCATCGTTGGAGGAAGTGGGAGGGTGAGCTGTGTTTGGTCTTGGGTGAGGGTGGTGGTGAAGTGAGGCTCTTCACGGGGTCAACTTCACCTCGTGCAAGGTTACGCCGGATCCAGTTCAAGGTGGTGACTTGGGCACCTGACTAGTGCGTGTATGAGTGGGTTTATCTCGGGTATAGAAAATAGATGTGAGCGGTGCTGTAGGGGGCTGACAAATCACAGGCACATTTTTTAGTCTTGCTTCAAGCTTATTAGTTTCTGGGTCTCCTTTTTTGACAGTGTCAGGGACTTTGGGAGTTCAGCTGAATTTGTGCCTGTTGGTGGCCATTTTTGGAGTTTTGGACTCGCCGGTGCTGCAGGCGAAGACGAGGGCTATTCTTCGTCTGGCTAATAGCCTGGAGGCGAGTTCTGCTTGTGTGGAGGAGCCCCGTGCTGCCTAAGACCAGCTTGGCTGGGGAACCTGATTGAATTTTGCACCTTGAGAAAATCAAGTATACCATGAGGGAATCAGTGGAAGGGTTCTAACTCGATGTGGCAGCCCTTCATCTCTTTTTTTTTCAGGGAATTGTTTACCATCAGCTGTTATTGGGGGGGGGGTTGGCTTTTATTTTTATTAATGTTTTGCTTTCTTTATGAGCAGGGATTGGGTGGGTGTACTTGTATAATGTGGGTTGGGATTTGCTGTATTGTTTGTTGTAATGAAAATCTTGAATAAAATATTTTTTTTAAAAAGGGAACAGCAAATAGTCTTTTTAGTGTTTTGGAGCTTGTAAGCAATGACTGGGCCGCCGTGTGGTTCCTTCAAGTGCTTTTTAAAAAAAATCTTTTTCTTGCCCTCTGTGTCTGTCAATATTGTCTTTTCCTCTTGTGAAAGTTCTGAAGGCATTAATATGCTAGATTATGTTTCCGTGGATGACTTGTTAAAGCTTTGTAACTCGATCGTGGGACCTGGCAGTGTACATCTGGTTGATAGACTTCCTAACCACACAGTCACTTTCACAAGTAGCTACACGCTTATTTTGAGAACACAGCTCTGCAGATTGGTCCTCAAGGAGGACAAAAAACAGCAAGCTCATAGGACCATCTGCATCTTCCCCATGGTCCTTTTGAAGGATCACAGCATCCTGACTTGGGCATAGACCACCTGTCTATCATCAGTGCTATGCAAACATCTTAAAATTCCCTTGCTCGCATACCTGTGGAAGTACTACCAGCAGAAGGACTGGAGCATTCAAGAAGGCCCTTGGGGCATTTAGATTTGGGCAATAAATGGAGCCTTGCTAATGTCATCCAGATCTCAAGAGCAAATAGAAATATTCCAAGGCGGAAAGTGATTACCTGATTTTGGATGCTTTGCCAGCTTCTATTAGAGAGCAAATTTAAATGCTCTGGCCAACCTGGGACAATATCAATAACGATGTATATTTATGCAGCACCAAAGTGGTTCGTTCACCTGAGTAAGGAGCAGTGCTCCGAAAGCTAGTGTTTGAAACAAACCTGTTGGACTTTAACCTGGTGTTGCAAGACTTCTCAAAGTGGTTCATGAACGTTATAAAAGAAAGCATGACACCAAGCCACATAAGAAGTTATTGGGACATGAGATCAAAGCTTGGTTGAAGAGATAGGCTTTAAGTAATTGAAGGCAGAAAATAAGGTACAGTAGTGAAGGAAGAATATTCCAGAGCTTGGAGCTTCGACAGCCACCATTGGTGGAGCGATTTATAATTGGGGTTGCTCAGGGGCCAGAATTAGAGGAGGACTGATATCTCGATGGGGCTGGAGGAGATTGCTGGAGGGAGGAGGTTGAGGCTGGGAAGGGATTTGAAAACCAATTCTAAAATCAAGACATTACTTGACTGGGAACCAATGTAGATTGGTGAGGATATAGATGACAGTTTGCAGGATTCGGTGCGAGTTAAGGCACGGGCAACAGTTTTGGATGACGTGAAGTTAGTTTCTGTGCCCCTGCCTGTATAAACTGGTCTGTCCCTATTTGCACAGTCTGCTATTCGCACCATTGCCGACAGTCAATGGCTACACGTTAAATGTTAACTAATTGGCTGTGAAATGCTCTGGGGTATTTTGATGAGAAATTGAAGAACAAATGCAATTTTTCCCCGTTTTCTTTGATGGATGCTATCCAAAATATCTGAGAGTCTGAGGCGGCTTGAAAAAATTTCTAGTTTTGTTGCTCTCAACGATGAAAATGAAAATCACTTATTGTCACGAGTAGACTTCAATGAAGTTACTGTGAAAAGCCCCTAGTCTCCACATTCCGGCGGCGCCTGTCCAGGGAGGCTGGTATGGGAATCGAACTGTGCTGCTGGCCGGCTTGGTCTGCTTTAAGAGCCAGCGATTTAGCCCAGTGAGCTAAACCAGCCCCTGTAATCTGAACTCTTCACTTATTTTTTTAATGTGGAAATAATACGGTCCTTGAAGCATCTATCATTATTTTCAGACAATGTTTGTCAATCCGATGTAAGCACTGCTTGGCTAAATTTGAATAAATGAAAATGACTGAAGTTCATCAATTTTATTTGCACATTTGGTTAGAACAAAAATCTTGACGTCGTATGTCATTTTTTACATTATGCAACATGTTTTTATGACTTGGTTTGTGCTGTGTCTTAAATTGTTTTGGTGAAAGTTTTAAAGAATAATTAAAGAATGCAAGTCTTTACTGAACTGCACGTATGGTCTAAAGCACAGGTGTGGAAAGAAGTCCATTGCCTCCTGTTTGCCGCTCCACTGTTGTCTGTTTTTGCCACATTTCCACTTATATGCACACAATGACCTCAACAATAACTACCTCTGTGGAAGCTGTCTGGCTTCGACTGATTCTGGTCTAGCTGTGAAATACTCTGTGTAGTTGCTTTCAAATTATTATTCCGAATGCTATTCGAGACAGCTATATATATATATATATATATATATATATATAGTACTTGGTGATGCACTCAACATGCAGCTGTCCAAAGGTAAAAGGAAGTTCATGGTTAAATTTCACAATCCTAAAGATTCAAAGTTAAATGTAAATCTTCAGCAACATATTTTTCTGTAATACTGGAGAAGTATTTCCAAAGTACTTTTTGACTCTTTTATACACGATCATGAAAATGTTTCAATTTCAGAACATCCAGAAATTGGTGCCTCTGCAGTTTGCTGTTGCTAGTTTCGGTGGATTCTCTTTCAGGAAAAGGCATTGATGTCTTCTGAAAAGTAGCTTTATTTTTTTTCATAGAATTTACAGAGCAGAAGGAGGCCATTCGGCCCATCGAGTCTGCACCGGCTCTTGGAAAGAGCACCCTACCCAAGGTCAACACCTCCACCCTATCCCATAACCCAGTAACCCCACCCAACACTAAGAGCAATTTTGCACACTAAGGGCAATTTATCCTGGCCAATCCACCTAACCTGCACATCTTTGGACTGTGGGAGGAAACCGGAGCACCCGGAGGAAACCCATGCACACACGGGGAGAATGTGCAGACTCCGCACAGACAGTGACCCAAGTAGGAATCGAACCTGGGACCCTGGAGCTGTGAAGCAATTGTGCTATCCACAATGCTACTGTGCTGCCCATTTTAGATAACTCAGAGTATTCTGAATCAAGTAGAACTTTGAAGTTCTGTTTTGAAAGCTTCCAGTAGTATAGGGCTGAAGGGGAAATGCATTTTACTGAATTCCCGCATTGTTCTGATTGCCACTTATGAGTCTGTCTTAGTTCTGCCCTTACTTTTTATGCTTTCAAACTGTGGGTAAGTGGCAATCTGGGAACAAACTTACAGTATAAAATTTGTTTGTCAGTGACTACTTGAAGTTGTCTCCAGTGACATGAATGCTGCCTACAGCTTCTTGTTCATTTTGATGATGTCGCTGGAGAGGAACAGTAGATTGTATACAGCATGCCTGCTGCAAGGTTGCCTCGATACAGCGGGTTGAAAGCATAAAACTCAGAAATACTGTTTGTGAGCAGATAACATTTTTGTTCACGTTCAGTGCTATTGACAATCCAGAAAAATGAACTTCCTTTTAATAAAAATGGTCAAGATGATGCCAATGGTCTGCTTGGAAATTGTCTGCAAACCAGCAGGTAACTAAGGTGGAACTGTGGCAGAAAAATGTTTTTGTAAACGTTGACATTTCTGAGTTCTCCATGTTTTATGGCTTGTTTCTATTGCCATCTTTATGGCCACTTGATTGTACAGAACTTGAATATTGCTGAAAGAAAGAGACATGCTGTCAAAGCTTTTTATCTTGCACTCATCAGAACAGGTACCAGAATGCCAACATTCCAACCAATCTTCTCTCATGCAGCAATTCTTGGTGCTCAATTTGAATTTTGGTAGTTTTGCATCTGTCCTGATGAGTACAAGATTAAAAGCTTCAGCTGCATGGCTCCTTTGCCAGTAATTGCCATCATTCTGAGACATAGTTTCGGAGTGCTGCAGGAACTACCCATTGGTGATATTGGATAGATTTGAATTGACATGCAACATGTTTAAAAAGCACTGCATTTTTTTGTGTGCTTGCAATCAGTTTAGCTACTGATTGCCCTGTGGCTGGAGAGGGGGGGGGGGGTTGCTAGAAAACATGGCAGCAAATAATTGTTTTTTATGGGAGCGTTGCTTATGTTACTGAATATGCAACTCAAGAGCTTGTGTTTTACAACCCTGCTATGGGAAGCTGCAAAAATTAATCAAATTAATTTGTGGGCAAACACCAAGAAAATGACCATGAAACCATGTTTATGTGGTTGTGTGGTTGCCAGAACAGAGTGCAGTTCTCCAGATATGGTCCGACCAAGACTATACAACTGAAGCACCGCTTTCTTGCCTTTGTATTCCAACTTTCTTTAGATGAAGGCAAATGTTCTCTTTGATTGTTTTTGTACCTGCTGACCACCTTTTATTTCTATAACATTTTCTATTGAGAACCTGAACAGCGTGGTCCTGAAAGTTCCCAGGTTTGATTCCCTGATCTGTTTTGAGTTAGCTCATTTAGTTGGGGTGGTGATAGGAGCACTCTTATTGGTTTCCAGAAAGGTGAAATTGGCCACAATTCCTACTTCTGGTTTCAGTCCAGGAACCCTTGCCTTATATGATTTGGGCAGCATGGTAGCACACGTGGCTAGCACTGTGGCTTCGCAGTGCCAGGGTCCCAGATTGGATTCCCTGTTGGGTGACTGTGCGGAGTCTGCACGTTCTCCCCGTGTCTGCGTGGGTTTCCTCCAGGTGCTCCGGTTTCCTCCCACAGTTCAAAGACGTGCAGGTTAGGTGGATTGACCATGATAAATTGCCCTTGGTGTCCAAAAAAGTTAGGAGGGGTTATTGGATTATGGGGATAGGGTGGAAGTGAGGGCTTAAGTGGGTTGGTGCAGACTCGATGGGCCGAATGGCCTCCTTCTGCACTGTATGTTCTTTGTATCTATGTATGTCCATCTGTGAACACTTATGAATGGAGCATCTGACCCGCAGATGCTTGCTGTTCAGATTTATACATGGTTAATGGCCACCTTGGCTTTTGCGTAGCGTCTTTCATGACCTCAGTGTGTCTGTGAGCGCTTCACAGTCACTCTTGTTTTACCTCCACCTGAGAGGACAGGCGCGGCTAACAGTCTTAAAGTCGATTCTGAAAAATGACATCTCTGATCATGCAGAAAAGCCAGCCTCGATATTCCAACCTTGAACCCACAAACGTTTCACTTTAGTGATAGCTCTACCACAGAGCCAAAGCTGACAACCTGCAACCATTAAGCCATATCCCAACAAAGAATGATATTTCTTGAAGATTTGCTAATATTGCAAGAAAAAAGCTAAATTAAGTGCTTCAGAAACATTATTTAAAAAAAACAAACAAATTTAGAGTACCCAATTCTGTCTTTCCAATTAAGGGAACCTGCACATCTTTTTGGGTTGTGGGGGTGAGACCCACGCAGACACGGGAAGAATGTGCAAAGTCCACATGGACCGACCTGTGGCCAGGATCGAACCTGGTACCTCGGTGCCCTGAGGCAGAGTGCCAACCACTGCATCACCATGCTGCCCCTCAGAAACGTTTTAAATTGGAAATCTTTCTGTTTGATCTTTTCTTCATTCTTTTCTTTCCCATTCTCTTTTTGAAAAAAGTTGATTAAATCATTTGGTGCATTTTTCTTAAAATTAAGTATTTTAGTTATATTTCTTATCCAGTAATTCCTGGATCTTACTGTGGATTTTTGTAGGGTTGATTCGTGAGCTGCCAAATCTGTTCTATTCTTCAGCCGAGAACCATAGAAAAGTTACAGCACAGAAAGGTCATTTGGCCCATTTTGTCCATGCCAGCCCGAGGGCACACAGATGCTGTTTCTAATCCCACCTTCCTGCACCCAGTTCATGGCCCTGTAGCTTACAGCCCTCAAGGTGCAGATCCAGATACTTTTAAAAAGAGTTTGGGGTCTCTGCCTTCACCAGCAACTCAAGCAGTGAATTCCAGACTTCACTACCTTCTGCCTCTTCCTCAGAGCACCCGGAGGGAACCCACGCAGACACAGGGAGATCATGCAGACTCCGCATGTCGCTTCCACACCTTCCTCCACTCTGTTTTATTTGTTCATCGGACGTGGTGTCTAGATTTGGCAGCACCACTCTTATTCTTGAAGGGGACATGTCTACTTTGTCCATTTAGGATCTCACTTTTTAGAGCTTCCCACTAGATATTACAATATAATAATCTTTATTGTCACAAGTAGGCTGGCATTAACACTGCAATGAAGTTACTGTTAAAAGCCACTAGTCATCACATTCTGGCGCCTTCGGGTACCCAGGGGGAGAATTCAGGATGTCCAATTCACCCAACAGCATGTCTTTTGGGACTTGTGGGAGGAAACCGGAACACCCGGAGGGAACCCACACAGACACAGGGAGATCATGCGGACTCCGCACAGACAGTGACCCAAGCTGGGAATTGAACCTGGGACCCTGGCGCTGTGAAGCAACTGTGCTAACCACTGTGTTGCCATGTTGCCCTGTTTCCACTGATTTATCCTTTAGCAGTGCTGGCCAGTCCACCTCATTCCTGCAAAATTTACTGTCCCCCAGCTCAAAATTTTTACTCCTGCTTTATCTTTGTCCTTTTACATGGTAATGCTCAATTTGAGCTGCGATCATTATCTCCGATATGGTCGCCAACTGTCACAACACCCAGATGATATCTCCGACTATAATTTTCCTCTTGTTCGTGCAGGCAAAAATTTGCCTACGTATTTGATTTTCTATCTCCCTCTCACTATTAGGGGTCTGTACTATATTCCCAGTATGTGGAGATGCCGGCGTTGGACTGGGGTGAGCACAGTAAGAAGTCTTACAACACAGGTTAAAGTCCAACATGTTTGTTTCAAACACTAGCTTTCGGAGCACTGCTCCTTCCTCAGGTGAATGAAGAGGTTTGTTCCAGAAACATATATATAGACAAATTCAAAGATGCCAGACAATGCTTGGAATTCGAGCATTTGCAGGTAATTGAATCTTTACAGATCCAGAGATAGGGGTAACCCCAGGTTAAAGAGGTGTGAATTGTCTGAATGGAAAGGAAAGGATGTTCCGAAGCGTGGTGCATTGGCGAGACCATGCAGACGCTGCGACAACGAATGAACGGACATCGCGCGGCAATCACCAGGCAGGAATGTTCCCTTCCAGTCGGGGACCACTACAGCATTCAAGGGCATTCAGCCTCTGATCTCCGGGTAAGCGTTCTCCAAGGCGGCCTTCAGGACGTGTGACAACGCAGAATCGCTGAGCAGAAACTTATAGCCAAGTTCCGCACACGTGAGTACGGCCTCAACCGGGACCTTGGATTCATGTCGCATTACATTCATCCCCCACCATCTGGCCTGGGCTTGCGAAATCCTACCAACTGTCCTGGCTTGGGACAATTCACACCTCTTTAACCTGGGGTTACCCTTATCTCTGGATCTGTAAAGATTCAATTACCTGCAAATGCTCACATTCAAAGCATTGTCAGGCATCTTTGAATTTGTCTATATATTTGTTTCTGGAACAAATCTCTTCATTCACCTGAGGAAGGAGCGGTGCTCCGAAAGCTAGTGTTTGAAACAAACATGTTGGACTTTAACCTGGTGGTGTAAGACTTCTTACTGTGCATATTCCCAGTAGTGTGACTCCCCCATTTTTTGTTTCTAATTTCAACCGATAAAGCCTTGTTGCTGACCTGTTTAGTATATCGTCCCTTGTCACAGCTGGAATTGATTCTTTAACCATTAGTGCTACTCCTTTTTGTTTTATCTCCCACCCTATCATGTCTGAAGACTATAACCAGGGGTATTGAGTGCCAATTTTACCCCTCCTTTAGCCAGGTTTTTGTTAGAACATCCTGCTGCCATATGTCCTTAACTCATCTACCTTGTTTGTAATACTCCTTGCATTGAAGTATAAACAATTTGAACCCACCATTTTTCCTTGCTAGGTACTTTTTAAACTTTGCTTCTCCTGTAATTCCAAGTCCATCACTACACCTTCTACATCGCTAGCTAATGTTCTACCTCCATTTTCCTGATCTGAATTTGACCTATCCGATCCCACTCCTGAGATCCTCATTCCCCTGCTACACTAGTTTCAGTACTCCCCAGCAGGACTAGCAAAACCCCCACAATAGCATTGGTCCCAGCTCTGCCCGGGTGCAACCTGTCCGCTTTGTACAGGTCCTACCTTCCCCAGAACTGGTCCCAGTGCCCCAAGAATCTGAATCCCTCCTGGCTACATCATCTCTCCAACCATGTATTCATCTGATCTTATTCCTGCTCGCTTTTGCGCGTGGAACTGAGAGTAATCCTGAAATTACTACATTTGATGTCCTGGATTTTAATTTATCTCTAATTTCCTGTACTCTGCTTGCAGGTCCTCATCCGTTAGTTTACCTATGTCGTTGGTACCAATGTGTATGTACCATGACCACTTGCTGTTCACCTTCCCTCCTCAGAATGCCCTGCAGCCTTTCTGTGACATCCCAGATCCTGGCAGCAGGGAGGCAACATTCCATCCTTGATTCATGTTTGCGGCCACAGAGGTGTTTATCATAGAACATAGAACATAGAACAGTACAGCACAGAACAGGCCCTTTGGCCCTCAATGTTGTGCCGAGCCATGATCACCCTACTCAAACCCACGTATCCACCCTATACCCGTAACCCAACAACACCCCCTTAACCTTACTTTCATTAGGACACTACGGGCAATTTAGCATGGCCAATCCACCTAACCCGCACATCTTTGGACTGTGGGAGGAAACCGGAGCACCCGGAGGAAACCCACGCACACAGGGGGAGGACGTGCAGACTCCACACAGACAGTGACCCAGCCGGGAATCGAACCTGGGACCCTGGAGCTGTGAAGCATTTATGCTAACCACCATGCTACCCTGCTGCCCCTTACTATTGAATTCCCTATCAATATTGCCCTGCCACGCGCTTTTCTCCCACCCATCTGAAGAGCAGAGCCACCACAGTGCCGTGAACTTGGCTGCTGCTTTCCCCTGAGAGGCCATTCCCCCCCTCCTCCCCAACAGTATCCAAAGCGGTATATCTGTTTGCAAGGAGGATGACCACAGAGTCTTTTATTGTTCTTGATGGCCATCCATTCCCTTTCTGCTCATGCAATCCTCACCTGTGATATGACCACCTTGCTAAACATGCTATCCAGGAGTTCCTTCGCACCGCACGTGGATGCTCCACAGTGAGTCCATCCGCAGCTCCGAAATCCAGTTAGCTAGAAATTGAATTTGGGCATACCTTCTGCACACATGGTCCAGCGTCCCTCATTTCCCACTTTGTGCAGGAGGAGCATATCACGGGTCTGAAGTCTCCTGCCATGATGTTCCTCTCGATTAAGCTAGTTACTCTCTGAAACAAAAATTAGGTTAGCTAGGGATCTTATTTATGTTAGCCTTGTTTCTTACCAAGCACTTCTGTTATAATTGCACAGTACTATTCTATATATTTTTTGTCCCTGCCTTAGCGTTAAGCAATGGGTTAGTTTGAAAGATTGAAAATATTCACCGGGATTTACTCACTAATCAGCTGCTTTTGTCCCATGACACTTTCTGAACCGGCGTTTGTATTTATCCATCTCTCTCTCCTCCCAGTTCCTCTCGCTCTTTTTAAACTCCTGGGTCCCCGCGCACTCTTTTTAAACTCCCCTTTTTTTCTCGCACTCTTTTTAAACTCCCGGCTTCTCTTGCTCTTTTTAAATTCCCGGCTCCTCTCTCATTCTTTTTGTAAACATCCGGCTCCTCTCGTGCCTTTTTTTTTGTTGGAACCAGAACTTTGAAAATTGACATGGTCTGCCATCGATGCAAGCGAATCTAGTTTTTATACAAATTTTGTCGATCAGAATACAGTCCAGCTAATGCTGGATAAGTTGCTGTGTGCGCAGGACTGGCAAAATACTGATGAAATCTTTTATATAGCTCATCAAATATTAACTTGGTTACTAAGTTTAACTCTATTACCCAATTGACTGATTCTTGATCAAATCTTTTTTTTTTCATAATGCCTCGCAACACTGTACAGTTTCTAATTTTTTTCCCGTGTTGATGGCCCCTTTTTCTCCTTTGAAATACAAGATTGATTTTATGCGAAAAGATTATGAAAATCATAATCACTGTATTTTTCATCAATTTTGAAAAAGCAGTGCCAGTGTTCTGATATTTCCTGAGTGTCAGATAAATGTCATTGTTCCTATCTTCTTTAGATTGGAAACTTTGTGTGAAATGGTAGTGCTTGAGATAGTATTTAGCTCAGTCATAATTGCATGATGGGAATGCAAATGAGATTTATTAGTTTAATGCTTTCACTGTCTCCATGGTTATGGAGTAACAGTGTTGAGAATGTGTCACATTGCATCCGTGAATTTAGTAAGAGTGTCAAAACATGGCTTCAATTAGTTCCCTCTAATTATGGCTCTGGAGATCTTGTAACAGTATAGATTCTTATTAAGAAACACTTATGGTGATATTTTGTGGATAAACAAGAAAAAAATAACTTTGTTGTTTAAAAAAAAATCTAAAATTAAGTAACCTATATAAAGAAAAAAAATGTCCAAGTTATAAATGGAAAGTGAAAGGGAAACAGAAAATGCTGAAAATACACAGCAGGTTCATTAGCATTTACAAAGAGGGAAGATGAGCTAATGCTTCAGGTATAGATTTTGATTAGAGGAGTCTAAACTTAGAACATGAATACATATTTTGCACAGTTCTGTTGTTATTTCTGATCCCGTGCAATTTCAGGACAATAGGGAAAGAACAACCAGTGGGAATAATTGGGATCTTTCAAAGTGGCAACACAGGTACTATGGACTAATGGCCTCTTTTGTATTGAATAATTTGATGTTTTTTTAGTGTCAGCAAATGTGTGTTATATATTTTGTGTTTTAAGTTTTGATTTAAATTCTTGCAAGAAATTTTGCCAAAGTTTAACATAGCTTTTATGAGAGTTCAATGAATTTTAAGCCAAACTTGTGTTTGGAAAAATGTGCTTGTTGTTTCATTTTCATAAACAAGAAATAAGTCAATACACAAATTCTTAACTGTAAGGGAGATGTGCAATAAAATAGTGAGGAAGAACAAGTTTTAAGCTATTAATTTGCACCAGAATTTACATGTCTGTGCATTTGTAATATTTTAATTGCCTTCCATGCACAATTTATGCAACAATCGATTTTGCATGGAAGGAAATGGGATTTCTGAGTGGTCATGTTTTGAGTTCTTGAAGCTGTTAAATGTTGGTAAGTGGGTGCATATCTTGAATGGTGCAAAGGGAATAATGTGCTTTGAGACCAATATAAATACATTTCGCGTTGGTGACATCAAATGTAAAGCAGTGGATATCACTGACTGTTACAACCCAGTGGGATTTCATTTCTGGCATGATGAATACTTGACTTTAACCAAGTTTGGCAGCCAACAGGCTTTTTATTTTTTAATGCGAACTGCTATTTTGTTTTGTGGTATGGTTGAGTTCACAGTCCTAGAGGCTATTGACCTGTTCAAGCATTAATGTCTAATCATAATTTTGAACCACTTACAGTTTTAAACAGCAAAGGTTCATTGCTAACACGTGGCAGACCATGAAATCGGCATTAGCAGTGAAAATATGAACAATTAGTTTTAGTTGCACCTGCCATAATGGCATTTCTCCCAGTAGAATAACCTTAGTGTCCAGGGTTTAACTTGAACAGCTAAGTAGCAACTGATTTTAAAAGTTGATAAGCGCAATAGATCAGGATTTCACTAAAGCCCAAATCTTCCGAACAGGGACGGGACCCCTATTTCTGACAAAAAGTCCCATTTACCTTCTTCCAATTCTTTTCTGGGCAATCTTCCAATGGAAGTTCTTCCAAACTCATTCAGCGCAGGAAACCTTGGGAGACAAATGAGGAGGGATTCTGTGCAGAAGCTACATCCCCTTTTTTATGGCACTAGCTGCCATATTCTAGTAAATAAAGGGTTAAAATGTCGCAAAGCTGCTTTGAAAACCTATGCAGCGAAGGTTAAGATGAGTAAGCAGGTCGGATGGGTGAGGTAAATGTAGTGAGGGATAGGGTGGCAGGTGAGTGAGGTGGCAGGGTGAGGCCGTTGGTCCGGGGGGGTGAGTGAGTGGGGGGGGGGGGGGGGGGGGGCAGTGGTCAGTTGCATAGCTACCCAGGAGTTAGACTTGGATGCTTCTGTCTAATATTTCCTGAATATTTATTCGGGCAAGTAAGTTTTAACCATCCAAAGTCTCTGACTCTAACTGAGGGGTTGGAGACTTTCTTGGAAGTGTCCATACTTCCTGGGCATTTCCCATGGAGTCACCACATTGGGACTTTAAAGGGGTTTGATGATCTGGAGACTGGAAGAACCAAGTCTAGGTTTTCCAATATACAGGTAGAGTTTCCAGCCCCGACAGTGATATAAAATGGAAAATTAGCTTGATTAAAACAAGCTGATACATTGTAATTGTACTTTCGCAATCATTTTAATTTGAACCTTTTTGGGTTAATTTGGGAGATAATTTCATGGTATGAATTTTCAAATTATTTTTTATCTTTAATTTTTTTTAATGATGGTACATAGGGATTTATTTCTGAGTGTAGTTTATCCAGGAAGTGCTTTATGTTTGCCCGGACCAGTGATTTTGTATGCAGACTCTCCCTGCAGTCAGTCTGAGTGATGGGGTTGGTTCTAGTTCACTTTAACAGTCTTCAGACTTGCAGACCAAAGTGCAATGCAAAGGATTAATTTGAAATACTGAGCCTACCATTAAAGGGAATTATGTCACAGCATCCCGATCCATAACTGTCATAACTTCGTGATCCACAAATGCATGTGCTTTTCTGTTGAGTGTTGCAGTTTGTGGAGTTGTTGCAACCCCTTGGCTTGCTCCCAATCTAACTAGTTTTAAACACAGTAAGTGAACCTGCTGACAACAGTGTCAATTTGGAGGTCGACCGTAACCCTAACTTAATCTAGCACTAACCTCACCTATTTGTAGAAGGTGTAAATAGATTGTGTTGACACACATGACCATCGTTTTTTTTTAAAATCAGAGCGTCTAAATAATTTGTAAAATTGCTTGTGATTTAAATATCCAACATGTATAAACTCCAAAAGTAGGGATAATGATTTATTGGTTTACTGAGCTTCAGATTTATTAGTAGATTGTGTGAAGATGGTCTGCAGTTTCCCTTCTAAATTGTTTTCTTGAGTTGACTGAATATGTACTCTTCTATTTTTAAACTGCTGTAATCAGAAGTATCTTACTACTCTATCTGCACATTGTTCGCAGTTAGAGAGCTAATCACTTCCCTATTTTCCCTTCAGCCTATTATGTAATATGCTAATTAAGCCCTCACTGGAGTAGCAGTTGAGGGGTTAAACCCTGTAATTATTCAAATCTTTCAGGCTTTTCTCCCAGTTTGTGATAATTTGATGAGGAAGTTCACTGTAATTAAATATTCAAATTATGAATAAGTGTCAATATGGCTTCCTATAGCTTGGGAATGATGATTAATTGTATTCAAAACTCTAGTGGCTGCTCTAATCTGAGGCAAACCGTTGCTGTTGATTATTTCTGTGCAATGCTTGCCATGTTTTTTGTTTTAGAATTTAGACTGGTAATTGATTTGCCATATGTTGCTCAAGTGCAGGTATTTAGAAGATGTGTATTCAAAGAACTCTGGGAATTTTTAATTGTAATGTTCATTTTTTTGTGGCAGGCAATTCTTTTTTTTTCTCTACATCCTGAATTGGAATCCTCACTTGGCACATAAAAGGCTCTAGCGGTTGAATTATTGTTATATGCCTACGTTAAAGACTGCTTCAGGTGTGTATGTGGATTAGATGTAGGGTTGCATCATAATGGCAATTTTGTATCTGGTTCTAGAGGTGGCTCCATGATTCAGGAGTTTAGGTCCAGATCTGTATTCCAAATCCACGAATGACAACTTGACAATGCTTCCAGAAGGCCATCATATACCGATTTCACATCAGTCGGTGTATGACTGGCACAGTTTGGTGTGGAGCTGAGTTTTAAATGCTCACTGGACCACTGGACCTTTTGATTTTTACAATGTTAATTTTTAGCCCTCGTTGTGATTGAGCACATTCCGCTCATGAACTTGTTAAAAGTTACAAAGTAGCCACGGAAGGAAGTTGTGTGCGCCTACTGCTTTGATGCAGTAGATAGCAAAAGGCCTCCGTTGGCAATGTTAGTCAGGCCTGGTCTAAAGAGTATGGATTTTGATTTAACTCTTTCCAGTTGAGGGTCGGGAGGGTTGAAGGAGTGAGTTGGTGAGTGGGGGAGGCAAGCGGGAGGGTTGGGAGAGTGGGGCGGGGGTGGGGGCGAGCTGCTCGCAGTAGGATTGGGAGGCGGGAAGTGGTGAGCAGGTGCTCAGTAAAGTTAGTCAAGGGACTTGTGACCCAGTTAGATTCAAAGCAGTGAAAAGGTTTATGATGTAAAAATTACAGATCAAGAATATAGCCCACCCGTGTTATATGTTTTCTTGTGGATAGGTGACGTTCGTTTAGCGTGTTTTTTTTACGGACACGTTAGGGATAGCCGTATTTAAAATCTTGATAAGATTCCTATTTTCAAGGAGACCAGAAACAAATTCTGATCGCATCTGCAGGCTTTCTATATTCTGCCAAAATTGATCACTGCTAAATAATGGACTCATACTTATTAGTAATTAATGAACAAAACAATTTCAGAACAGTTCGGCCCTTGTGTGACTGTCTAGTTGGCTTTTAATAACATTCTTGAGTCTGGACCAGGAGGGAGGCTTGGGTTTGAGCCCAAAAATGGTAGTCTGACTTCATAATCTAAGCTGACATTCCACGGCTGCACTGAGGGAATGATACATTGTTGGTGGCACTGTCTTTGGATGAAACATTAGAATGGAGTCCTTGTGTACCTATTCTGACAGTCCCATTGAACATTAACAGTCTTGTACTATTTGAAGTATTGCATTGTGTCGGCCCACCCTCCTATGTTGCTACATTAACCAGTATCACCAACAACATATGGAGTGATTGATTGTCTGTTGGTGTTTGTGGTATCTCTTTCTGCACACAAAATAGATATTCTGCTTCTCTCCTATATGCCATGCTCCTTCAGAGTATTTCAGCGACAGAGAACTGCTTTCAAGCGAGGCCGATGTGATAAGATGCTATGTGAATGCAAGTCATCAATCAAGAAAACACTTGCTTTTTCTAACCGTTTAGCCAGGTGTAACAAGGGCAAAGTAGTGGCTTGTAGTCAAATCAATTGGAATGTCCTTGCTATCCTTGTAGTGATGTTGCTGGTGTAGGTTGGGGTACAGTGTATGCATGCAGATACAGTTGCTTGAAGGGAATGCATTGATGAATTTGTGAAATCATTGGTACGATGTCTTGAAAAACGCTGAGCACAGTAGTTTAGAGATTTCTTTTTACAAATGTGAATTGTAACATGGGAGAAACTTTAAACCATGCAATGTTAGGGTTAAGTATTGATCATTATGGGCCTGTTTGTGGTGTAGAATAATGATGATCTTTATTAATCTCACAAGTAGGCTTACATTGACACTGCAGTGAAGTTACTGTGAAAACCCCCGAGTCGGCGCACTCCTGCGCCCATTTGGATACACTGAGGAAGAATTCAGAATGTCCAATTCACATGACAAGCAGGTCTTTCGGGGCTTGTGGGAGGAAACCGGAGGACCCGTAGGAAATCCATGCAGACACGGGGAGAACGTGCAGACTCGCCCAGACAGTGACCCAAGCTGGGAATTTAACCTGGGTCCCGGGCACTATGAAGCAACAGTGCTAACCACTGCGCTACCGTGCCGCCCTTCTAGGAATATAAGAATTGTCAAACAGGAGGTGTCAATGAGATTTTTCTGTTAACTTAGCAACACTATTTATGGATCAATGCTTTTTAGGTAACTTCCACATAAGTGATACAATTCCTTTTTTAAAAACAAATTAGCACACTTTTTTGACTCCTCCACAAATCTGCCCTGCAAATGTGGGATAATATAAAATTTCTATGGAAAACATGACATTTATATTGAGCTTTTATATTGTGTCTTTCACAACCACAGGATGTTCCTAAGTGCTTTGCAGCTAATTAAATATTTTTACAATGTAATCATGGTTGTAATGTATGAAACATGGAAGCCGGAACCACCCAAACTATTATGAGATAAATAACCAGGTAACGTGTTTTATTGATGTTGCTGGAGGGAAAAATATTGCTGAGGGCACCAGGAGAAGTCCTGTTTTATGGGAAATACCATGGGATTTTTTTTTTTAAAACCTTCAGTCACCAGACAATGTCTTGGTTTAACATCTCAACCCAAAAGGCAGCACTCCCAACAGTGCAGCACTCCCTCAGGTCTGCAGGAAGTGTCAATCTAGTTTATGTGGTCAAATCTCTGGAGCGGCCCTTGAACTCAGGACCTCCTGACTTCAGAGGTGAGAATGCCACCAAGGTCGCAGCTCATTTCAAATGGGTGTAAACTGAAAATGTCATTTTATGTACATGTATTAAAAAAAAATACGGAGAACTTGCTTTTCAAAAGGGCCGATCAAGTGGATTTTGTTTTGAAATGCTGTTGGTTTGCAGTTTCCATGAAAGAAGACATGTTTAAAGTCATCACATTTGTCAACTATGCCGGCTTTTGGTCTCCAAGCAATTTACTATCTTAAAAACTGGAACAAGCCTTTCACAGAGATGATAATGGAAGAGAAATGTTCATTAAAACCAGCAATTGCTCTTGTGAGATTGATGCCAGCTTTTTAAAATTGACAACCGACCTGTGCACAGTCTTGGACCAGGGAAGTTTAAATTAATAGGATGGTGGAAACCTAAGACATACAATATAGTGTGATGCACATCATTGGGAAAAGCAAACAAATTGTTCATGAGAATTAGCTGCGACTTTTCAAAATGGTGTGTTTTTTTTAAGGATTATTTGTGAATTATATTTTAACAAGAATACATAGCTTCAGTTTGAAAATAAAGGTTGCCCATGTGGTTCCTTTGAAGAATTTGAGTAGATAGTCCCAGTAAAAAATGTATGTTTTCTGCTCATTTTCGCAAACTTAAGCAGATTTCTAAACTTGGTTTACATTGATTCTTGAATCTCAGTTTTTGAATTGTAATGAGTTTCATCGATGTTCTATAGATATTACGTATTGAAGACTGAAAAGAAATGCTGCTTTTTAAGTGTCATAATGGCAGATCGGGCTGTGTTTTTTAAGCAAATTAGCTTTTAGGATGTAAAGCTAACTTTCAACTGAACATTACCTGTGAATTTGGTTTGGACATTTTATTTAAATCCAGCTCTCATGGAGTGAAAACACCAAACTAAATATATAAAAAACTTACTTCACTGCACAACTGTCTTTAACTCATGAATTTAACTCGAGTGAGAGAAAGATGTATTCTGTGGTAGCATTATGCTGGAGTTGGCAGAAATGAAGGTGGATGATCCTTTGAATGTGGAGCTTGGTGGTGGAAAGTGAGGACAAGGGGGACCCTGTCCTGATTCTGGGAAGGAGGCTTGAGGGCAGAGATGTGGGAAATGGGTCTAACCCAGCTGAGTGCCCTGTCAACCACTGGTTTGGAGGAAACCTTGGTTAAGGAAAATGCAGGCATGTCAGAAGCACCATTTTTGAAGTTGGCATCACCACAGCAGATGCAACGAAGGCAGTGAAACTGGGTGAATAGAGTAGAGTCTTACAGGAAGCAGGCTATGAGGAGCTGTAGTTGAGGTAACTTGAGAGTTATGGGTTTGTAATCAATATTGTTGGTCAGTCTATCACTGCAAATGAAGACAGAAGTCACAGAAGGGAAGAGTAGTCGGAGATGGACCATGTGAAGGTGAGAGAGGGGTGGTAATTGGAAGCAAAGTTGATAATTTTTTCCAAGTCCACGCAAGAGCATGAAGCACCACCAGTACAGTCATTGATATAATGGAAAAAAATTTGTGGGAGCAGGCCGAATAGGACTGGACCATGGAATTTTTCACACATTCCACAAAAAGACAAGCATGACTGGAGTCTATGTTGGCACACATGCCATGCCTTTTATTTGAAAGAAGTGAGAAAAGTTAACGGATAACTTATTTAGTGACCGAACAAGTTCAGCTAGGTGAAGGAGAGTGCTGGAGGATGGGAATTCTTCGGGCCTCCACTCAAGAAAGAAGCAGAGAGCCCTCAAACCCTCCATGGTTGGGGATGGATGTGAAGAGGAGGCAGGACCAGGCAACTGGAAATCGTTGATATGGCATAGGGTATCAGAGGAATCACAAATGTAGGTGGGAAGAGACTGGTCGAGGGGAAAGACGATGGAATCAAGATGGGAAGAAATTAGTTCTGCGAGGCAGGAACAGTCTGATTTGATGGGTCGATCAAGGCATGTCCTGTTTGTGGATTTTGGGAAAGTGGTAGAAGTGGGCTTTGTGGGGTTGGGGGACTACGAGGTTGGAGGCTGTGGAGGGAAGATCCCCAGAGGCGATGAGGTCAATGACCATCGTGGAAACAATGGCTTTAAATAGTGCCTTTCATGACCTCTGGACACACCAAGGTGTTTTCACAGGCAATTAAGTGCTTTTAGAATGTAGTCACTGTTCAGATATGGCAGCCAATTTGCACACGGCATCCCACAAACAGCAATAATATAAATAACCAAATAATCTGGTTTAGTGTTGATGATAGACAGTGAGCTAAAGATTTGCCAGAACAAACTCTCTCACCTTTGATTAGGATCATGGATTATTTATATCCACTTGGGAAAGCATGTTGGAATTTGGTTTAATGACTCATCTGAAAAATGGGAGCTCTGACAGTACCACAACCTCTTAGTACTGTGCTAAAATATTGGCCTGGTGACTAATTTCAAGAGCAAATAATCTGATACACTGCTCTTACACATTTCAGGTTTCTATTAGTACTATTTTCGGTCCATTAGCAGTTACCAAGACGTAATTATTTTGTTGATTTCAATTTAACAACAAAACAAAATGGCCAGGAAGACTGTAATTTGAAATCTTCTATTTTGATGGGAAATATGATTTTGTCTTGCTCCAGGCACATATCCCTGACACTTCCTGCTAGTTTCCGAGGTAAGATGCACGGCACCAGACCTGACTTTGAACATCAGACCTCCAACCTATACGCCATATCAGGTGAGTGTTCCAGTATGTGAGAATCCAGCACCAGAAGTGTTTCTCTTTCAGGTTAAGCACTATTATATGCCATATTAGTATCTCTTATTTGTGAAAGTACTGTTTTTAATTATGCAGTTTGACCAATTCCTCTGAACAAGAAATAATCTTGCAATACAATTAGGTGGCCACAGTAGCCAGGTGCCATAAAGTCAACTGAAGACATTAATGCAATGCAAATAATATCCAGCGGCTTTCTTTTCAAAATAGCTTAGCCTTTTAACCTCCAAAAGTGCTTCAGGGGAGTTTTTATTTTATACAATCTATTCCCATTTCCAGGGAACATTTGTCTAGATGAAATTAAGGAGACTCTTGGCAAGATATTTTATTGAGTACAATCCTCTCCCTTATTTTCAGAACATTCCTTATTAATGCCTTGCTGTCTGCATCACTATTTTAAAATTTCTAGTTGTAAAGCAATTGATTGTTTTACATATCTATTTCTCTTTTTTTTTTAAACAAGTTTGTTTTTCGTAGCAAGTTCACAAACCAATAATGAAGTTTAAGAAGAAACTGTAAGGAATTGCTTCATTTTAATAAGACTAACAAGTGAGTGAGCTCTGAATTACAAGGCTTATTTTTTGATTACTCAGGGCTGCCCCAAGGGTGAAGTGTTCAGTGTATGACTAGTTGAGTTGTTTAAAAGTGGAGGTGCACAAAAATTCAGCTCAATATCCTGATCTTTGGACATTAGCTGGTTAGATGTACTGACCACTGACTATTGTTTGAACCAACTTTTATTCCAAGTTAACAAATGCTATCAAAAATTGAAGCAGAGCTGCATAGTGCTGTGGTATTTCAAGCATTAGCTTTGGCACTCTTAAAAATCTTTTATGATGGAAATAGAGTAACATTTTGGGGAAAAGCTGACCCAATAAACAGCATTGTGCTTTTAATCCTATTAAGTGGCACAATCCTTTTCACTTTCAATTGGGGGGGGGGGGGGGGGGGGTGTTAATAGCCAAAGCTTTGGGGAGGTGGGGGCTGTTAATAGCCCAAACTGTAAATGAACACATTTACCATTAATCATATGTTTTATGTTTGTTGCTGTGATGGTGTTGACAGGTGGGCAGGTTTACACTTGGAAAAAAAACATGTGGGTGCTGTCAGGCATCCGGAAGCAGGGTTGTTGGGATTGATGAATTGCCTGCTCCCTTGATTAAGCCTTCAGCCACTCGCAACAGCAAAACCAGGAACAGGATTTCGAATAGAATGTGTCAAATTCATTTGGTTCTGGGTTGTTGCAGATGTTGCAGCTTGTGTCATGTATTAACAAAATGTGAATTCTGACACTTCTCCTGTTGGTGTATTATTTGCTTATTGGCATTCATGGTGGAAAATATTGAAACCTTGGATCTTTGATATCATTCTTGATTCAAGCTGTGCATAAGATCTTGTAGTTATTTCAAGACCTACTTTTAAAAATGTGTGTTATTTTCTGCTCGCATTATTTTTAGTCCCTGTTCTTTTAGCACCAGGTATGTACGATAACTTTTTATAATTAAGATGATTGGTAAAACCGTCCCTCTTTGAGCAAACTTAAAACACTCCAGTTTTTTGTAGAGGCATCATAAATTAATAAATTTCTGTCTTGTCAGAGCTAGCTAGTTAGTGTTTAGCTAGTGGAATAAAGTTGTGAGGTATCTGGTACGTGTGTGCAGTGTTTATTCTGTTAGACTTGAATTAGAGGTACAGCAAGTGAATACAGGCTCCTCTGCTGGAACCATCAGTCTTGACAGTCCCAGCTAAAATTTATTGAGATGAACTGTTCAGTTTTTTTGGTTCCAATATGCTCCTTTTGCAAAGCCCATTCCAGACTGTGTATTAAAGTCTCACATTGTACCATTGCACCTCACCAATTGATGAAAACCTTGCTATTTATTGACGTCTGGCTACCCCAGCGGATATCTAAAACCTTGCTGTCCGACTCCCTCTTGTTCATGCTGTTTGCTGAGTAACAGTTGCAACGCTGCACGATGCCAACTAAAAAGATCGTTTTGGGAACGAAAGAGACAAGTGAGGTTAAAAAGCGAGCATGGGGAGGCAATGGAAGAGAAATGAAGAAATAAAAATTGATCATGGAAAGAAAGCCGTGAAGTGGGACACGATGACAAACAAAGTGAACGGCAGCAGCAAATCAGAAGTGGAGCACTGAGAGAAAAATTGAGCGAGGGGGAGAAGCAAAAGACAGGAACAGGGAGATTTCCTTTTGCAGTTACCATTGAATGTTGCCAGATAAAGGGGAGAGAGGCTTGGTCCATTCCACAAAGGTTTTGAGAATCAATGAATCGGATAGTTGTGTTCCAATTCATTATATAAAATGCCAGTTACTTTGAGACAACATGAACAAAGGCAAGATTTCACAAGCTCTGACCTCAGTTTGTCGTTGGGTTTAGTTTATGCCGGCTTTTACCTCTGAGAGTGGCAAGACCTTTCATTCTTGATGCATTATCCGCCATGGCTGATTCTAAGTGGAGAGTGACACAAATAAAGTTGTTGAAATGACCATGCTTCGACAGGCTAACGTACAGAGTCGCAGATAATTTCTTCAATGTAGCCGTATTCCTAGACCATGCCTTCTTCCCTGAAATTGTTATCAGCAGTAAAAGTAGATTTTCCTCAATTCTGCTTTACATCTCTCAGTGGGCCTAGGTTGTTACTTCAGGAAACCTTTTCCCGCTGTCATTCAGACCATGCCCCCTGCTATCTTGTTCCAACTGTAGTTCTGCAGTGCGAAGGATATTTGCATGACCAATCGGTGTGCAGCTCCTTAATTTACTTCTAAATCAAAAAAAGCTTATATTTTGGGAATGCAGATAAAATGTAAACTCTATTTTAAAAAGATGAACCATTATGATGGCACAATAATTTGAAGCACTAGTACAAGTGCCACAGGTATACAGATTCCGTGCCCATTATTGTTCTGATCTCATAGTGAGTCAATATTCTAAGTGAAAGGTGCGTTTATTGTGGAGTACAGTCATCTCTAGCCCAGATGACTATCGCAAGTTTGGAAGTTTAGGCAGTTGTTCTTTTCAAAGGTAACATATGGTTAGTTAAGTAGATAAGCTGACAATGCTGTCTATAATACACTTTAAATTCTCTTAGCATGCTTCTTACCAATGGGTTGTTGATCAGATATCTCTGCATAAACTGCACTGTTTCAGCAGTTTTCACAAAGAAAATCCTCTCGCTATCCTACTGTTCAGCTGATAGATTCATATATATATTTTTAGAGCTGTGTCTTTAACAAATTGGCATATATTGAGCTCAACTCAGCAGTACAGAAGTTTATGTGTGTAATTTTGGGAGATTTTACAATACAGAACGCATTTCTTAATAAATTCCTGAGCAATAATGCTTTAATGTCTAGTATTGATGGAGTATGAGACAGCTGTTATAGTTATTGGTTGTAAAAAGCCGTTGAAACCAATATATGTTTGTGTCATTTTATTCCTTCGAAAAATATATAATTTATGGAGCAATAAAGTGGCTAATTATTTGTGCAGTGGAAGCTGGTGGAAATATACACTACTCAAAACATTTGTCACAAAAAATCTGCAGTTTTTAATTAGTAACAGTATGCTGACCCTTCAATTAAGGAGCTACTAGTTGCATTAAAACTTCAATTATGCGAGGGCTTTGAAATGAATTGGCAACTACCTCAAAGACAACTTAAAACCCAAGTCAGCATTTACTGTGTGCTATGACTCCACCTGCTAATAAATCTCACCAACATGTCATATTTGGGAACCATTGACCATTGTCCTCGAGTGAAGAATGCCTGAATGAGGCAGCTAATACTAATATCATAAGCAAGTTGGGAAATGTAATTTCTCGAAAATTACAGTTGCAATTTGCTGTGAATATTATTCATCTGGATGAAGTGGACAGATTTCTGCATAGAACACATTTCATAAATGTCTAGGAAGTAGGTGTCCATTGTTTTTTTTTGGGAGAGATTCCCAGCTCAGTTTCAGAGGAAACAAAATATCCTTGCTTATCTCTCCAGGAAGCATTTATTACTAAACTGTGGAACTCCGGATTCCTGTGGGAATATTTTTTCCATCAAAATAAACTTTCAGCCTCCATTACATCGCTATTTTTGGACATTGGTTTTCTTGTAATCAGTGATCCCTAAATGGTGGGACAAGTTAGTAAAGTATTACAGATAGTGGAAATTTGAAATATAAAACGAAAATGCCGGAAATAAAATACTGGAAGTACTCGGCGCCAGGCAGCATCTGTGGAGAGAGAAATAGTTGGAGGTTTAAGGTTGGTGACCTTTCATTAGAACTGGAAGAAATTAGAGATGTCTACTTACTTAAAGCCCATTACAGTGGCATGGAGAAAACAACAAAAGGAGGGAAGGCCTGTGATGGTATGCAAGGTAAGAGAGATAGGTGAGCAAAGGGTTAATGCCGCAAGGCTACCGGGGATGGTAAACGGATAACAAAGGGAACAAAAGATGGATCCAGGCTCCAGAGGAGGTATAAATGGGAAAAGCAGAAGTACCACCAACAGTTGCTGTCCAAAAATAAAATGGAGACTGAAGCTAGGACCCAAAATTGTTGGAATCGGTCTGGAGTCTGTAAAAGTCCTGATCAAAGAATGAGGTGCTGTTCCTCGAGTTTACATTGAGTTCCAGTTGAACAGTGTAGGACGCTATTGGCCAACTTAATCTGTGATTGCCCCTGTGGCCCTGCGTAGAAAAGAATGCATTGTGAGTATAGTGTACTGAATTGAAAGAAGTACAACTCAATCACTGTTTTACCTGAAAGGAATGGGGTGTTGGGAAGGCTTGGTGTTACATGCCCTGAGTGTGTGGTTCTGGGATGCAGGGGGAAGTGTGAGCAGAAGTGAAAGAAATGGAATGTACACCACTGAAGAAACCCTTGTGAAGTCTTAATGGAAGGTTGCATTGCCAGGGGGAGCATGAATGAGACAAGGAAACTGGGAGCATGGGATAGAACCCTTGCAGGAAATGGGGTGGGAGGAAGTGAAGTCAAGGCAGTTGTGGATTTCAGTGCGTTGAATGGTGAGAGAGGTTGGCCACTTTAACTTCTGCCTAATATTTAGAAAATATCTGGCGGTGGTTATTTGAGAGAAACTGAAGGAAGAGGTTTTCAGGAATTAGGAGAGGGAAGACTGTGCTGGAAATGGGAACAGCAGGTAGGTGCTAATTAGAGAATTTTCATTGAATTAATGAGCACTCATAACATGACCATATTTATTGTTCCAGAAGTAGTGCTATAATTGTCAAATGGTTAAGTAGAAAATGATTACACTCTTCCAATTATTCCTCGATTGTGTTTCTGTTGGTAATTAAATGGACTTAAATGCAGCACTCTTTTGTCAAGTTGTAGCCTACCACTAGCAAATGGATATACTTTGTAAAAAGCCCAACATAACCTGGCTCCTTTGAAATCGCAGAGAGTGATCCATTTTTGTCTTTTTAGGCTTCATTTCTATCCAAAGTGCCGCCTTTTGGCACGTAATCCAGTGAGACAAATTCAAAGAGTAACGTTTGGCACACCGTTGTGAACCGTACTCTTTTATATCTTCTGTTTTGTCAACGGAGTCGCAATTAGTTCTTGGTTATGCTTTATGAGTTGAAATAGACCTGCTGAAATTCCATACCCTGTCATTATTATGTAGAATATTCTACTGTGAATACCATCTACTTTTATTTAAATATTTTTAATGTTGGAATATGTGGAAATGCAAATAAATGAAAGCTTTAATTGCTTGTGTTCACTGATATCTAATCTTTATGGTTCAGTACTACACTTGGAGGATCCGACTCGGGAAGAAATAGAGATACAACTGTCTTTTGTAATATTCAAGCAGAAGTGGTAACTTTTCATTGTGAAGGGATAGAAAATAGCTTCCCTTACTGCAAAAGAAACTGAAAGGCAGCTTTAGGTTGGTGGAGCGAGATTGGTGTTCCCTAATCTTGCTGTGGATTAAAACATTTTGGAATTGCAGAAACATACAAAAGAGAGAGGCCGCTCCCAAGATGTGCCCAATTTTCAGGGTGTGTCTGTTTGTTATTTTTGACCTGGTGATGGTTTTAGAAAAAACTATGTGACGTTCAGGTTATATACTGGATTGTGCAGTTCACCACTGGTTATGAATGTTTTCTCTAAATGGTCTTGCATATTTTTCCCATTCAAAACCCTTGCATTGATTAAATTAGAATGCTCCTGCAGTAAATTCTGATTGACGACAAAGTTGCATGTAACCAGAAGTTCATATTTAAGACTTGGCATTTAAAGATGTATGAGCAAAATTGAGTCTGCATTGTGATACCTCATGGCCAGAATTGTACACATATGGATTAGACAGATTGAGATTTGAAAACTTTTTAGATCTAGGTTTTAGGTGTGTCAAACTTAAAAATGTATTTTCCTAAGTTTTTGATTAATTGAATCTAATTAACATAGAATCTCAACTATCTAGTTGCCGGACAGCCGTGTGCTAATTGGTCCTTTGATAGGCATGTGGTGTCGTTTTCTTCTGTGCACTGTATGAGTTCTCTTCTACAACCAGCTCCTGCAAGATAAAGGAATATCATATTGAAGTATTGCTGCTTATTGATATTAAGCCGCAGACCATAATGTATCTACATGCCGATGAGGGTAAATTATTCTTGTTTTACACTGGCTTTTGAAAATTTCAATCTCTCTTTTTTCCCCCCCTCAGTCTAATTTTTTTGATTGTCTTTCCTCGTGACATAAGCAACTGCTGCCCATGGAATTGGCTGACTTCCTTCTGAGCCGGCTACCTGCGCTTCTCAAAATCAGTAAAGTTTGATGCTCTCTGATTTCTTACCCTCTCTTAATGAGTCCCAGATGTGAGCTTCCCTCTGAGAACTTCAAATTGTGCCCTCTCATGGTAATGTAAAAGTTTATTTGCTGGATCCACTATTAGCAAGGGCAGTGGACAGAATTGCAGTGTGGGTAGATTGATCAGTAAAAGACACGTACATCTTGTGATGTACTACAAATTGTTTTTGGAAAATTTATAAGAATGTGCATATTTTTGTTAAGGGATAGATGTCACTAAATTGGGACACAGTTGGTTTCAGATTAATAATATTAAGGTATTTTAAATCAAAAAATGTTAACTTTCTAACCACTGAAGCTGAAATTTCAGCATTAGATTTTGGCCACCCCCTCAAAAACCGTTTCAACCGTTTCCGCCGAATCTCCGGTTGCAGAACTGCTAATTCTTCCTTGATAAGAAGAGCGCCATTCAGATGGAATGCTTTGTTAGAAAAAATAACGGTGCAGATTTTAAGTACAAGTTTGTTTCATCCCGAGATCTGAAGTAAGTTCACTAGTTCAAAATACCAATCATCCAATTGTTTTTTCTCAGTTGCTTTCATTAAGGTTTAGCTGTAATTGTTCTTTTTTTGGAACCAAAGGATTAATTTACAGTTTTTATACCTCGGAGTGGGGTGGGGGGGAACATTGCACCATGCTTATGTGATATCTTGTTTTCCCCTTGTTCCAAAACCAACTTTGCACAACGAAGCATTCTAGTTTGGGTGTGGTGAAGTGTGCGTCACATATGACTTATGTTTTCCCAAATTGAGGGAAGAGTTTTGGGGTGGACGTGTGCTGTTCCATGTGTTGTCACAAGCCATTTTAGATGAGGTGAAAAATAATCGAATAGCTCAAGGATTTTAGAATATTGCAATTTAACCGAGAACCATAAGCTTATAAAACTTTGAGCATTTTTTACTGTTTCGTTTTTTTAAAAAAAGTCTTGCAAAGCATTCATATCTTGGCTTTTAATGTGGATAGAACATACTATGAGATCCAATTATTTTAATAGCCGTTAGATGACTGACAATTAACAGACTGTGTAGACAGGTTTTCCTTTTAAACCAGTAAAATTGAGGGTAGTTCGGAAAATATCAGAGCAGCAAGGTGACAATGAATTTTGATTTCCTGGAACCAATATTAGAGTCCTTATTAAAGTATGTGCATCTGCTTTTAATTTACTCCAAATAATTGGAAAATGCAATGAAGCTTTCCAATTAAGGCACTGCTTTTATGCTGTTTAATAATACCCCCATAATATTATAGCTTATGAAGTGACAGGTGAGCTGTTGTATGAATAAAACATAAAGGCAGCAATAAGGGACAGAAAGTGTAGACAGTTGTGGGCTCTTAAATGCAGGATGTGATTTGCATATATTAATCTGTTCTTTTCAGGCTTATCAGGCTTTCTTCAGTAGTTGAAGTAAAAATAGCCTTGACAGGCAATGGCATGCTTCATTTTTTTGAGGATTTATTACATGTATAATTCCAGATCTTTAATAATAAGATATGACTGATTTTCATAGTTCCACAGAATTGAAGGAATTCAGCTAATTGTTCCAGATGGTGCATTCTGATTATGCAAAATTACTTTTCATGCTGATTTTTTTTTGTTTGGTTTTTGTTATTTTGATAGTATTCAAATAAAATTAATTTTTGCATACAATCTTTTATCTCCTCGACAGAGGTACATCATTTATTGTAACCTCAAAATTAATTTTCACCCGCGTTACTCCCCTCACTGGTTGATTTAAATATTTAAGATATTTAAGTCCTGTTTTCTGCACTAGTCTAGCCTGTTTTCTCATTCATTTTTTAAAATTCCAAAGTGTTCAAAACGTATACTATAATGTGCTGCTCTTCCTCCGTTGTTTTAACCAGCTAGGAGATGTTGATGATCACAAACAGTTTTTCGGGTTATTTCCAAAGAATGGTTTGGCATATTAAACCGTAAATGAATGAACGCCACAATTTCATTGAATCCCTACAGTGCAGAAGGAGACCATTCAGCCCATCATGTCTGCACCAACCCTTCAAAAGAGCACTCTACGTAGCCCCACTTCCCGCGCTCTATCCCCATAACTACGCGCATTGATCACACCACCTAACTTACACATCTTTGGACTGTGGGAGGAAGCCAGAGTACCAGGATGGAACCCACACAAAGACACCGGGGGGGGGGAGGGCTTGCAAACTCCACACACACATTCACCGAAGGCCGGAATCTAACCCGGGTCCGTGGCACTCTGATGCAGCAGTGCTAACCACTGTCTGCTGATTCTTTTTGTTGCGGGGGAGGGGGGAGACTTTTTTTTTAGCAGTGCACTATTTCCCTGTTACAACAGTGGCCACACAACCTCATTCCAGTGCTCTGTCAATGCCTTTCCCAACACGTTTGTTAGAAAATGGTTTTCTAACTAATCCACCTGTGTGGCTCTGGTTTGGAAAGTGGGAATGAGCTGGTCGGAATGAAAGAGAGTGGAATGATTCTTGCTCAGGACCCAGTCAAAAAACATACCCACACCCCAGAATTCTAGTAAGTAGAGTGCTGGATAACAGAAATGTTACTGTTGTTATTATTATTGGATTGGATTTGTTTGTTTCTTGTCACGTGTACCAAGGTGCAATGAAAAGTATTTTTCTGCAAGCAGCTCAATCTGATAATTCCGTACATGAAAAGAAAATACATAATAGGGCAACACAAGATACATAATGTAAATACATAGACACCGGCATCGGGTGAAACATACAGGAGTATAGTATTAATCAGGTCAGTCCATTAGCAGGTCGTTTAGGAGTCTGGTAACAGCGGGGAAGAAGCTGTTTTTGAGTCTGTGCGTGCTCTCAGACTTTTGTTTCTCCTGCCCGATGGAAGAACCTGGAAAAGTGAGTAAGTTGGGTGGGAGGGGTCTTTAATTATGCTGCCCACTTCCCCAAGGCAATGGGAGGTGTAGGTGGAGTCAATGGATGGAGGTGGTTTTGTGTGATGGACTGGGCGGTATTCATGCCTCTGAAGTTTCTTGCGGTCTTGGGCTGAATAGTTGCCATACCAGGCTTTTATTTCAACAATTGAAGGGCTTTGCCCAAAGGTATCATGACTGGTACAGGCTTGGATGGCCGAAGAGCCTATTCGTGTGCTGTATTGTTCTTTGTTCTTGGTATAGACGGCACCAGCCAATGTCTGCTCGGTTTAGTGGTGAGTGTGGTAATTATCATAGATTGTGTCTTTGAGCATACAACAGCGAACAATCATTGGTTAACTGCAGTTGCTTTCAATGGGTGCAGAATACAATCCAATTGGTTTGAACGTCTCGAGTCTTGCCCAGTCATACCACCCTGCCCCCTCCACTCTCAAAGGCAGGGCAGTTCTTTATTTGACAGTTTTAGATTCTGTGAAATGAGAAGTTTTGTTTTGTTATTGAATTTTTTTTTCTCGACACCTGTAGCTTGTCAGTTAAAGTTTAAATGAAGGCTGAGCCTGAAAATGGTTTGGGCTTTCCAACAGTGGCCGTGGGCGGGTTCTGTGGTGCATTGCCCATATTGCACCCATTTTACTTCTGACATGCAAAAATACCCTCTGGTGCAACATTTATTTTTTCCAAAATTCCTATATTTAATAGTTCTTTCAATTTTAACAGTTGGCGAAGCAAATCTATTGCCGGTTTATAATAAAAAACGTGCTGATGATGATTGTTGTGGTTTAGCCATTCTATGTTGCAAAACAATTGCATGTCCTAATTACTCATTAAACGTTATTAACCTGTGATGCCAACAGCTCCTTCTTTATTGTACAGTTGTACAGTTGCAACAAAGTAAGAAGCAATTATGTCTGATTCAAAATGAACTAAAATTTTAACTTTAATTTGTATTGATCTAATGGTTCACAAATTTTGATCTCCTGATAGGAACTGCAGTAGCCATGATTCACATTTAAAAATGCAATGCTATATGGATCAAGGCATTTTATTAGTGCGTTCTACCAAGAATGCTAAAAGTGGTGAATTGAATATTGTAACAAAAATGCAGTTACTGCACAGATAAATGCAACTATTATCTTATCGAAGGTAAACCACAGAGCCAGTAATATTCAACCCAAAAATACTGAATTGAAAGGTTCTTTTCTCTGAAACCTTGCAGAGGCCTCATTAGGGGCTTGTTGATCTAGTGTTTAATATGCAGATTAAATAGACCCATTAAATATAGTTTAAAGAGATTTATGTGCAGACATTTAATTTTTTTTGAAGATTTTTTAATAGGCCCATTTACTCCAGCAGTATTAATGATTACTTAATCCATATTGAACTCACAAAGTGTGATAATTTTCTTGTGTGAATGGTGCAAGCCTGCTTAGGGGCATTCTTCTCTTAGTACCAGACTTTAGAAATGGACTTCAATTAAATGAATGCAGGCTTAATTGTTTTCCTACTTTAACGTCCCTTTTACACAACAACGGATACAATGATGTAAATAATGTTTGTAAACATTAGAATGATTAGAATTGTTCCAAGATATGCGAGTTGTCATCCAGACTCTATATTAAGTAAAATGAAGAAGGGATCCTTTTTGTTTAAAATCTGTGCAATACATGAGCTTGTTGAAGAGTGCTGTGCATACTTATGGACCAACATACAAAGGGTGAGGTTTTAACTTTAATTAGCTTTGTATACAATAGGGTGGTTTATCACGAGGGAAAGCTCTGTAACATTTGTAATTGCAATAGTTGGAATATGAATTTGATTTAAAATGCATGCAATCATTTTCAATAGCCGCACAATGAAGGCACAACACATTTGTGGTAATAATGCTGCTTTTGCATTATCTTTGTATACTACCTATGAAAGTTTGTTTCATTTGAATTTGAACATGGACACAGTGTAGCTCAATGTAGTTTTATTTTTTGCAGGTACAGTTGCTATTTGTAAATGTTAAAGTACCTTTCTCTGGCAATATTTAGATTGCCGATTTTTGTTCAGTTAAAGTTATATTGTGTTGGAATGTGTTTAAAGTGAAAAGTACAATCATCAATTGCATGAATGTTAAACATATCAATACAGTTACCTATTTAATCAAATTATTAGAAAACTAGAAGCTCTATTTGGAATCTAGGTGAGGATACTGATCCATCTTTATAAATGCTGGCTGAATATGTAGCTGCTGCCAGTTGCTTGTTTGATGGCCTCTATGTGACTTGAAGTATTTTTGGTATGGGACAAGTGATGGGACAGGACTATTTCTGTGGGCATTTGCAATGTGCTTTATTACATGGAAAAATTTCCAGAATATATTTTCTGCAGAAGTACTGCATATCACCGAAACTGATTTAGTTTGTCAGTGAATAAATGCTATGTAAAAAATAAAATGAGTGAGGGCATTTATACAAGTTCAGTCACACCAGCTGAATATAGAAATCTAATTTAAGTGAAAGGTATTCCCCAATTTCAGTTCAGGGTAGCTTCTTTGATATTGTTGTGGTGTCACGCAAGAGGAGAATCAATTAATTTTATGGTCAAAAAGTAAATGGCATAAGTAATGTGTACATACCTGTGTATAGCATATGAGATGTATGTGTTGGTATTGGATTCTTTTATTTGTTAAACAGCTTTACAAATTAGCCTAAATTCTTATAAACCATGTTGTGATACCTTTAAAGCATTTTCTGGAGCAACAATGTTCTTGATATTTTGAAACCCTTACCCCTAGCCTATTATGCATGTTTTTAAAAAAAGTTTAGAGTACCCAATTATTTTTTCCAATTAAGGGGTATTTTAGCGTAGCCAATCAACGTAACATGCACATCTTTGGGTTGTGGGGGTGAAACCTGTGCAGACACAGGGAGAATGTGCAAACTCCACACAGACAGTGACTTGGTGCCGGGATCGAACCTGGGTCCTCCGCGCCATAGGCAACGGTGCTAACCACTACGCCACAGTGCCTTCCTATACATTACGCATGTTATATGGCTCAGTCAATTTGCAGTTCCTTGTGGCCTACTAATATTTATGATCGAGTAATTTTAGAGCACTGTGTTTTGACATTTAAATGTAAATTCCTTATCCTGCTGCAGAGAATGCCGTCAAAGTGCTCTTTTTTCCAGCAAAATCGAGGACGCTTAAAAAAAATTATTTTTCTATCAGCGCATTTAAGAAATACAATGGAAGAAATGAAAACACAGTTTGGCGAGACTTGTAGAAAGAAATTTGGGCTCTTGAGAATTGGAACACTGCTGCTTGATAATTGTGCCTCTTGTTATAAGCCTGTAATTAACAAAATCGCAGAGTTAGGCTTTGTCACTTCATTTCCTTTCATCAGAATGAGTATAATAATGAACAAAGTTCCCTTGTTTCATATGCTAAGCTCTTGCTCTTAAACCCATATGAGTTCATAGGCTTCTATAATTGCTAAATTGGTTTGTTAGAGCAAGATAATAGAGAATTTCTTCTCTTTATAATTGGACACTTCTTCCCTGTAGGCTAATGTATGCACATCTCTTGCATACTCAATAAGTTGCGCATTTGAAAGCCATAACTAGCTAATAACTGCTACAGTGTCATCAGAGAGTAATGGTATGCTGATTAGCATAATTAATGACAAATGGCATTGCAGAAATGGTGGATTGGTTTAGTGGATGATGAATGCGTCAATGCCTAGGTTGGGACCTGCCAAGTTGGCCTATCTGGCTGTCAGCCCTTATGTTATTTCACTGGTAGATCTCATTAGTCACCATGTGAGATGCCAGTTTTTATTCGTTGGTGTCTTGAACACTGAGAACTTAATAATGTGAACAAATATGGCTTCCCAGTTTCTGGAATTAAATCTTACATTAGCATTTTTTTCTGCTTCATCAATTTTTTATCCACTTTATCTCTCGAAGAATTTACTAGGATTCATCGAGCATTTAATGCAAAGAATAGTAAAACAGCAGTATTACAACAGGAACATTTAACTTGGTTACTTTGAGCGCATATATAGGAGAATGAATATTCTGTTAACACTTTTTACAAAACTACCAGTTACTTTCAGTTAAAGGGGCAACCCTATCATTTTCCAGTAAAATTCCTTTATGATGTGTAATTCTATGATAAAACTGGACTGTAGTTTCACATTTTAAATTGAACTAAGACTATTTCAAGATGAGATTAGCTTATGCATTTGCAAAATAGCATTGCAGTTCAATCTGACCAGGACATAAATGTAATGCTGGCTGTTTCATAACTCGCATCAATCTTGAGGTGTACGTTTTGTATGAGGTCACATCTGTTATCTTTATAGTGATGGACCAGTGCCATGACAGCCTTTCAGAGACTACTTTTCTTTAGCAGAATGAGCCCAAGATCAATATTATACTCCTGGTGGTATCCAGGAACAATTTAGGCATAGATCCATACAAGCTTGTTGTACCTGAACTACAATCTTGTTGCCCAATCTTTCTGTTGGGCTGGTTCGAAATAACATGTGCACGCTGAGCACACTTGACGTACCTTACTGAAGTACTGCAGGGGAATTCTGGTTGCTGTTGCCTGTGGCTGAAATGCAGCATCAACCTTAAAGGGGCAGGACGCATGGGAGCCTCATGAGAGAACCTGAATAAATGGAGAACTTGACAGGTACTGGGAGCAGGAGTTTCATGTGGACAGCAGCTGATGACTGATGGAACGCTTTTAAATCTATTTATGCCTGCTGGAAGCTATGATTTGAATGTCAGTGGTCGTCACGTTTATTTAAAGGCTGCCATCCTGTGACTGATTTTGTGCTGCTGGGCCGTGGCTCGTGATTGTGGTAACCGATTGGACATGCTGCATTCTGACTTGGAACAAGGTAGTCAGAGGATGGCTGCACAGAGGGCGGAGAAGCTGGGAAAACCAGTGTGGGTATTAAGAATGATGGACTAGGAGTAAAGAGGTAGCAGAATGGAGCACTTGTCTGGTCAGGGGAAGTTCTTGCTCTTTGACTGGGTGTTCTGGAGAAGGGAGTCAAATTTCTTCTGACAAGGTAGGTGGCGTATGGATGTTTCCCCTTGTTTGCCAAACAAGTAAGCCGTAGTCATAGCACAGAATTGTGAGCGGAGCAGTGTTGAATGCGGCCTCCGTCACTTAAGTGTAAAGTACTGATGCAGTAAAACAATACTTTTCTTCACAATCCACCTCCTCGCACGAAAATACACATCTTGCCTGCCTTGGTCTGCTGTCAAAGCCAGCGATTTAGCCCTGTGCTAAACAGGCCCAAGTCTAATATTGGAATAGAACTACTAAATGAGTTAGTTCTGACTGTTCTGGAGTAAAAAGCTGACGATATTTTGATGTAGATTTCCAGGTTAATTTTCCCAATTTTATTTTGTAAAAGTTGCCCAAACATGGTAACGTAAACCTATTTTACGAGTTTAGTCCTTCGACGTCTGCTGACGTGCAGTGAGTATAATACATCTTTGGTTACTCCAGTTTTAATTAACAACATTTTAATTTGGTGGTTATTTAATTTTCTTTCTCGACATGGTCTTGCTCACTTTAGGTGAGTAATGTATTGTGTGTTTCATGTTCACTGGGCCTTTTGGTTTTCTTGTTGCTTTTTCTTGATTTTTTTTGGATTGGTAAGCTTCAACTCTTGCATGAATGGATAAACGGACACTGTCATTAGTAACGTATTTACTGTCACGGCTATGTGGGAAATAAATATATAGTGAATCTAAATAAATCCATAGGAGCATAGGAACATAATTAGGCCATTCAGCCGCTCGAGCCTGCTCCGCCATCCACTGGGATCATGGCTGATCTGTGGCCTAACTCCATATACCTGCCTTTGGCCCATCTCTCTTGATGCCTTTGCTCAACAAACGTTTAGCTATCTCCGATTTAAAGCTATGCTTTAGACTTGAAAAGTTAATGTGGGAGTGGAGTGATGATTCACCATGCATGCCGCAGGTTAAAACAAACTTCAGGTATCATATGCACCCCTGTCGATGAGATAGAGACTAACGTGTTTTTTGAGAGTTAGCAAGCAGAGGACATTTTTTTCAATTATAAATGGATAGTAATGCATTGGAACGAAACACAGTAATAACTCTCCACATTTGAGACACAAAATCCTATGAGACCAGTGCTGCCTACTCTCTTCCCAGATGATTCGAGGAAGGGGAATGAACAACATTCAAAGAGCAGAATTAAATGGAAATATGTGTCAGTGTGAGGGAAAGTAGCAGGATAAAAAGTGTTTTTAAAAAAACAGTCAAAACTTGAGGTGGATAACATCTGAAGATGGAGAAGACAGAAGTAAAGAGGAGTTGATAATGTGAAACTTGTTCATAAACTATGTTGGTGAGTGGCTGAATTTTGAAGGTCGCAGAGTTGGAAAGAAAAAAGTGGTAGAATAATTTTGAAAAAGGAAAGCCGAATTTTTAACCAATTAACCTATCGTAATGATCTGGAAGGGAACACTCAAATGGTATTGAAGGAAAGAATTATCTGAATCAGGCAGTCATTACTCACTTGAAAGACAGGAAAAATCTCTTTTTAAAAAATTATAGTTTTCAAATGGAGCTGGTAATTACTATTTTGCAACATCCTTGAAGAAGTCACGGAAGTTTAATTGGAATTTTGACAAAAAGATCGTAATTATTAATTCAGACTGATAAAATTCTGAAATAAGTCTGGAATAAGAGTGAAGTCAGCATGCTATGTGGAATTATGTATGAAGCTGGAAAATTGTCTAAAGTAGACTTTCAAACTTTACTGATTTACTTCATACAAATGCTTTCGAATTATTAACAGTAAGACCTGAAATAGAGTTAAGAAGACTTATTCCCTGCAATATTTTGTTGCAACATCATTTATGGAGTTGGTTAACGTTTGAAATATTTCAGTGGTTGTACCAAATGTTTATGTGAATTTAAGACACCATGTGGCTTTGTTTTTTGCCTTTGGAGTTCAGTCTATCTCTCGTGATTGACTGTTTGGGTGAACTGTTGACATTTGGTCCAGTGCCAAAGTTTGTCTGCCTGGAGTTCTTTTGTGAAATGAAGCTTCTAGTTATTTGATTTTTTTTTTCGTACTACAGGCAAGTCTTAATTGGATTGTACAGCTTGTTTTTTCATGTGACTGCTGCATCAGTGAAGTGATAGTAACAAGCTTCAAAAAGCACTTTTTCTCGATCTATGGCTCAACATGGTTGCTTGGACCACTCCTTGATATTAAATGGGAAATTGAACAGACTGTTATATGCAATCAGTGTGTTATGGTACTGAACTGAAATCCTTGCAAGACTTCTGAAAAGTCTTTTCCCCCAATTGCTCAATATAGAAAATCTGTGGGCAGCATCATGGTACAATGGTTCGCACTGCTGCCTCATGGCGCTGAGGACTCGGGTTCAATCCTGTCCCCGGTCACTGTCCAAAGGAAAAAGGAGGCCTATGTGAAGATTAAGCGTGAAGTTTCAGTTGGGGTGCTTGATAGTTACAGGGAAGCGAGGAAGGATCTAAAGAGAGAGCTAAGACGAGCAAGGAGGGGACATGAGAAGTCTTTGGCAGGTAGGATCAAGGAAAACCCAAAAGCTTTCTATAGGTATGTCAGGAATAAAAGAATGACTAGGGTAAGAGTAGGGCCAGTCAAGGACAGTGGTGGGAAGTTGGGTGTGGAGGCGGAGGAGATAAGCGAGATACTAAATGAATACTTTCCGTCAGTATTCACTCAGGAAAAAGATAATGTTGTGGAGGAGAATGCTGAGACCCAGGCTATTAGAATAGATGGCATTGAGGTGCGTAGGGAAGAAGTGTTGGCAATTCTGGACAAGGTGAAAATAGATAAGTCCCCGGGGCCTGATGGGATTTATCCTAGGATTCTCTGGGAAGCCAGGGAAGAGATTGCAGAGCCTTTGGCGTTGATTTTTATGTCATCATTGGCTACAGGATTAGTGCCAGAGGACTGGAGGATAGCAAATGTGGTCCCTTTGTTCAAGAAGGGGAGTAGAGGTAACCCCGGTAACCCTAACGTCTGTTGTGGGTAAAGTCTTGGAGAGGATTATAAAAGATACGATTTATAATCATCTAGATAGGAATAATATGATTAGGGATAGTCAGCATGGTTTTGTGAAGGGTAGGTCATGCCTCACAAACCGTATCGAGTTCTTTGAGAAGGTGACTGAACAGGTAGACGAGGGTAGAGCAGTTGATGTGGTGTATATGGATTTCAGTAAAGCGTTTGATAAGGTTCCCCACGGTCGGCTATTGCAGAAAATACGGAGGCTGGGGATTGAGGGTGATTTAGAGATGTGGATCAGAAATTGGCTAGTTGAAAGAAGACAGAGTGGTGGTTGATGGGAAATGTTCAGAATGGAGTTCAGTTACGAGTGGTGTACCACAAGAATCTGTTCTGGGGCTGTTGCTGTTTGTCATTTTTATAAATGACCTAGAGGAGGGCGCAGAAGGATGGGTGAGTAAATTTGCAGACGACACTAAAGTCGGTGGAGTTGTAGACAGTGCGGAATGATGTTGCATGTTTCAGAGGGACATAGAAAAGCTGCAGAGTTGGGCTGAGAGGTGGCAAATGGAGTTTAATGTGGAGAAGTGTGAGGTGATTCACTTTGGAAAGAATAACAGGAATGCGGAATATTTGGCTAATGGTAAGATTCTTGGTAGTGTGGATGAGCAGAGGGATCTCGGTGTCCATGTACATAGCACCCTGAAAGTTACCACCGAGGTTGAAAGGGTTGTGAAAAATGCCTATGGTGTGTTGGCCTTTATTGGTAGAGGGATTGATATCCGGAGCCATGAGGTCATGTTGCAGTTGTACAAGACTCTTGTACGGCTGCATTTGGAGTATTGCGTACAGTTCTGGTCGCCTCATTATAGGAAGGACGTGGAAGCTTTGGAGCGGGTGCAGAGGAGATTTACCAGGATGTTGCCTGGTTATGGAGGGAAAATGAGGAAAGGCTGATAGACGTGAGGTTGTTTTCATTAGAGAGAAGAAGGTTAAGAGGTGACTTAATAGAGGCATACAAAATGATCAGAGGGTTAGATAGGGTGGACAGCGAGAGCCTTCTCCCGCGGATGGAGGTGGCTAGCACGAGGGGACATAGCCTTAAATTGAGGGGTAATAGATATAGGACAGAGGTCAGAGGTGGGTTTTTTACGCAAAGAGTGGTGAGGCCGTGGAATGCCCTACCTGCAACAGTAGTGAACTCGCCAACATTGAGGGCATTTAAAAGTTTATTGGATAAGCATATGGATGATAATGGGATCGTGTAGGTTAGATGGCCTTTAGTTTTTGGACTTCCCATGTCGGTGCAACTTCGAGGGCCGAAGGGCCTGTACTGCGCTGTATCGTTCTATGTTCTATGTTGAGTTTGCATATTCTCCCCATGTTTGAGTGGGTCTGACCCCCACAACCCAAAGATGTGCAGGGTAGGTGAATAGAGCATGCTAAATTGCCCCTTGATTGATTGGGGGGGGGGGGAGTAAAAAATAATTGGATGCTCTAAATTTATTTTAAAAATATAGAAAATCTGAAATAAAACTAATGGGGGAAAGGAAGTGTCATTCTAGCTATACTTGGACGACAACTAAAATTTCATGCATCATACACTATTCATCGCCATTTTTGATCTTGCAAACACTTGTCAACCGGGAGGAACTGTGGAGCATTCTTCTCAAATTTGGATCCTGCAGAAATTCATCACCATCCTCTGTCTGCTGCACGATGACATTCAAGCCATAATCCTTGCCAACACATCTCCCACCGATCCAATACTAGTGAAAACTGGAGTCAAACAAGTCTGTGTCATTACATCAACGTTCTTCCATCTTCCATTGCT